>NC_090451.1:700732009-701044555 GCF_031143425.1 Pleurodeles waltl | reverse complement strand
TGCCCTGGCCACCGAATCTGTAGAATCCAGGCCAGACTGAATTATTTGTTTCGCCGCAGCCTGCGCATCAGACAGGAGTTCCCCAAACGGTCTTTGCACATCTTGCAGCAGATCAGGAAATACGGCCTTCGCGGGGTCCATGAGGATGTGGACATATCTGCCCAACACACAGGTAGCGTTTGCAGTCTTGAGAGCCATGCTGCAAGACGAAAAAGTCTTCTTTGCGGACTGTTCCATCCGCTTGGAGTCCCTGTCAGGTAGAATCACAGGGAAGGAGCCCAGAGCAGACCTTGTAGAGCAAGAGGCCTGGACCACCAAACTGTCCGGGGTAGGATGTCGTAATAAAAACCCCGGATCACCACGCGCCACTCTATATCTCCTTGCCACAGCTCTATTCACCGCTGGCAACGAAACAGGCTTCCTCCAAACTTCTAATATGGGTTCCGTAAGAGCCTCATTGAAAGGAAGCAAAGGGTCTGCAGAAGCCGAAGAAGGAATAAGCACCTCCTTTAAAATGTTCGTTTTAACTGCCGCAGCAGGCAATGGAAGTTCTAAAAAGTCCCCTGCCTTCCTGATCACCGTGTGAAAAGAAGCTGCCTCCTCCGTAAATTCCCCCGTTGAAGACATGCCCCATTCCGGGGAAGTATCCAGCCCACTGGCCGACTCCAGGCCCTGATACTCTCCCAAAGGCTCGACAATCTCTCCTTCCTCCAACAACTGCCTTTGATATTCTTCCTCCTCCAGAGACGCAAGGCCTTCCTGCGTGACCTCAATCGAGCCTCCAACCTCGGCGTCGACATGGAATTTGCCGACGTCGAAGACACCGGCTTCAAGACCTGACGAGGAACAGGAGAGGAAGGTTGACTCCGTTCGAATCCATCACTCGGATCCGGCACGGATCCTGATGTCGCCAAAGATGCATGTGGCTCCACCATTGGCAACGCTGACGGGGTGATGATATCGGCACCATAAATCTATAAGGCAACATCATGGGATTCACAGGACCTCTAGGCGATGTCATCTGTGCCGGTCTGGTACCATCAGCCGGATAGAATGGCATAAACGTCGCTGCCTTGTACGGACCAGGGGAGCCCAATGAAAATGTCAATAGACCCGTGGGACCAGCCGGTGCACCAGCAGGGGCCATGGTGTTGAACATAGAAAACATGGCATCCAAAAAGGCCGCCGGATCCGCTCCCGGAGCCGGGAAGGCAGGATACCGCTAGTCTCCCTGTTGCACCTGTGCTTGCTGAACATCGGACTCCTGAGCAGCAGGTGAAAATCGAGGACTGTCCTGAGGTGCCACAACCTCCAAGATAGACGGTGCCGGAGAAGCCTCAGGACTCTGGAGTTGAGGAGTCACCGTCGGACTCACCTCCCACAGAACACGGCGCCGACGAGATGGAGACCTCGATCGGCTCTGAGCCGAACTGCGCCGACAGTCATGATGCCGCCGTTTCTTATGCTTCTTCGAAGAAGCATGGGAAGAGGATCTTCTATGGCTCCTATGACCCTTCTTCGCCTTGGCCAAAAAGAGTTTGGCCTCTCTTTCCTTTAAAGCCTTAGGATTCATGCTCTGGCAAGACGCACACTCCTCGATGTCATGCTTAGAGCTAAGGCACCAAAGACAATCGTCATGAGGGTCAGTGACCGACATGCGACCCCCCACACTATCTGCAAGGCTTGAAACCGGACTTCCTAGGGGGAGACATTGTAACTACAAAGAGCAACAAGATGAAACCTCCAACAGAAGCAAGAGCGAGGAGAAAACCGTTAGCGTCGAAGGCATGGAAAAAAGGGACCTGACGTCAGCACGCCAGCGAGGACCTCTTATTGGCACAGTGACGTCAGACGGAGTCGTGTGGAGCCGTGCACTTGTGACATCATCATCGACGTGGAGAGCTGGGAAGAAGATTTTCCATCGGATGCTGGCGCAAGGGTGAATTCATAAAGTGAGGAATCCACAGGTAGTTTGTATCCATCAGAAACCCTGCTACTTTACATTTGGTACACCCCTGCTGATCTAGTGCACCATATGTACAATAGCTAACTTCCCAGTATGAAGGCTATCACAGACATGGGTGTATGCTAAGATCAGAAGACAAGCATTCCTGTGACTGCTGCCATTCCCAAGGTGCATACAAATTGAAACCTACATCATCAAGATTGCCACAGTAGGACGTTTGCTAAACCATGTTTCAATAATGGGACAGTGTCAGTTTGTTGTATACCCGCAGATCACCCAACTTGGCTAATGTAAGATGATGAATGTGGCTAACTGTGAATTCCAATACCCGATATGGGTACACAGGGCAATGAGTTACACATTTAAGGTACAATTACTACACCTGTGCCACTGCATTCTGTCACCAATGACCAAAATAGACACTGTCAGCATATATTTCTTTGTTGTATTAATTTAGATAAATGGCCAATCCATGTTTAGCGTCAGACTGTCATCAAGTAACACACAGGATCCCTGCCATTATGGTGTCATAGGGGGCATATCTGGCTTTGGGTACACTGTCAATGTAGCATATGTAACCTACAGACAACACAGGCCCACATGTAATGGACCATAGAAAGCATAATAATTCATGAGCTAAACTCAACCCACATGAGCATCACACAGTAACTGATTGTCCCTTGATGCACAAGCCACAATATTTGAGTAACTGGTATTGCAGTGCACCAGGAACGTGGCTTTGCATGTCTCTCAAAACAACAAATGAATAAATGGAGTACACTCTATAAATTAATCTGCAACCAACTGAGGAATCATGTTTGTCACCACAAGCTTGTTAGGGCCACTGCATGTGTGCATATGTGTGTGTATCACTCACTGGAGTGACAGGGTCAATACATGTTTGCAGTGGTATGTATGATGGAGTGTCTTTATGCCTGAGGGGCTGGACAATCAGATATAATGTCACACACAGTAATTTTTTCTTCAAAATGTTGTACAGTGCACAGACATTGAGCACATTTCACCCTTCCATGCTTTACAGGTGGACCTCCCCCCTACACAATTGGAGAAGTGGCTCAATTTGCGGACCCAGACATATCCAGTAAGTGTTGATATTTCAGTTCTGTGTTGCGTTTGCAGCTGTTGTGTGACTGCCACCTGTGTGTTGGACTCATAGCAAGGTATGATGTGCTGGCACATGATCTGATATGTGACTTGACTGGAGTTTGACCTTTTTTTCCATATTTGAGTTGGTCAATCAGTGGCGTAGAGTCATCATTTGGGATTATAGTGCAGCACTGTAGGCATGGCCATGTGAATAGGGTAGCATTTGATGTTACATTTCTTGTAATTAAATATTTAGAGGTAGCCATTTTAATTAATTAGTCAGCAAGTCATACCCTGAATCACACAGAGCAGGGATTTCGAAGTATTACCCACAGACTTGAGCCTCCCTGTTAACTAATGAACATGTAGGACTGTATGTTTGAATTCCTAACAGCATCTAGCTCCACATGTTATGCTACGTTTACGTGGCACTTGAGTACAATGTCATAGGTGTGCATGCAGCTCAAGCCCAGATGGGTGCTTGCATCTATTTGCTTGTTGTAGGACAGGTATTGGTGATATCAAATGATGTTGACAATTGTCTGCAATTAGGAACATAAATTGGTATGTGATTGTACAATATTTGTGTCTATCCTAGTTGGACACCCTCCTTACCTGCGGTGGACTAACTAAACCCATGGACAGCTGTCCAAAGCTTCCTGGCTGTCTTTGATGTTTGAAAGTATGAGGTGCATGTCCATTCCCCCTGAGGCACAGGGTTAGCGTTATGAAATATGTGTACCTAGGTGTGAGGATCCAAGTGTAGTACACAGACATATAATTCAGAAATTCATTTGTTCCAACCTAGGATACCCACTCATGATTAGCAACTGCATACCATCCTGGCAATTCCATTTACAAATCACAGATCCTGTGGCCCTTGATTGTCATCCAGAAGACAGTCATTAGTTGGCCTGCCACATGTAGAGGAGTTGCAGCATTTGTTATGTGACTAATGGCTGAACAATGATGCTTAGATCATTTAAGTAGGTACACATCTTTTAGAGCATTGCTCTGCTGTTAGATAGGACATTTGTAGGCTGCGTTGGCATGTACTTCCTCAGGGACAATCTGTGATCTGTACTGTGATTTGGCCTGTTTAAGATGACTTTTTTGAATATCATCAGTAGCTGCATCACACAATAATGTAACTAATGTTTGGCTTCATCTTTTTTAACAGCAGCCAATATGGATGCCAATCAGATCCGTGAATTCCAGAAGAGGGCGATGCGTTACCGCCACATTCTGGATGTTGAGTCTGGGTTCCGCCACATGGCACGGCGTTATAGCCATGAGAGAGCCACAGGGGTCTAGAGGGCATTTGCCCAAGGGGGCCCATCCATGTCCACAACAGCCGCCACCTCCAGCACCACCACTCCGACCCAAGTGGCACCAAGGATGACAGCCACCACTGCAGGTCCCTCAACATCATCAGCTCCTGGACCACTGACAGCAGCCCCTGCACCTCCCCCGCCAGGAATGGCACCGACAACCGCCCAACCCTCAACAACTGGCAAACAGGCCACCCCTGCTGCAGTCACTGACAATGTTGAACTTCGCAACATGCAACGTGACATGCAACGGATGTTGCGCAGAATGGACAGGCTGCAGCAGGAGGTGTCCCAGATTAACAAGAGAGTGTGTGGGATAAAAAAGATCCTGCGGAGTGCAAACTTATAACTGTTGGACCCTCAGTCATGATTCCTTCCCCCCCTCCTCTTTCCTGGTTCTTATATTTAATGGGTTTATGGGGCTTAGTGTTAGGTTAGAATAGGCTGTTAGTTTAGTTAGTATAAGTGGGTTGGGGGGGTGGGGGTATGATATTTTTACATGTTTAAAAAAAAATACAAAAAATATATAAATATTTTTAAAAGTTATATATAATTGTTTAGGATAAGATAGTATATGTTTAGGTTAGTATATGTTGTCCTCCATGTGTCCCATCATATAACTGGGGTGGAGGGTTGATGTTTAGATTGATTAGTTAAATGTGATAAGTAAGTTTAGCTTAGGGTAGTTAGGGTCAGTTGTGGGTAATGTGTAGTTAGGATAGGTTAGGTTAGTTAAGATGTTTCCCCTGATTTTATTATCCTTTTTTATAGTTTAATAAATATTTAGTTACTCCTTTACAGTAAGTGTCATATGCTTGGGGATCAGGGCCTTGGCATGGGTGAACAGTGTCAATTGAGTATTTGCATTTGTGTTCCATCCTGCATCCAAATTCCAATTGAGCTCTCACATTGGCAGCTACACCAAAGCTACTTCTTTATGCATCTGCCATCCATTGCACCCACCACTCAAGGTTAATATGGTTCCCAATGTGTTGTTAAGTTTGGATGTATGTTTTTAATGTCATACTTTGGGACCAGATTTGGAATCTTGGACACTGTGGTACGTCTGCCTGCAGCCTGATGTTCATGTGAACCCTGATAAGGTGAGTGACTGTATAATCTTATGTAGTTCTGTATACATAACTCACAAATATCATTTCTTACATTGTACTGCCAGGTTACATATTTGTCCGTACACTCGTACACATCCATTCCTGCTGTATGGTGTGTGTGTGATGAAGTTTTAGAGTCAGATGTCACATACCTAAAGATTGTCTAGACAAAAAAATTGAAGACATTGATTTTCTGCTTAGACATCCCTTGAAGCAGACTTATTCCGTCCAACACAGCATTATACTGTAATCTTTCTATTTACTTCAGAAATAACCCTCAGGAAGGGCAAATTATGGTACAATCCAGACCCCAGTGCATAGTTATCAGCCCTCAATCTTTCAAGGAAGTTGTATTGACATTCTCTGGCCATTGACATGAGACAAACATCACTAATCTCCTACACGGTTGATGTGTCACATTACACAGAGACAAAGTGGTTGGGTAAGTGCTATTTATTTTAAAGTTCTGTAGTGCTATATTTACATAGTCCAGGATTGTGTGTCTATTAGTGTGACGCCTTCTATTGTGATACTACACAAGTTCAAAAGGACATGTCATTGGACATGCTGGGGTGAAGTGTCATACAGTGCAGAGGAACATGAATTGCCAATGAGGTAGTGAGAGACAATCACAGAGCATAGTGTTAAGGTAAACAGTGGGCTGGGGAACAGTACATGTGAGCAGCTGTTGCAAGACTGGCATGTTACGAAGCACAGGACCTTGGATATAAGTGCCCATTTGGCATGGACTTGTGCTACCGGGTACTCTTACGGGTGAAGGCTATCTGTTCCACGTCTTCATCTTCTGATGTGTGTGTCGTCTCCTCGGCCCTTGGTGGTGGTGGGTTTGAAGGGGAAACACACACTTTGGTGTTTGAAGACGTGGAAATCCCGGTAGCTGCCAACTTTGGGGCTATTAAGGGCAGTACTGCAGCAAGGAGGAGCTGCTGGTTCTTAAGTATAGCAGCTACATCACTGTGGTAGGCAACCCGGTCGGCCCTGAGGGGGTCAATATTGCATTTGTGCACGCAGTGAAAGGTTTGGTGTGCGAGCTGCGGTGGCAACTCCCTTACTGCTGTGCTGATTTCCTTCACACTTTGTTGAAGTTCTTGCAAGATAGATGTTCGCCCTTGCATGGCTGCTGCCCGTACTGCAGATGACATCATGCACAAACGCACCCCCTCTAGGCTGGCTGTCATATTTTGCATCCCCACCCACACCTCTTTGGCCCGCTCCCGCTGTACTCCAACTACAGTCCTCTCAATCTGGTGCCAGGCCAGTGTCATCAGAGTCCTCTGCTGGGTTGGAGCTGGCAGGATGTATAATTGGGGTGGGTGGGTGTATCCTCTGTGATGGCTGCTACTTCTGTGCTCCTCCTTGCGACTGAAGGTGGTGTCTGGAGGGTTCCAAGGACATCTTGGAGGGTCTGCTGGCTGATGTTTGTCAGCTCGTCATCCATGTCATCAGGGAAGTCCAGGACAGGCATATCCCCAGGAGAGCCTTCGTCCTCTGCAATTAGATATTGTACAATTAGTGTGTCTGTATTGTGACATTTGTAATGTGAGTTTCCTGGCTTCCTATTAGTTGCACATTGTGATCTTGGTTAATGTTCATTGTTACTGTCATCAATATTAGCATTCTCCCAGGCCTATGCCCCATCTGCATGTCACATGTAGTGTGAGCAGTTTGGGTAAATGTCTGCGTCACATCCTCTAGGTGTAGGTTCTGCCCAAATTGTATGTTGCCACCTTCTTGTCCTATCCAACCCTCTGTCTACTTCCATTATCATGGTGTGGCCTTGCAATGTCTGTGGGTGTTCTGATGGCACTTGCACCACACTTAACAATCTGGAACTGACCCAGTCTCAGATATTTCACATCCAGCTATATGTTGCTGGAACCTATCATGTACTATGTATAGCATTGGCAAGGCACAATGCAGGTGTCAGCATTGGTAGTGTGTAATGTTGATGTTGGGGAATCTGTGCTACATTGGATTGCACTGATGGTCCTAGCAGTGTTCTATTTCCTCTACTGACTGTGCAGGTGTGTTTCACTAGCCGGAAACATATGTCCTCCCCCTCAATGCTGTTGTCTTAGCATTATGACACTTGAGATGTTGCATGGTGGCATTGCAGCTATTGTGACCCAGGCACAGGGTAGACCCTGACATGTGCAGCATGGGTATGACTTTACTGCTGTGTACCTCATAATGTTTATGACACTGCATGATTTTTGTAGCGACTATGGACATTAACATTTGACAGGATTTGCACATTTTTATTGATTACAGGGGATTGATAACTTCATCCTGACCCCTCTATTTTGGGTGTGTTTGATCCAGGGGCATGTAACTGCTATTAGCTACTTGACCTGCACACACAGCAGAGGTGGTAGTGGCAATTGTTGTCAATGTTAAATTCCACTTGCGGATATGGCCTGGGACTATTAATTGAGCCCTAGTTCATGTAGCGACAATACCAGCAGTCGTGTGACAGCATGCCAGTTTTACGTTCTACCCTACCCTCCTGGACTGGCTTTGCTTTTCCAACATCCTTGGCATGGCTGAGCACCCCCATGCAAAGGTTGTTGGTGTAGTGTTGGCCCCTGTGCCCTGCCCCTTTGCCCTTTCCACTACCTGATTATCATGGCTGACATGTATTGTGTAGTAGGTATGCCCCCCAGCTTTCAGTTAACAATTAGGCACTTTTGTTCCCCCATGCCACTTACCCTACATCTGTGTGGTTTCCTGGTAGTCTGCGCTGTCCTGTCCTTGAATCCCCGTGACGATCTCCTCAGGGATGACGGCTGCCACCATCTCCTCCATGTGGTCCAGGGCCTCCTGCGGTGCTGGACTCCCACCTCCAGTCTGCAGTGCTCCTGTCCTGTTCCTGGCCATTTTTTCCTTGGTCCTGCGCTTGCAGTCATGCCAGCGTTTCTTGCACACGCTGACTGTTCTCCGTACTTCTGCCACACTGTTGATCTTATTGACAATTTTTTGCCAAATTGCCTCTCTCCTCCCAATTGGCAATTTAGAGGTGACAAAAAGTTGGTGCTGGTGTTCCGTCACCTCTTTCACCAGTATTTCATGCTCCTCTGCAATGAACCGACACTTCCTTTTCTTCTTTTCCCTCTCCTGGGTCTTGTGTAGGTCCTCCTGGCTGGTTCCTGGTCGGTTGTCATCTTCCTGGGGTCTCTCATAGCTTCTGGAATCCATTTTGGGGCTCCTTTGCACATTTTGCAGTGTTTGCAGCGCTTTTTGACGCTATTGCGTCAAAAAATGTTGCGTACCCAGTTTGCAACGTCGTAAACCGGATAAAAGTCATTTGTGCTGCGTTAACTCCGTTTTTCTTTACAACGTGGCGCATTGGTTTGAGTAAAAAAAAAAATGACTCTCAGCAGTGGTTTGCGCCGCCGTGCGTCAAAGTATAAATTTGACACCCGGGTGGTGCAATGAAATGGCGTTAAAACTTTTGACGCAAAACTGCGTTGGCGTAGCTTTGCGTCAAAGAGTATAAATATGGGCCTAAGTTTTGGATTAAAGGGACTAAGACAGCTACTCAAAAATGCTGTTTTTGTATTTATTGTGGCATGTATGTCTTGCATTTTGGCTGTCTAGGGACAGTGTTAATAGAAATGTCTTGCACTCATTTTTTGTTAATTTCTTCACTGGTAAATCTTGAGTTTCTTTCAGACAACGATGAAGGCATGCCAATTAGGCATATTCTCATTTAAGTGAGTAATAGAACAAGGAAGAAGATGAGCAGGTAAAACTTTGATTACTTGCCAGTAGTTCTTAATACCTTTCATCCCAATATTTTGACCCTCCCTCCTTTCGTAGAGTCTTCATCAGGTTGTCAATAATAGCCATTAGACTTTTAGGAAGAGGGCATGGGACCATTCCTATTTTATATGAAGTTTACAGGAGGGTGCACAGACATAGAAGACTACTTTGAAAGGTAGTAAGTACTGAGATGAGGAAGGTTCAGAATTGTGAAAATCACTGGTAAACGGGGCCACTGGAATTATGCGATTCTGTAGCCACTGCTTTTTGCGTATACTTAAGGATTTCTGATTTTACCCATCATCTGTTTATAATCTGCAGATTTTAATTTTAAAAAGTCTTTCTATTGCAAGCGGAACAAAGATTAATAAAAATGTTGGGACATGCTTGCACGCTGTGGAAGGCCCTTCGCTAAAGTAAACGAGTCAACTTTCAGTTGCTTATTTATGTATTTGGTTGTTAACTGGTACAAATGGGGTGAAATCTTTGCACTGACAGTATTATCATGTGTAGAAATTTCAGAATAATGAACTAATACTATACAAGGAATGGTTTCTTACCTGTAACTCCAGTTCTCTCGTAGGGGTATTTCCATGATAGTCATAAGCACTGAATAGTTCTGCTCGCCTGCGGGACCCCGGAGCACTGTTCTGTAATGTATTCTTAAGTGTAGATGTTAGCCTTTCTTGAAAAAAGGCCTGTTAAACCACTTAAGAATATCACTGTGCAGCCTAGGTGAAAAGCTACACAGGCCCAAATTGTTTATTCTTGAGGTTGGAAAGAAAGACAGCTGTAGTATAGATACACCTTTAAACACATATTTATTCTAGAAATGTAATAAAAAATATATTCTCAAACTTTATTTACACCTCCAAATGAGAATAAAACAATGCAGGGCAGTGTAGCCCATAGGCTGCCATTATACAGGATGTAAATAGAGCTGTGCCTTTAAGAAAGGAAAGTCTTCCTGTATCCCATCATGCACAGCAAAAGGCAGTTGCCTCAGTTCTTTTTTGTAGGCTTGTAACATGACATGAAGAAAGATGAACATTCTTTGTATTAACAACATCGTTATCATTATTGCAAATTTTCTTATGTCAACTCCACCGGGGAGGAGGGAGGGTTGCTTATGACTATCATGGAAATACCCCTACGAGAGAACTGGAGTTACAGGTAAGAAACCATTCCTTCTCTCATAGGGGATTTCCATGTATAGTCATAAGCACTGAATAGATTAGCAAGCCCACCCCCATAACCGCGGTGGAGTAGACAGAGCAATACTGAAACCATAAATTATGCAAATAAATTCTTGAGAGAGGCCTGTCCGACCTGCGCATCTGCCCTAGCATCTGAATCAAGGCAGTAATGCTTAGTAAAGGCATGGACAGATTTCCAGGTAGCCGCTTTGCATATTTCTGTCAAAGGAATATTTCTCATCAAGGCAGCAGTCGCTGCCTTCCCTCTAGTGGAATGGGCTTTTGGCCTGCCATCGAGAGATTTATTTGCTAACTGATAACAAAATATGATACATGAGACAATCCACCTGGATAAGGATTGTTTGGAAGTGGCTAAACCTGTTCTAACTGGGCCATAGTTAATAAACAGCTGCTGTGATTTGCGCAAGCATTTTTTTATGTCCAAGTAAAATTTTTAAACCCTCTTTACGTCGAGAGAATGTAGGGTTCTCTCGGCAGGGGTAGAAGGATTCTGGAAGAAAGTTGGTAATTAAATGATTTGGTTCACATGGAAGTCTGAAACGACTTTAGGTAAAAATTTTGGATGTGTCCTCAACACTACTTTCGAAGAATGAAACACTGTATAAGGGTCTTGAGCGCAAAGGGCTTGGATCTCACTGACCCTACGAGCTGATGTGATTGCGACCAGAAAAGCAGTTTTCCACTTAAGATGTTGGAGTGATGCTTTATGTATTGGTTCAAAAGGATGTAGCATCAGACGCGAAAGGACAATATTCAGTTCCCATGGAGGAGATGGCCTTCTAATGGGAGGAAAGACCTTTTTCAATCCCTCCAGGAAGTCTTTTATGATTGGAATCCTAAAGAAAGAGGATTGGGAAGGGCTCTTTCTATATGCCGTTAGAGCCGCCAGGTGTACTTTTATTGATGACAATTGCAATCCAGACTTCGCCAAACTTAATAAGTATGGCAGAATAGTCTCCTCTCCGCAGGATATTGGGTCGACATTATTCTCCAAGCACCACACGCAGAACCTTTTCCATTTGCAGGCATAAGCTGTTCTTGTGGATGGGCGCTTTGCCTCCTTTAGAATCTCTATGCAGTCCTGAGGTAGGTTCAGGTGACCATATTGTACTAACTCAGGCGCCATGCTGCCAAATTCAACGATGAGAGGTTGGGATGAGTTATCTGGCCTCTGAACTTCGTGAGAAGGTCTGGGCGACAAGGCAGCCTGATGTGTGGTTTGAGTGACCGGTGAAGGAGGTCTGGAAACCACCACTGGCGTGGCCATTCTGGGGCAATGAGAATCATCTTGGAGTGAGCATTGGACAGCTTCAGGAGGACTGCCGGTATCAGGGGAAGCGGTGGAAAGGCGTAAAGAAATGCGCCTGACCAGTGCTTCCACAGGGCATTCCCCAGCGTTCCTGGATGGTAGTATCTGGAGGCGAAGTTTTGGCATTTTTTGTTTTCTGGGGTTGCGAATAGGTCTATAGAGGGGGTACCCCACATGGGAAAAATGGAACGGACGTCGTGCAAAACCCATTCGTGGTTTTCGTCCATTGCTCGGCTCAGGGCATCCGCTTGAACATTCTGTATGCCCGGAAGGTGAGTTGCCACTAGCGAGAGGTTCCTGGCTAGAAGCCAGTGCCAGATTATTTGAGCCTCTGTCGAGTCTTGGTTCTGGTGCCTCCTTGTTTGTTTAAATAATACCTGGTGGCCATGTTGTTCGTCTGGAGAAGCAGAGTTTTCGTCTTCAGTGATGGGAGGAAGGCCTTGAGCGCAAGATGGACTGCGCGAAGCTCCAAAAGGTTGATGTGATACAGTCGCTCTCTCTGTGACCACGTGCCTTGGACTCGAAGGTGATCCATATGCGCACCCCATCCGAGCAGCAATGCGTCTGTGACAATGGTTTGAGATGGCGGCTGTTGTTGGAATGGAATCCCCTCCAGAAGATTGTTCAGCGAACACCACCACTTGAGGGATTGTATGGTGTGGGGAGAAAGGTGTGGGGAGAAAGAAGGATGCTGTTCTCCCAATCGTCCACTAGTTGACACCATTAATCCTCCAGACATTCCTGTAAGGGTCTCATATGGAGGCGAGCATTGGGAATGAGGTAGATGCAAGACGCCATCGAGCCCAGGAGAGAAGATATCGCTCTTGCAGTGGTCTGAGGAGTTTTCTCGAGCTGCTGTCACTTTTGGAGAATTGATAATCATCGTTCCTCCGAAGGAAACATCTTTCCTTGCTTGGTATCTATGATGGCACCTAAGTAATGCAGCCTCTGAACAGGTGTTGCTGTGGATTTGGAGAGATTGACTTGAAGGCCCAGACTTTGGAGAAGCTGGTGAGTCCAGTTGAAATGCTGTTGAGCCTCCAGATACGTGGAAGCTTTTATGAGCCAATCGTCTAGATAGGGGTAGACGAATATTCGATGTTTCCTCAAATGGGCTGCCACCACCGCCATGCATTTGGAACAAGTTCTCGGTGCTGATTTGAGGCCGAAAGGCAGTACCGTAAATTGGTAATGACTTTTTCCGACGACGAACCTTAGAAACTTTCGATGCTTCTCGATCACCGGAATGTGAAAGTAAGCGTCGCAGAGATCTATTGCGCAGAGCCAGTCGCCCTGACGAAGTTGGGGGGAGATTTGGTGTAAGGGTAGCATCCTGAATTCCTCTCTGCGAATCCATTTGTTTGCTACCCTTAGATCTAGAATGGGACGAAACTCTTGTTTGTTTTTCTTTGGTACCAAAAAATACCTCTAGTAGATTCCCTTTCCGTGCTGATTGATCGGGACAGGTTCTATTGCTCTCTTTTGTAATAGGGTTGTTACTTCTAATTTGAGAGCGTTGAGGTGGTGACTCACTGGTTTGGGTGGAATAGACGGCGGAGGGCTGATGAACCTGAGAGAGTAGCCATTCCGCACAATATTCAACACCCAGGCGTCTGATGTAATGCGTTGCCACTCGTCCAGATGATTTGAGATACTTCCCCCTACCGGAGTGGGTAACGGAGGAGGGAGAAGCGAGGATTCAGGGCTTAGACGCTGGTGCCTGACGAGCTGTCTGGGTTTGCGGTGTAGAGCGACCCCTTGTTGGCTTTCGTTGGGTCGAGAAGGTTCTTTGATGCTGTTGCTGGGGTCTTGAAGACATCCACTGTGGCGTTTGATATCTCTGAGTAAAGAGTCTACGGTGGAAGGGACGGAATGTTTTCCGTTGCTCTCTTGGTCTCTCGATGCCCACCGCTTTCAGAGTGTCTAGTTCAGTTTTTATTCTCGACATCTCATCGTCAGCATGAGAGCCAAACAAAGTGGAACCTGAAAAGGGCAAATTTTGAATTCTCTGTTGCGCCTCTGGTTTAAGTGATGTCAGGCGTAGCCAGGCGTGTCTTCTTAAGGACACTCCATGAGCATAGTTATGGGAGGATAGCACCGAAGAGTCGGCAGCGGCGCTGATCACTTGATTGGAGACCATGGCACCTTCACTAACGATCTCCAAAAAATCTTCTTTTTTCTCTTTAGGGAGATGTTCCGCAAATTGCAGCCCAAAGGGCACGATCATACCTGCCTAACAGTGCAGTAGCACTGGCTGCTTTCATCGTGATGGCTGAGGTAGAGCATACTTTGCGGCCTGCGGCATCAATCTTTCTACTCTCCTTGTCCGGTGGTGAAGAGGAAGACGGAGATGTAGAATGCAACTTTTTAGCAGCCACTATAACCACTGAGTCAGGCACAGGATCCGTCCTCAGAAATAAAGGGTCCTGCTCCGGAGGACGATATTTCTTTATAAGCCTGGAAGGAGCAGTTTTAGCTGTGGACGGTGTTAAAAATATGTCCATTGCCTGTTCAAGTAGCCCTGGGACCAGCGGTAGTAATGGTCTTGAAGATGAGCGCTGGTGTAATGTCTCGAAAATAACAGAGGTTGTTGGAGCGGGTACTGCCAGCGGGATGTTTAATTTGGTAGCACTGCGAACTAGAACCTCTTGGAAGGTGTTCACGTCGTCTATGGGAGAAACTCTCGGAGACGGTGAGTCAGATAGAGTGGGAGAGTAATCCCTTGTGGATGAGGAGGAATGTCTAAGGTGGGAACGAGTAGATCTTTGAACCGATTCACGTCGACGATGGTGTCGAGAGGAAGAAGAGCGTCTCGAAGAGTGTCGGGAATATCTTGTGGATTCCGCTGGAGTCACTGGAGCGGACTCTGAAGGAGGAGCCGGCGGAGGAGCTGTAGGTGCCAGAGGTGTCTGTGGTAGGGGTGACGGCTGATGTGAAGCTGGTAGAAGAATGAGAGAAGCCGAGGATTCTGAGGTGGTATAAACCCTCCTTGGCCTCTTTGAGTGCCTCCTCGACGTCAACACACTTCTCGACGACGAAGTACGATGACGACGTGTACCTCTCGGCGTTGACTCCTCTCGTCGTTGAGAGCCCCTCGACGGTGATCTCACTCGACGTCGATGGGATGACGGCAAACGTCTTCAACGACGAGTACTGTCCACCGACGTCGATCGTGCACCTGGACCAAGACCTTCTTGACGGCGAGTGTCTACGCCGTCTTGACGGCGATACGGCTGTCGACGTTGAGCGACGTCTCTTCCTCGACGGTGAGCCGGTCCTCGACGGCGAACATGTTGGTGCCGTTCCCGGTCTCGACGTCGATGCTCTCTACGTCGTCGGAGACCTATGGCGTTTATGAGCAGGTCTGGCAGCTGCTCCTGAGGACACAGTGAGAGCCCTGGTAGAAGACTGACCTTCTCCTCGCTCTGTGGCAGACTGCCCTCTTCTTCTCCTCTCCTCTCTTGCCTGAAGCCGAATTTTCTCCCTGTCGCGAAGAGTTCTTCTGGGGAAAGTTTTGCAAATGTCACAGGCATCAGGTTTGTGACTTGATGGTAGGCAAATAATGCAGACCTGGTGTGGGTCTGTTTTGGCGTTTTTCCTGCCACAGCTAGGACATTTGTCAAAAAGAGAAGGCATTCTAAAGACAGAAAAACTTTAAATTTCTGTCAGAATTTGACAGGAAAGGCTAGAAAATGTTCACTCTAGATGAAAAACGTCGAGTGAAATTGAAATCCAAAGGATTTTAATTGAATTTTTGTCAAAAAATGCTTTGTAAGGTAGAGCTCAATGCTTCAGGGTCCTGTCAGAAGGAGCCGGAAAAAAGAACTGAGGCAACTGCCTTTTGCTGTGCATGATGGGATACAGGAAGACTTTCCTTTCTTAAAGGCACAGCTCTATTTACATCCTGTATAATGGCAGCCTATGGGCTACACTGCCCTGCATTGTTTTATTCTCGTTTGGAGGTGTAAATAAAGTTTGAGAATATATTTTTCACTTTTTACATTTCTAGAATAAATATGTGTTTAAAGGTGTATCTATACTACAGCTGTCTTTCTTTCCAACCTCAAGAATAAACAATTTGGGCCTGTGTAGCTTTTCACCTAGGCTGCACAGTGATATTCTTAAGTGGTTTAACAGGCCTTTTTTCAAGAAAGGCTAACATCTACACTTAAGAATACATTACAGGACAGTGCTCCGGGGTCCCCGCAGAACTATTCAGTGCTTATGACTATACATTGAAATCCCCTACGAGACAAAAAGTGTTACATTGTGCTGCGTCATTTATAATTTCTTCATGCATAATTAGTCAACCCTGCCACACAATTCCTGTGGCCCTGCAGGGAAGTAATCCAGGCAACAGTCAAAACATATAATGCAGGAATATAAACGTTTCCCAGGTATACACAAACATTTCTTAAAACATTCTCACCTGAAAACATTATGTTGCTTCTTACTGGTTTGCCTTCATGCTTCTCTTTTTAATGTTAGGTTCCTATGTATAGGTCAATGTTTAATCCCTTTAGGTTGCTGAACTGATTCTACTAGTTTGCTTTCCATCATTTTATGAGATCCAAACTTAGCTTGTTGTTCATCCTGCAAACATCATTGACACCTGACTTAGCGGTGCGCTATATAAAAATGTGAAATACATTAACACTCTAGTGGGTGAAACTCGTGCATTGTGTAAAAAAGAATCTATCACAAGGTACGTTTGGGTAAACACAAAATACACTTTAACTAAATCAAGGATGCAAACCAGGATTGATTTTATCTTGTATATAATTCCCAACGACTAACCTTCAACCTAAAAAAAGGTGCTAAGGCCAACCAACCTCTGTTCCACTTCACTCACAGCGAAAGACACGGCGATAAAAGTGTTACTATAAGTTGCTCATAATATATTAATATTGCGCAAATATCTTCAACAGTCTGAGACATGACCCAAGATTTTGAAGAAAACAATGTCAGCTTGGTCGACAGACAGGATCGAACCAGGTGGTAGATTAGTCAGATACATCTGCATTCCTGATGGAGCTTCATTCCTGATTGTAATTGTGGGCTCAGTTGTCCTCTACAGATAAATGAAGTAAGGAAAACAATATCCAACTTAAAATTAGTACTTAACTGACCTTGTGAAATTAGCTACTACTTCCCCACTCAGTTCCATTTTAATCCCTTCACTACCAGGCCTTTTCCCCTCCTGTGCCGAGCCTTTCTTTGGCTATTTGGGACGGTTCGCGCTTAGGCCCTCATAACTTTTTGTTCACATAAACTACCCACGCCAAATTTGCATCCTTTTTTCCCCAACATCCTAGGGATTCTAGAGGTACCCAGACTTTGTTGGTTCCCCTGAAGGAGACCAAGAAATTAGCCAAAATACAGCGAAAATGTTGTTTAAAGAAAAAAAGGGAAAAAAGGGCTGCAAAAGAAGTCTCATGGTTTTTCCCTGAAAATGGCTTCAACAAAGGGTTTGCAGTGGTAAAATCACCATCTTCCCAGCTTTCAGGAACAGGCAGACTTGAATTAGAAAACCCAATTTTCCAACACAATTTTGACATTTTACTGGGACAAACCCCATTTTTACTATTTTTTGTGCTTTCAGCCTCCTTCCTGTTAGTGACCGAAATGGGTGAGAAACCAATGCTGGATCCCGGAAATCTAAACATTTCTGAAAAGTAGACAAAATTCTGAACTCAGCAACGGGTCATTTGTGTAGATCCTACAAGTTTTTCCTACAGAAAATAACAGCTGAAGTAAAAGAATATTGAAAATGAAGTGAAAAAAAACAGTCATTTTTCTCCACGTTTTACTCTGTAACTTATTCCTGCGATGTCAGATTTTTTAAAGCAATATACCGTTATGTCAGCTGGACTCTTCTGGTTGTGGGGATATATAGGGCTTGTAGGTTCATCAAGAACCCTAGGTACCCAGAGCCAATAAATGAGCTACACCTTGCAATGGGTTTTCATTCTATTCCGGGTATATAGCAATTCATTTGCTGAAATATAAAAAGTGAAAAATAGGTATCAGGAAAACCGTTATATTTCCAAAATGGCCACAAGATAAGGTGTTGAGAAGCAGTTGCACATCTCTGAATTCCGGGGTGCCCATTCTAGCATGTGAATTACAGGGCATTTCTCAAATAGACGTCTTTTTTACACACTGTCTTACATTTGGAAGGAAAAAATGTACAGAAAGACGAGGGGCAATAACACTTGTTTTGGTATTCTGTGTTCCCCCAAGTCTCCCAATAAAAACGGTATCTCACTTGCGGGGGTAGGCCTAGCGCCCGCGACAGGAAATTCCCCAAAAAAACAACGTGGTCACATCACATTTTCACATAGAAAACAGAGGTGTTTTTTGCAAAGTGCCTAGCTGTGGATTTTGGCCTCTAGCTCAGCCGGCACCTAGGGAAACCTACCCTATCTGTGCATTTTTTTAAACTAGAGACCTAGGGGAATCCAAGATGGGGAACATGGCCATGTAACATGTCTAAGATCATGGAATTGTCACCCCAATATTCCATGATCCCCTGGGTCGCCAGCACAGAACCCGGGTACTGCCAAACTGCCTTTCCGGGGTCTCCACTGCAGCTGCTGCCAACCCCTCAGACAGGTTTCTGCCCTCCTGGGGTCCAGGCAGCCCTGGCCCAGGAAGGCAGAACAAAGGATTTCCTCTGAGAAAGAGTGTAACACCCTCTCCCTTTGGAAATAGGTGTGATGGGCTGGGGAGGAGTAGCCTCCCCCAGCCTCTGGAAATGCTTTGATTGGCACACATGGTGCCCATCTCTGCATAAGCCAGTCTACACCGGTTTAAGGATCCCCCAGCCCTACTCTGGCGCAAAACTGGACAAAGGAAAGGGGAGTGACCACTCAGAGCTCCTCCAGTGTGTCCCAGACCTCTGCCACCTTGGAAACAGAGGTGTTTGTGGCACACTGGACTGCTCTGAGTGGCCAGTGCCAGCAGGTGACGTCAGAGGCTCCTTCTGATAGACTCTTACCTCTCTTGGTAGCCAATCCTCCTTCCTTGGTAGCCAAACCTCCTTTTCTGGATATTTAGGGTCTCTGCTTTGGGGATCTCACCAGATAACGAATGCAAGAACTCACCAGAGTTCCTCTGCATCTCCCTCTTCACCTTCTGCCACAGGATCGACCGCTGACTGCTCAGGACACCTGCAAAACCGCAACAAAGTAGCCAGACGACTACTAGCAACATTGTATCGCTTCATCCTGCTGGCTTTCTCGACTGTTTCCAGGTGGTGCATGCTCTGGGGGTAGCCTGCCTCCTCTCTGCACCAGGAGCTCTGAAGAAATCTCCCGTGGGTCGACGGAATCTTCCCCCTGCAACCGCAGGCACCAAAAGACTGCATCACTGGTCCTCTGGGTCCCCTCTCAGCATGACGAGCGTGGTCCCGGGAACTCAGCAACTCTGTCCAAGTGACTCCCACAGTCCAGTGACTCTTCAGTCCAAGTTTGGTGGAGGTAAGTCCTTGTCTCCCCACGCTAGACTGCATTGCTGGGTACCGCGTGATCTGCAGCTGCTCCGGCTCCTGTGCACTCTTCCAGGATTTCCTTCGTGCACAGCCAAGCCTGGGTCCCCGACACTCTAACCTGCAGTGCACAACCTTCTGAGTTGTCCTCCGGTGTCGTGGGACTCCCTTTTGTGACTTTGCGGGGACTCCGGTTCACTCTTCTTCCAAGTGCCTGTTCAGGTACTTCTGCGGGTGCTGCTTGCTTCTGTGAGGGCTCCCTGACTTGCTGGGCGCCCCCTCTGTCTCCTCCTCCACGTGGCGACATCCTGGTCACTCCTGGGCCACAGCAGCACCCAAAAACCTCTACTGCGACCCTTCCAGCTAGCAAGGCTTGTTTGCGGTCTTTCTGCAAGCTTCATCATGACGTGGGACATCCATCCTCCAAAAGAGAAGTTCCTAGCTCTCTTCTTTCTTGCAGAACTCCAAGCTTCTTCCAACAGGTGGCAGCTTCCTTGCACCCTCAGCTGGCATTTCCTGGGCTCCTGCCCACTCTCGACACTGTTGCGACTATTGGACTTGGTCCCCTTGTCTTACAGGTACTCAGGTCCGGAAATCCACTGTTGTTGCATTGGTGGTGTTGGTTCTTCCTGCAGAATCCCCCTATCACGACTTCTGTGCTCTCTGGGGGTAGTAGGTGCAGTTTACACCTACCTTTCTGGGTCTTGGGGTGGGCTATTTTTCTAACCCTCACTGTTTTCTTACAGCCCCAGCTACCCTCTACAAGCTCACATAGGTTTGGGGTCCATTCGTGGTTCGCATTCCACTTTTTGAGTATATGGTTTGTGTTTGCCCCTATACCTATGTGCTCCTATTGCAATCTATTGTAACTTTACACTGCTTGCATTACTTGTCTTGCTATTACCTGCATAATTTTGGTTTGGGTACATATATCTTGTGTATATATGTACTTGTCCTCATACTGAGGGTACTCACTGAGATACTTTTGGCATATTGTCATAAAAATAAAGTACCTTTATTTTTAGTACTTCTGTGTATTGCGTTTTCTAATGATATTGTGCATATGACACCACCAGTGGTATAGTAGGAGCTTTACATGTCTCCTAGTTCAGCCTAAGCTGCTTTGCCATTGCTACCTTCTATCAGCCTAAGCTTCTAGAAACACCTCTTCTACACTAATAAGGGATAACTGGACCTGGCACAAGGTGTAAGTACCTCTGGTACCAACTACAAGCCAGGCCAGCCTCCTACAACGACCCACCTGGATAGCGTTTGTTTGTGGACGGCCTTCCTCTTCCCCACGTATGCAATAAAGAGTTGGTCATCCACGCGCAACTCTCTCGTCCTGTCTATATAAAAGCTGAGAGCCCTCCTAGGGTCCAGTCGATGGAGTCTCTCCTCCTCCTTAGATGGATGCGGAGGAGGGTAGAATGTCGAGAGAGTGATGGATTGTCCCAAATGAAACGGAGTCACTACCTTGGGAGGAAAGCCGCCCTGGTCGTCAGAACCACTTTGTCCTTATGAAAGGTTGTAAAAGGTGGATGAACAGAAAGCGCTTGAAGCTCACTCACACGTCTAGCTGACGTGATGGCCGTCAGAAACACAGTTTTTAGAACCAAAAACCTTAAAGGGCAAGAATGAAGTGGCTCAAAAGGAGAGCCCATCAAAAAGGTTAACACCAGATTTAAATCCCACTGGGGCATGATAAACGGAGTGGGAGGAAACCTATTGGTAAGCCCCTTCAAAAACCTTAACACTAAAGGGGATTTGAACAAAGAAGGTTGATCAGGAAGACATAACAAGGCTGAAAGAGCCGAAAGATAGCCTTTGACAGTGGCCACAGCGCAACCTCGCCACGCCAACGACAAAGCAAACATCAATATATCTGACAGATGGGCACTTAAGGGATTAATTTGTTGCTCTCCACAATAATGAACGAATTTAGCCCATCTGCCCGCATAGACAGACTTGGAGGAGTGTCGCCGGGCCGATAAAATAACTTCCACCACATCCAATAGGGGAGAAAAAGCACTCAGGTTGCCCCGTTCAATCACCAGGCATGAAGGTGCAGGTTCTGGAAGTGGGGGTTTAGAACCTGCCCCTGCGACTGCGAGAGGAGGTCTGCCCTGTGAGGGAGACGGTGCAGAGGGCACAGTGAGAGTTGGAGTAGGTCTGCGTACCACACCCTTCGCAACCAATCCGGAGCTATCAGAATGACTCGGGCCCGGTCTTGGCGAATCTTCCTCAAAACCTGAGGAATCAAGGGTATGGGGGAAAAGTGTAAAGCAACTGGTCGCACCAGGACATCTGAAACGCGTCTCCCAACGCTCCCTGCATCGGATACTGAAGACTGTAGAACAACGGGCAGTGCGCAATTCTCCTGAGTGGCAAATAGGTCTATCCGAGGAAAACCCAAAATCCGAAAGATGTAAAGAACCAGATCTGGATGAAGACGCCACTCGTGATCGTCTGAGAATAACCGACTGAGACTGTCCACACGCATGTTTTGAACCCCGGCCAAATGGTTTGCTATTACGCAAAGCCGATGGTCCTGTGCCCAGGATCAGAGCCGCAGAGCCTCTCTGCAGAGAAGGTACGACCCTACTCCTCCCTGCTTGTTGATGTACCACATCGCGGTCGTGTTGTCCGTCTGCTCTTGAGGGCCAAACGAATAGCCCGCAGTTCCAGCAGATTGATATGAAACATCTCCTCCACTGGAGACCAACGACCCTTGATCTCCAGGTCCCCCAGATGAGCTCCCCACCCCAAAGTGGAGGCATCCGTTATCACTGTGGTCACTGGAGGAGGCAGCGAAAACGGCTTTCCTTGAGACAGGTTGCCGCCCGCAGCCCACCATGGTAGATCCGCTGCAGTGTCTCTGGAAATCTTTATCGACTCCTCGAGATCCCCTTTGTGTTGAAACCACGGCCTGCGGAGGCACCACTGAAGAGCCCTCATGTGCCAGCGTGCATGAATGACCAACAGAATGCAAGAAGCGAACAAACCGAGCAACCGAAGGACTCTGAGGACCAGAACAACCGCTCCTTCTTGAAACATCGGAATCAACGCCTGAATGTCCAGAATCTGCTGAGGCGGAGGAAAGGCCCGATTCAATGTAGTGTCCAGTACTGCCCCTATGAACAGGAGGTGTTGAGAGGGCTCCAGGTGAGACTTGGGCACATTTATGGAAAAGCCCAGACTGAACAACAACTGGGTTGCCAGTTGCAGGTGATGCAGCACAAGCTCCGGAGACTTGGCTTTGATCAACCAATCGTCCAGGTAAGGAAATACTGCTATCCCTTTCCTTCTGAGGTCTGCTGCAACAACCGCCATCATCTTCGTGAAGACCCGAGGTGCAGAAGTAAGACCAAAAGGAAGGACATCAAACTGGTAGTGTTGCGACCCTACCACAAAACAGAGATACTTCCTGTGTGACTTGAGAATGGGAATATGGAAATAAGCATCCTGCAAGTCGACCGACACCATCCAATCCTCCTTGTTCAATGCCATAAGTACCTGTGCTAGAGTTTGCATTTTGAATTTCTCCTGCTTGAGGAACCAATTCAAAATCCTCAAGTCCAAATTAGGCCTCAGACGACCATCCTTTTTGGGGATCAGAAAGTACCTTGAATAACATCCCTGTCCCCTCTCCTGCTCGGGAACCAACTCCACTGCACCTTTTGACAATAGGGACAGAACCTCTTGTTCTAGCAACAGGAGATGATCTTCTGAACAAAAGGAAGGGCGGGGAGGGAAGGGAGGAGGAATCTCCCGAAAGGGCATAGCCTTTCCTTACCACGCTGATGACCCAGGAATCGGATGTTATGGACTCCCACATGGGAAGAAAAAGAGATAACCTTCGCCCTACCGGAGAGGCATGGGACGCGATGGCGAGAGGACTAGGGCTGCTTTCCCTGTTGCATCCCTCCTGAGGAAGAGGAAGAGGAAGGGTGCTGCTGCTGGGTGGCCCCTCTAGTGTGGACCCTACCCCGCCCCCTAAATGATCTATAAGGGAGGCTCAAAGACTACTGTCCTGCCTGCTGCGATCTCCCACAAATGGAAGCCCCTCGTCCAAAAACTCGCAGCCGCCTAAAGGATCTAAATGGGGTCGAAACAGTCTGCAGGCCCAAGGACTTAGCAGTGGCCCTACACTCCTTAAAGCGCTCTAGCGCAGAGTCAGCTTTAGAGCCAAACAATTTAGCCCCATTAAAAGGCAAGTCCAAGAGCGTGGCCTGAACATCTGATGAAAATCCAGATGTGCGCAACCAGGCATGGCGCCTGGTGGCAATAGAGGTTCCCATGGCTCTAGCAACAGAGTCCGTGGTATCCAGCCCTGACTGTATGACTTGCGTAGCTGCTGCCTGGGCATCCGAGAGTAGACCATGCAAGTCTTGGGGCATGTCCGGTAACGTTGTCTTTTCTACATCCATTATTGCGTATATGTATCTGCCAAGGATGCATGTAGCATTAGCAGATTTCATTGCCATGCTGCACGAGGAGAAAACCTTCTTGGCTGACTGTTCCATACGCTTGGACTCCCGGTCAGATGGTACTCCAGGAAAGGAGCCAGGAGCCGACCGTGAAGAACAAGATGCCTGTACGACCAGACTCCCTGGAGACGGATGCTTAGATAGAAATTCGGGGTCTCCAGGTGCAGACCTATACCGTCTGACCACCGACCTGCTCACAGCCGACGAAGTAACAGGTTTCTTCCACACCTCTTCTATTGGCTCCATGAGAGCTTCACTGAATGTCAACAGAGGATCTGCAATGGCCGTGGCAGGATGAAGTACCTCCGTCAGGATGTTGGTTTTAACTTGCGCTGTAGGCAGGGGAAGTTCTAGGAAATCCTCAGCCTTCCTGATGACGGAATTAAATGTGGCTGCTTCCTCTGTATATTCCCCGGGGGAGGCCAGATCCCACTCCGGGGAAGTATCTAGTCCACTGGCCATATCCAACCTTTGAAACTCACTCTGGGGCTCAGCAATCTCCCCTTCCTCAAGGATCTGCCGCTGGTACTCCCTCTCCTCCAACAACCTGAGGGCCTTCCTCCTGGACCACAATTTGGCCTCCAACCCCGGCGTCGAAATGGAGTGCAAAGACGTCGGTGAATGGCGCCAAGAAGGCGTCATTACAGGATCTCCGGATCCTCCCGATGCCGTAGATGGATCCATCTGCGCCGTGGATATATGACCTGCACCTGTCGACGCCATCCGGCTTCGATGCTCCATCTCAACGGATAATGGCGTCGAAGGCCTCTCCCTCGACGTCAATGGCTGCACCGCCGGCACCGGCGCCGGGCTAGTGTCTCCTGCTGGACAGAACGGCATAAACGGCGTCAGCCTAAACGTAGCCGGAACGCCTAAGCTGAATGCCAGGGGACCAGTGGGGCCAGCCGGCGCACCACCTCCCAGAGCCATGTTCTGGAATAAAGTAAACATGGCATTTAGAAATGCCACCGGATCCGTACCCGGAGCCGGGAATTCAGGATAGTCCTGAGGAGCCAGAGCTGGTGCTGGACTCGAATCCTGCACGCCTGGATGCGCCGGAGAAGCTTGTTGACTCTGAGGCTCCACAACCTCAAAGACCGACGGCGCCGGGGATGACTGCGGAGTCAATGGTTGAGGAGACACCGTCGGACTGACCTCCCAGGACTTACGGCGTCGGGTTGACTGAGACCTCGACTCCGACTGGCTTCTGGATCAACGCCTGGAATCACGATGACACCGCTTCATGTGACTTGACTTCCCCGACGATGATCTATGGTGCCGTTTTCTCCCCTTCTTAGCCTTGGCTAAGAACAACTTGGCCTCACGTTCCCAAGGCTTTAGGGTTCATTTTTTGGTATGAACCACATTCCTGGACGTCGTGGTCCGAACTCAGGCACCAAAGACAGTCGTTATGGGGGGTCAGTCACCGACATCCGACCTCCACATTCTCTGCAGGGCTTGAAGCCTGACTTCTTCGGGCTGACATGTCGACAAAAAACACAAAGTATCCCTTCCGAACAGCAAACGATACAGGTAGCTGGAAAAGTAACAGTTATCGAAGGCATAGAAAAAAGGGAACTGACGTCAGCACGCTGGCGAGGGCCTCTTATTGCCACGACGTCAGGCGGAGCCGCGTGGAGTCGGGCAATTGTGAAGTCCTCGCCGACGTGCAGAGCTGGAGAGAAGTTTCCGTTGAATGCTTCGCATGGGGAGAATTCATTAGGTGAGGAATCGACAGGTAGTTGTATCCATCAGAATATAATATTATTTTTCGCCATTAATTTCCCAAAACTACTTAACAGATTCACACCATATCACAAAAAGCACAATCTGCGGCCCAAGATCTAGCACAGTGGGCTCCCAACCTGTGGTACGGGGACCCCTGGGGGTCAGCGAAGCCTCCTCAGATGGTCCGCGACTGCTTGGAAAATTAAATGATATTGACAGATTAGGTTACCAGCTTTTAGTAATGACTCAGTGGGGGAGTCCAACAATAATTCAGTGGGGTCCCCGGGTTCTAGTAATGATAAAGTGGGGGTCCACTGAAGTCAAAAGGTTGGGAACCACTGATCTAGCATCTTGACAAATTTGGTGTAATTCCAGTCAGCAGTTTTTGATAAAGCCTGCCTTAAATAATTCTGTGGAAAATACAATGTTTTGGGACCCCCCTTTTTCCCTCAGCCCCTGCTTGATGGATCACCCCAAAACTGTCCAGGAAGGAGGGGAGGTGGACAAAGTTTTTTTGGGAAAGTTTTGTGAAGGTTCATAAAATGGGGTCAATTTTTTTAGCAAGCCAAAAAACGATCAGCTATGGAAAAGCAGCTATACCGACCTAGTACCTAGTGGCGACCGCCACTCGGTTATCTCTATATCCCCTTCTTGGCCCCTAAACTCACCCACCCCTAGCCCCTAGAAATACCCTGACCACCCAATAATCAACCCACCCACCCTTAAACCATTACTCCCATAGAGCCTAAAAATATCCTTATCACCCAAACACCCTTACCCATCCTGAATCCAAAACCCTTCCTAACCAAATACCCTTACCCACTCTAAACCCTAAAAATACACTTACCACCCAACACCCTCACCACCCATAAACTCTAAAAATATCCTTACCTCCCAATACCCTTACCCACACTTAAACCGTACAAATACCCTTACCACCCAATATCCTTACCCACCGTAAATCCTAAAAATACCTTTACTACCCAATATCCTTACCCACCCCGAAACTCTGAAAAATGCCCTTACACATCGTTTTCCAGGCAGCAGGTGCGGCTGATCTTCTCCAGAATGTCTACAACAGGGGTTTCCGAACTCTTCTTTAGTGAGATCTACTTCTGATCAGTGAAAATAATTGTGAGCTACTGAAGGCTAAGCAACTTGTGTGTTGTTACCAGACACCCCCATACCCAGCTTCATTGACTTTAAGCCTATTGTTCCTAGAGCCAGATTCTATGATTTGAACAAAATACTTTTGACAGGAATGCCAGGTGTGACAGTGAGACTGTGGTCTTTTGTGGATGTATGAACATGTGTGTGTATGAATGGGATATGTGTGTGGATTGGTGACTGATAGCCTGTGTTGTATGCAATTGTGGCACGGACATACTTTTCACCATATGTTGCACTATCACATATATAGCACAAACATACCACCATATTTTTTTAAATGGGAAAAATTTTAAGTGCAGAGATATGTTGAGCTTATTTAAAAAATGAATTCAGGGCTACGAGCTACTCTGAAGGTGTCTAGTAGCTACTGGTAGCTCACGCGCGACTGGTTAGTGTCTCCTGGTGTACAATATCGAATTGTTTTGTTTGCTTTCCTTAACCTCCCATTGCTCCCTCTCCCATGTCGCTTTCACATTCAGTTAGCAACTGAATAGGTGATTCAGATGAGGATATAAGGACACAGGCCTATCACTGTAAAAGGTACCCATCCAGACCCCGACCTGTGAGCCCAAAACAGCCTCCCGCTAAGATCAATTGAAAAGATGGGGAAGAACGAGTTTCGCCCACGGCACTGTCTGTGGAAAGGACAGCCCTAAAAGCAAGAGTTATGGTTGCATGGACTCTTCGTATAGTGAGCGAGCCTCCCGCAATGAAGATCCAGGTCACTTTTTTCTATTAGATGGGAAGTGTATTGCCTATTTATCAGATGCACACGCCTCACATTAGTAAGGCCAAAGACAAGAAAATGGATGGGAACGAAGAGGCAAGTTCTGTACTTTTTCATTTACAAAAAAAAATGTGAAATACAAATGGCTCATGATTCGTATCACATTAAATGTTCTCTGAAGTCAATGGCCATTTTAATAATAAAAGTTTAAAAGCACTTTGGAGTGGTAGGAAACCATTTTGAAAATGTGAAAGCTGATCTAAATGTAAAACAAAAACACGAAAAGTGAATTATACACATTCCGTCTCTTTCTCTAGTTGCCGCTAGATGGCACCACTGCTTTACTGTCTTTAAAATATGTCGCTAGTCATCATTATTTAAAATTTCATATTTAGAATAAAGGATTGTCTAAACATGGATTCTATATATAAAAATGTGATGCTCGAGTGCAGAATGTTTGTCATTGATAGCAATGCTCAGTGTGGTGTTTTTAGGACAAAAGTTATATTTTTCAATGTAAGAAGTTAAAGGGTGCACCACTCTCCACAAGGGCACCTAATTGCTGAAACTACTATATTAGTGGCACCATAGTGAAACTGTTCAGAGCGATGGGGTGTATGTATTACAGGCCTCAAAAAATCATAAAAATTTTACTAGCCCGCAGGGTGAATAATCTACTCGACCTAAATGTAATGTACTTGTTCTGGAAACGTGTCTCAAATTGTGTGATCCTAGGCAAATATTGTATTTTACATTTGCCTTTTTCTTCATTCTCACACGAGTGCACCTTCAAATATGTGAGTTCGGCATTTCTGCTGTAAAAAAAATCCTCTTTTGTTTGATTAAATACACTAAACGTTTGCTCCCTGTATAATAAATCCAGCCCAGATATAGGGTACACATGATCCATGCATGACTTGCCTCTTAGTTTACGAATAGGTTTGCCATCAGGACAGGAGTGTTTCTCAGTTTATGTTTAAACGCCTACTTTAAATAAATGTATTACTAAAACATGATGTGGTAGTGCACTGTCATTTACAGGCAGTACATTTCCAAGAAATGTCCAAAAACCTTCCCACTAACTTTCAGCTTTACTGATAATACTATGTGGTGCATTAACAATACTCTGTGAAAATTGGCTTTCACAAAAACATTTATCATTTGCACATCACCAAGTAAAGCGTTCTGACTTTTTTTCATCCTATTAAAATTCATCACAGAGAAGTTTAAAAAATGGTCTTTCACAGCTAGAGAAATATATTTTGAAATGTTTGTAAAATTGACTTAGTTATATAAATGTTGTGTATTAGGAAACACCTGATAACAAAAGCCTTTCATTTCACATAGGTCAGGCAGTTCACCTTACAAAACCCTGGAACTGTGCAGTCAAAAGGAAAAGCATTTGCAATGCAAGAAGACAAACTGATTTTTGACCTCTGTCTCTGAACACAGTGCAAATGTGATAAGAATAAGATTTTTGCCAGAAGGGTCCCAGTGGAATCTAAAAATAGCTCGACCTCATAAAATAAAACGTGCCATAGCGAGTGCTCGAGTATATTTTCCGAGTGCTGCTGTCTATGTAAATATTTTATTCTATTGTTTTATATATAGTATCTTATTTGCATATTTATACACGGTTCTTTTTATGTAAATATGGAAGGTAATGCTCTCAAAGTGTCCTAGTATTTTTGCACTAAATCCATCTCAATCGAACTGATGTGCACATTTGTACTATTCTGTTTTTTTGCACTTTATATCGGAGTACTTTATCCTGCAATTGCATATTCATAAAAACTAATAATGAGCACTTTATTGAACCTTTTATTGTATAGGTTTTTAAATATGGCCAACTAGATTCCGAGGTGTAAAGCGTGGTAGGGATAAATGTATTGCTTTATTGTTTATTTTTATGTAGGCCTCAGTTGAGTTCCAAAACATAAATGCTGCCAGGCCTTTTCCCCCTCAGGTGCAGGCCTTTTTTTGGCTATTTGGGGCAGGGCATGCTTAGGCCCTCATAACCTTTTGTCTACATAAGCTACCCACACCAAATTTGCGTCCATTTTTCCAAACATTCTAGGGATTCTAGAGGTACCCAGACTTTGTGGGTTCCCTTGAAGGCAGCCAAGAAAATAGCCAAAATACAGCGAAAATGTTGTTTTTATAAAACAGAAATGGGAAAAAGAGTTGTGTTTTGCAAAGGGTTTGCGGTGCTAAAATCACCAGCTTCCCAGCTTTCAGGAATATGCAGACTTGAATCAGAAAACTACATTTTTCAACACAATTTTGACATTTTACTGGGACATACCCCATTTTTACGATTTTCTGTGCTTTCAGCCTCTTTCCAGTCATGGGTGTGAAACCAATGCTGGATCCCAGAAACCCAAACAATTCTGAAAAGTAGACAAAATTCTGAATTCAGCAATGGGTAATTTGTGTAGATCCTACAAGGGTTTCCTACAGAAACTAACAACTGAAATAAAAAAATTGAGGTGAAAAAAACTAAAAATTTTCTGTACGTTTTACTCTGTAACCTTTTACTGCAATGTCAGATTTTTGAAAGCAATATACTGTTACGTCTGCTAGACTCTTCTGGTTCCGGGGCGATATACGGCTTGAAGGTTCATCAAGAACCCTGGGTACCCAGAGCCAATAAATGAGCTGCACCTAGCAGTGGGTTTTCATTCTATACCGGGTATAAAGCAAATTATTTGCTGAAATGTAAAGAGTGAAAAATAGGTATCAAGAATACGTTTGTATTTCCAAAATGGGCACAAGATAGGATGTTGAGGTGCAGTGGTTATTTGCACACCTCTGAAGTCCAGGGTGCCCATACTAGCATGTGAATTACAGGGCATTTCTCAAATAGACGTATTTTTTTACACACTCTCTTATATTTGGAAGGAAAAAATTTCGAGAAAGACAAGGGGCAAAAACACTTGTTTTGCTATTCTATGTTCCCCAAGTCTCCCGATACAAATGATACCTCACTTGTGTGGGTAGGCCTCGTGCCTGCGACAGGAAATGCCCCAAAACACAACGTGGACACATCACATTTTCCCAAAGAAAACAGAGGTGTTTTTTGCAATGTGCCTACCTGTGGATTTTGGCCCCTAGCTCAGCCGGCACCTAGGGAAACCTACCAAACCTGTGCATTTTTAAAAACTAGAGACCTAGGGGAATCCAGGATGGGATGACTTGTGAGGCTTTCACCAGGTTCTGTTACCCAGAATCCTTTGCAAACCTCAAAATTTGCAGAAAAAAAACACTTTTTCCTCACATTTCGGTGACAGAAAGTTCTGGAATCTGAGAGGAGACACAAATGTCTTTCCACCCAGCGTTCACCCCAAGTCTCCCCATAGACACGGTACTTCACTTGTGTGGGTGGGCTAGGTGTCTGCAACAGAAAAAGGCCAAAAACTTGTAGAGATTGAGGGGATAGCACAGCGAGTTGATAAGCACATATTCCTCTTTTATACATCTTTAGGCTGACTCTGCTTTGGGGACCCACACAAGTGAGGTGTCATTTTACTTGGGAGGCTGAGGGGAAGGCTGGGGAGTAGGAATTTTGTGCTAGGGCAGTGATCCTACTAAGATAAGTCAGGAAAATATGCTTTTTCAAGCACATTTTGAGGTTTGCAGAGGAGTCTAGGTAAGAAAATGTTGGGGGATCCACGCAAGCCACAACTTCCTGGACTCCTTGGGGTGTCTAGTTTAAAAAAATGTCTGGGTTTGGTAGGTTTCCCTAGATGAAGGCCGCACCCAGGGCCAAAATCATAGGTGCCCCCTCCCACCCAAACACAGGTAGTTTTGCAATATATCACTTTGATGTGTCCACGTCCGTCCGTGATGTCCCAAACACTAAAATTGTGAAAAGAAATGCACTTAGGTTATGTGAAAAAGACCCCTCACCCACCAACCAAGTTGGTGGCATGCTTCATCATCGGGGTCCCACCTGAGACACCTAGCGTGTCACAAATGTGCTGCAACGCCTGATTACAGGTTTTGTCATTTGTACCACACATACTGATTGGATTTGGCACAACAGTGAGTGATGGTTCAGTAGATCAAATTTCATTAACAAGAGATTTCACAAAAGTGAAATGCACTGTTAATAACTGAAAGGCCAAAAAACTGAACCAATGACTCCCAGATCATGAGCGAGTAAAGCCGCGTCAAGGCACCAACCGTTTTACAGTCCATTCACACACCTTTCATACGTAACATGCACAAGACCATTCACGCCGCCAGCCACAGGCCCAGCACATTATAACACTCGCATTGACAGACAGCACCACTCAAGGGCCCATCACTTACATACGCCCACATGCCTGATACCGCAGTCACATCAGCTGATGGGAGTGTGTGGACTGACGTTTGGCTGGCACTGCCAGCCAAGCGCCACCCCACGCACACCGCCAGCAAAGCGCCACCCCACGCACACCGCCAGCCAAGAGCCACCCCACACACACCGCCAGCCAAGCGCCACCCCACACACACCGCCAGCCAAGCGCCACCCCACACACACGCCATCACTTTTGTTTTGTTTATAAACAACAAAGAAACCACTAATTGTAAAATAAGTACAAAACCACAAACACAAAAGTTTTAACTAAATACATGACAGTAATGCCAACCGTGAAACTGAACATATGAAAATATAAAATAGGCAGTTTACGCTCACGGTATTTCCCCAAAAAATTTCATAGTGTGGTCATTTCTAAAACAGCCGGCCTCAAACAGCCCAAGCTTTGGAGGGCAATCGGGGCAGTACATCCGGCTCTCCCTCCGGATACCTCTTTGGGCACATACTCTACATTTCTTAGTGGGCAAGTCTTTCTTGGGTGTGGGAGGAATGTGATCTGGAAAGTGGCGATCTTTCAATCTAGCCACATCCTCCACCACTGCTACTCTAGGAACTCTTGCCTGTTCCATTACAATAAGGCTCTCTATCACTGACTCCTGAAATTTAACAAATTTCATCCTTGACTCAGGTGAACAATCCTCGAACACAATAAAAGCATGAAAAGTTGCCAAATGAAATAAATGTAGGGCCAACTTTTTATAACACATGTAAGACTTACGAAGAGTAGTGTAAGGTTCCAACCTCTGATCTATTCTATCAACACCACCTATGTGCCTATTGTAGTCCAAAATGCACGCAAGTTTGCGCACTTCGGAAACCTGACCCCAAACAGTCACAGGGGAAGTACTCACATCATGGATGGTAGATAGCATGTACACATCCCTCCTGTCTGAAAATTTCAGAGCTAGCAGCTCATTAGTCCGCCAGGCACTGCACTGTCCCCTCTCAAGTGTTTTACAGACAAGCTCCCTTGGATAGCCTTTCCGGTTAGAATGGATTGTGCCACAAGCAACAGTGTCCACTCTAAAGAACTCCTTGAACAACTGCACTCCAGTGTAGAAATTATCTACGTACAAATGGTGACCTTTGTTAAAAAGTCGTCTACCAAGTTCCCACACAGTTTTTTCGCTAACTCCAAAAGTGGCCGGACAACCAGGAGGGTCAATACTGGAATCCCTACCAGTGTAGACCTGGAAATTATACGCCTATCCTGTACTTCTTTCTGACATGTCTTGGGGGCAGATAGGCCTAAAAAAATAGCCTGATCTGCCCCCAAGGGGAGCAGAAATGGGCATGAGTAATGTGCTCCCCTTTGGGGAGCGACGCTTGCCGAAGGGGCCGCCCCCCCATCCACACAAAACACACACACACACACAAGATCCCTGGTGGCTAAGTGGATTCTGCCCCCCTCGGGGGCAGATGGGCCTAAAAAAATAGGCCAATCTGCCCCCGAGGGGGGCAGAAATGGCCAGCAGCTCTGTGGCCACTTTGGGGGGCGACCCTTGTCAAAGGGGGCACCCCCAGCACACAAAAAAACAAAGGGAACCAAAAAAAAACAATCTCTGACATCTTGGTGCCTTCTGCCCCACATGGGGACAGATGGGCCTAAAAAAAAACAGGCCGATCTGCCTCCAAGGTGGATAGAAATGGCCATCAGTAACGTGCCCCCCTTGGGGGGCAACCCTTGCCAAAGGTGCCGCCCCCCCACACAAAACACACACACACAGGATTCCTGGTGCCTAAGTAGATTATGCCCCCTTGGGGGCAGATGGGCGTAAAAATAAAAGGCCAACACCTCTGTGCCCCCTGAAGAGGGCGACCTTTGCCAAAGGGGGCAAAATGGGGCACCCCCAGCACAAAACAAAAAAAGGGAACAAAAAAACAAACCCTGGCGTATTGGTGGTTTGGGCCTAAAAAATAGGCCCATCTGCCCCCAAGGGGGGCAGAAATGGCCAATACTAATTTTCCCCCCTTTGGGGGAGCGACCCTTGCCCAAGGGTTGCCCCCAAACACTCAAAACACACACACATATCACATAATCCCTGGTGCCTAGTGGGTTTCGACCCTTCTGGGGGGGAGATTGGCCAAAAACATGGCCGATCTTGCCCCGGGGGGCCGAAACATATAAAAAATGTGTGCCCCTGGGGAAGCGACCCTTGCCTAAGGGGTCACTGCCCAAAAACGTATAGAATTCAAAATCCCTGGTGGTCTAGTGGTTTTTGACCCCCCCCCGCGCGGGACAGATCGGCTGAAAAAACGGCCCAAGGGGTTGCTCCCAAAAATAAAAGTGAAACAAAATCCCTGGTGCCTAGTGGGGATTCACTGGAAACAGGCACGGGGGAAAGGAAAAACTCTTTCCTTCCCCTGTGTCTATTTCCCCCGCTCAGAGCACCCCAGAAGAAGGACTTACCCACAGGGACTTCCTCTCTCCCCTCGCTTCCAGCGCATCCTCAGCAGCTTCTGATGACGTTGGCGCGCTGTGAGCGCGCTAACATCATCGGATTGCCGAGTGGGGGGGGGGGGTGGAAGGGGAAGGGATTCCTCTTCCATTCTCGACTTGGGGTGTGGGAGAGAGGCCCATGGGGGAGCTCTAGCGCTCCCCCGTGGGCCGGGTGCCGGACGAGCTGGTCTCGTCCAGGGCACATGTGAACCATCTCTCTGGGGGACCAGCCCACCCCAGGCATCCAGGGGGTTAAATAGAATTGAAGTAGACCAGGAAATCGTACTCTTAGAAAATATTTGTGAACTATATTTTAGCACAAGCAAATATGCATGTGTAGATTTACTCATGTGAAAATCTATTGTGTGTTTACAAATTCACTTTCCCTACAATCACTATTTCCCCAACCCTGGACGAATGTCTATTTCTGCCCTTGTCGGCAGTAAATTTCCAACTTTTCTCAGTATGGGAAAAGATCAGAGCAGAGCTTGTGGAAATCTTAAAAACATGAAAGTTAGTATGTTTGCACAGACTCAAAGGCATTCCAGCCCAGGAACTATTGGTGAATGCTACCTCCAGCCCCAGTACATAGATCTGCAGAAAGGTGACAAAATGAGGAAATTTCTAGTATTCAAGCCAAAATGTAGTATTAGCCCTGGGATAATAACAGAGGCTATTATCAGAGCTCTAACATAATGAGACTGCTGCCAAAATTTGTCACCGCACTGCATGGCATCAAAGGGGCAAGTAGATTTTTTTAAAGGACAAGTAGATTTATGAAGTAACTAGTCCCATCAATAAGTAGATATTTTGTTGAATTCCTCACCCCTGGTTATTGTTCAAAATCCATGATCCACCCAATCCTAAAATCATACCTGTAAATTTATCTAAAAAAAGATACTGCCCTTAGTGTCAAAAGAAGATATTCCTAGGTAGAGCATCTCTTGTCTAAATGTTAAGCAGTTCACGGATATATCAATAAGTGCATAGTCAGTAACATAGTTAAAATCAAAATCTGTGATAAACGTTTGCTATCCTACAGTGCAGAAGGTAATGTCATGTATTTGGTTATGATCATAGCACTTCTGTCCTATGATAAGCGATGACAGTTTAAGAATGTTTCTTCTGCACTTCTGACAATCTTGTGTTTTGTGTGTGGGGCGCAGATCTGTGGAAAAAGGAAATGCTTGCAGAGCTGTGGAATAGGACATTAAAAGCCTGGTTTACTGTTTAGCTGCCAGGGTACTCGGTGGCAAACGCAATGGAGTACAGTGTCTGCCAAACTCATTTATAAACGGGTAGAGCCTAAGCTTTTTGTAGACGGAAATCCCACTTGCTCCGGTGACAGAAAGCTTCCTCCAATGGCACAACAAAGGGGCTATCAGAGAAAGGACATTACACTGTTTGCCCTAGTTAGGGTGGGTGGAGCAATGTCCTTCTGTTTTTTTTGTCCAAAACTGACAGGTTCAACCAGGTGTTGAAGGACAGAAAAACAATGACCTTCACACATTCTAGGAGAAAAACTCCCAGGATGTGGGGGTTCATTAGTTATTTTGTTTAAACAAACTCCCACTTTGAATGAAACTACTGGGTTGGCTGGATATTTCAATGTACAGAGATGACCATCTGTAAATCTGATCTGAGTTCCGTCAGGAAAGTGAAGTTAATGAGCTCAGCCATTCTGACAAACAAAACTCCATCCATCAACAGCTAAATCAGCCCTTAAGCGTTCAGCTACTTTTTTCTTTTTTTTTTGATCGCTGGTCCCTCTATGCCAGCTTGAGGCTGTGCTTCTTTTTAACATCCTCCCTCTCACAGGCCATTTCCATTGTTAACCATTTACTGTGGCTCAGTTTCCATGGTCCATGATAACTATTTGACAACAGGGGGCTCAGTTTGATGGTCCTTTTGCTTGAAAGTGTGCTATCTAAAAGGCATAGGTGGTGCTTTTGTAAGGCTGCATCTATGAAGTTGTAACTTTTGCTCTGGAGTTGAAAAAAGTAGTATCAAATAGTCTCCCATTTAAGTTTGACAGTTAAGGAGATCTGTCCTGAGCGTTGCTCCTCAAGGAATCACAGGCTTATTTGTTGATTGTTTTCATGGCCTCTCTAATGACACTTCCACCAGTGTTGATCTTTGACCGAGATCACCGAGTAGGAATGTTCAGCTGCTCCTCTGATTCCCAACAGGACACTGGCACTCTGGACAGGTTCCTCTATGTATTTCTGGCACTTTCAAGCAGCGGACAGATGCGAAGGATATGAGTTACATCAATTGCTTCATTTCTGCATGGACAGTCAAATGATAAAGTTTCCCCCAACTGAATCTGGTGAGTCTCACTTCCAAGCTATTCGTTGTGGACTTGATAAACAGGTGGTATCTTCCCTAGACAAAAGCACCAGACAGACTGGCAGGATAGAAAAAACTCTGTCAGTGAATGCTATTCAAGTGAGACTCTTTCTACTCCTATTTCATCTTCCTCAACTGATCTATTTCTTTATTTAGTGTTGTCTTTGATACATTTACTCAGTGCTGAGCTGGTCTGGGTGTAGAGGTTTGTGTGCTCCTTCATCTGTATTTTTTTTTTTAGTTTATTAATCTTCGTTTCAGCCCATGTGTCATCTACCAGGCTTGAATTATGTTGCTTTTCGTTTCAGAGTGTATTTCTCCCTCCAGAGGGTCCGGATGCCTTTTAATACCACATAGCACAAATATTTTGGAACCCATAGTTTAACTGGGAATCTTATTGCTAACTCGTCTTTAAATGGAAGTCTCACACAACAGTAACTTCTCTGTTCTGTACAATGAGTATTTTCTTCTTCCGCTATTTTAACAGTGCTGGCGTGAACCTGTTGTCATCTTCTTAGATTGTCCTTGGGCTAAAAGAACGAGTTACTTACCTTCGGTAACGACTTTTCTGGTGGATACATTAGCTACCTGTGGATTCCTCACCTAATGAATACTCCCATGGCGCCAGCATTCGACGGAAATCTTCTTACTAGTCTCTGCACGTCGACGAGGACGTCACTCTAGCCCACGCGACGCCGTCTGACGTCATACAGGCAATAAGAGGTCCTCGACGACGTGCGGACGTCAGTACCAATCATTTTTTACGTGCATGAGAACAACCAGGCAATGCAATGAAAGAGCAAGGCAACATCCCATTACATTGTAAAAATACACAACATTGCATGAATAACTGTAAATCTTTTATATATATATATAACTCTCTCTTTTTAAAATATATATCTACACATCAAGTATATACACAAAGATGTATACCTATATACATATAATATATACAACATCTATTGCACCCTCAAAGACCAAGAGGAGCGTACTCAAGGATTACCTGGTAAGACCAGAAAGGCAACGGGGAGGCGGGTGGGACCGTGAGGAATCCACAGGTAGCTAATGTATCCACCAGAAAAGTCGTTACCGAAGGTAAGTAACTCGTTCTTCTGATGGATACAACTACCTGTGGATTCCTCACCTAATGAATAGAGTCCCAAAGCAGTACCACACCCGGCGGTGGGTGCCTAAATGGTCAAACCAAGAAATCCTGCAGCACTGACCGTGCAAAATGGCCGTCCCTTCTAACCTCAGAATCCAAACAGTATTGTTTTGCAAAAGTGTGAAGGGACGACCAAGTTGAGGCCTTGCAGATGTCGACCACCGGAACACCTCTGGCCAAGGCCGAAGTGGCCGACTTAGCTCTGGTGGAATGAGCTCTAATGCCCTCAGGAGGATCCTTCTTTGCCAAAGAGTAACAGATTTTAATGCAAAGAACAACCCACCTGGATAGTGTTCTCTTGTGGACTGCCTTTCCTCTCCTCTTGCCCACGTATCCAATAAACAGCTGATCCTCCAGCCTGAAATCCTTTGTTCTATCAATAAATAAGCTCAACGCCCTCTTTGGGTCCAGACGGTGCAGTCTTTCTTCCTCTTTGGAAGGATGAGGCGGAGGATAGAACGTGGACAAAGTAATTGCCTGAGCCAAATGGAAGGGTGAAACAACCTTCGGGAGGAAAGCAGCCTTGGTCCTCAACACCACCTTATCCCCATAAAAAGTTGTATAAGGGGGCTTTACTGATAAGGCCTGCAACTCACTCACTCTCCTTGCTGATGTTATAGCTATCAGGAAGACTGTTTTTAAAACCAAATACCTTAAGGGGCAAGAATGCATAGGTTCAAAAGGGGACCCCATAAGGAAAGTCAGGACCAAGGACAAATCCCATTGCGGCATAACGAATGGCTTTGGAGGATATTTATTTAGAAGACCTTTCAAGAATCTGATAACAATAGGGGATTTAAATAAAGATGGTTGGTCTGGAAGACATATGAAGGCTGACAAGGCCGATAAATAACCCTTAATGGTAGCCACTGCACAACCTTTCTGCGCTAGAGACAGAGCAAAAGACAAAACGTCCGATAGATGAGCATGCAAAGGATCAATCTGCCTCTCTCCACACCACGCAACAAATTTAGACCATCTATTAGCGTAGATAGATTTAGTGGAGTGTCGCCTGGCCGATAATATAACATCCACTAACACAGGCGGGAGAGAGAAGGAACTCAGGTTGCCCCGTTCAATCTCCAGGCATGTAGGTGCAGACTCTGGAGGTTGGGGTGTAGAACCTGCCCCTGCGACTGCGAGAGGAGGTCTGCCCTGAAAGGGAGACGGAGCGGAGGGCACATTGAGAGTTGGAGAAGGTCGGAGTACCATACCCTCCTTGGCCAATCCGGAGCTATTAGGATGACTAGAGCCCGGTCCTGGCGAATCTTCCTCAATACTCGAGGAATCAAGGGTATGGGAGGAAACGCGTAAAGCAACTGGCCGCACCAGGTTATTTGAAACGCGTCCCCCAACGCTCCCTGCATCGGATACTGGAGGCTGCAGAATAACGGACAATGCGCGTTCTCTCGAGTGGCAAACAGATCTACCCGAGGAAACCCCCACCTCTGGAAGATTAAACAGACTTGATCTGGATGGAGACGCCACTCGTGGTCTGCCGAGAATTGGCGACTGAGACTGTCCGCACGCACGTTCAAGACTCCGGCCAGATGGTTTGCTATCAAGCAAATCTGATGGTCCTTTGCCCAGGACCATAGTCGAAGAGCTTCTCTGCAGAGAAGGTACGACCCCACTCCTCCCTGCTTGTTTATGTACCACATCGTGGTAGTATTGTCCGTTAGGACCTGTACCGACTGACCACGAAGGGAAGGGAGGAAGGCCTTGAGAGCCAGACGTACAGCCCGTAACTCTAACAGATTGATGTGAAACATCTGTTCCTCTGGAGACCAAAGGCCTTTGATCTCCAGATCCCCCAGATGAGCTCCCCACCCTAGAGTGGAAGCATCCGTTATGACTGTGGCCACTGGTGGCGACTGCTGGAACGGCTTTCCTTGTGAAAGATTGTTGCTTGCAATCCACCACTTCAAATCCACAGCAGCATCTCTGGAGATCTTGACAGTACTCTCTAGATCCCCTTTGTGTTGAGACCACTGCCTTCGGAGGCACCACTGAAGAGCCCTCATGTGCCAGCGAGCATGTGTGACCAACAGAATGCAGGAGGCAAACAGACCGAGCAGACGAAGGACCTTGAGGACTGGAACTACCGCTCCATTTCGAAACATTGGAACCAAATCCTGAATATCTTGAATCCGCTGAGGCGGAGGAAAGGCCCGACCCAATATTGTATCCAGTACTGCCCCTATGAACAGGAGGCGCTGAGAGGGCTCTAGGTGAGATTTGGGCTCGTTCACCGAAAAACCCAGGTCGAACAACAACTGGGTTGTTGACTGCAGATGATGCAACACAAGCTCCGGGGACTTGGCTTTGATCAACCAGTCGTCCAAGTAAGGGAATACTGCTATCCCCTTCCTTCTGAGTTCTGCCGCAACCACCGACATCACCTTCGTGAAGACTCGAGGTGCTGAAGTAAGACCAAACGGAAGGACCGCAAACTGATAGTGCTGCGATCCCACCACAAACCAGAGATACTTCCTGTGTGACTTGAGTATCGGGATATGAAAGTAAGCATCCTGCAAGTCGACAGACACCATCCAGTCTTCCTTGTTCAACGCCAAAAGCACCTGTGCTAGGGTCAGCATCTTGAACTTTTCCTGCTTGAGGAACCAATTCAAGATCCTCAGGTCCAGGATTGGTCTCAAACGACCATCCTTCTTGGGAATCAGGAAATACCTTGAGTAACATCCTCGACCCCTTTCCTGCTCTGGGACCAACTCCACCGCGCCCTTTGAAAGGAGGGCTTGTAACTCCTGTTCTAGCAACAGGAGGTGTTCTTCTGAACAATAAGAAGGGCGGGGCGGGATGAGGGGCGGGAACTCCCGAAAGGGAAGGGTTTAGCCTTTTCCCACAATACTGAGAACCCAAGTGTCCGTTGTAACAGTCTTCCATTTGGTGAGAAAATGCTGTAATCTTCCCCCTACAGGAGAGGAGTGAGTGGGAAATGGTGGAAGCCTAAGGCTGCTTCCCCTGCTGCACCCCGCCAGAGGATGAGGAAGAGGCAGAGTGCTGCTGAGAGGCTCCTCTGGTGCGGACCCTACCTCTCCCTCTAAAAGATCTATAGGGATGGGAAGAGGCAGGTTGCTGATATCTTCCCCGAAAGGAAGAGGAGGAAGAGCCACGCCCAAATCCACGAAACCTCCTGAAAAATCTGGAAGAGGCCGTGGAAGAAGGAGCTTAGAGCCCTAACGACTTAGCTGTGGCCCTGCTCTCCTTAAAACGTTCCAAGGCCGAATCAGCCTTGGCTCCAAACAGTTTGTCCCCATCAAACGGGAGATCCAACAATGTGGACTGTACATCCGCAGAAAAGCCCGAGTTACGGAGCCAGGCCTGTCTCCTTGCCACCACAGTTGTGCCCATTGCTCTGGCTACCGAGTCGGTGGTATCCAGTCCCGTCTGGATAATCTGGGTCGCAGCAGCCTGGGCATTTGAAACAAGATCCAAAAGACCCTGGGGAAGCTCTGTAAATGATGAGGAAATGTCATCCATCAGAGCATGAATATACCTCCCCAGGATACAGGTTGCGTTGGTGGCCTTCAACGCCAGACTGCAGGACGAAAAAATCTTCTTGGACTGCGCCTCTAGTTTCTTTGAATCTCTGTCCCCAGGCACCGTCGGGAAAGAACCAGGCGCTGACTTAGATGAACAGGAGGCCTGCACCACCAAGCTCTCCGGCGTAGGGTGCCTAGACAGAAAACCAGGGTCAGTCGGAGCCGCCAGATACCTCCTGGCCACGGCTCTGTGAACTGCTGGGGAAGATGCCGGCCTCTTCCACACCTCTAACACCGGATCCAGCAGAGCGTCATTAAATGGCAAAAGAGGCTCCGCCGCAGCTGAGGCCGGATGTAGCACCTCTGTTAGAAGGTTTTGTTTAGCCTCCACCACCGGCAAAGGCAGGTCCAAAAAACTAGCTGCCTTCCGTACCACTGCATGAAAGGAAGCAGCCTCCTCAGTGTATTCTCCCGGGGACGAAAGATTCCACTCAGGGGAAGTGTCCAGCCCACTGGCCGACTCCAGACCACGCAGCCCATCACCCGAGTCCTCTAGCTCTCCTTCCTCCAGGGCTCGTTGGTACTCCTGCTCCTCTAATACACGGAGAGCACGTCTCCTCGAATGAAGCCGTTGTTCAATACGCGGAGTCGACAACGCCTCCGCCGAAGTCGAAGATCGGCGCCGATCTTCAGAAGCCACCAACGCCGCGTCCGGCGCCACAGGTAACTTCGGCGCCGACGAAAGAGCAGTTGAAGCAGATGGACCCACCGGAGTCACAGGCCGAAATCCCGACGTCGACGTAGACGGGATGGAAATCCCCGGGGCCAATCCCTCTGAAGCCACCGGAGCGGCCACCGGCGCCGACACTGGCGCCGAGCCCACGTTCCCAAAAGGGAGAAAGGGCATAAAGGGTGCCGGCCGAAGAGGCGCAGGATCACCCAATGAAAAGGCCAAAGGCCCAGCCGGAGCACCCCCTGGAGCCATCTGTTGGAAGATGGCATACATCGCATTCAAGAATGCGGAACTATCGGCTCCAGGGGTGGGAAAAGCCGGATACTGGGGTGCCTGTCTCAGAGGCGACCCCGACGCCGGCCTCGACGTCTGCAACGCCGGAGAAAACACCTGAGGCTCCAATACCTCAATCACCGACGCCTGTCCAGGTGAAGTTGGAGACGCCGGAGAGGGCAACGGCGTCGAAGGATGCGGCGTAACCGTGGGACTGATCTCCCATGTCCTTCGGCGCCGATCCGAAGACCTGGAACGAGTCTCCTTCGAATGACGCCGAGATTCTCTACGGCGCCGGGAGTCTCGATGACGCCGATGTCTTGGAGAAGAAGACTTCTTGTGATGCTTCTCCTTCGATTTCGCCATAAACAGCTTCGCCTCACGTTCCTTGAGGGCCTTTGGATTCATGTGCTGGCATGAATCACAAGTCGAGACGTCGTGGTCGGAGCTCAAACACCAAAGGCAATCGGAATGAGGATCCGTCACCGACATCTTGCCTCCACACTCACGACAAGGCTTGAATCCAGACTTTCTCTGCGACATTATTACCACAGCGAAAGACTACGCAGCAAAAATACACTGTAACCACAAAAGTAACAGTTGCTCCCTCGAAAGATAACCGTTTCGAATCCACGGAAAAAAGGGAACTGACGTCCACACGTCGTCGAGGACCTCTTATTGCCTGTATGACGTCAGACGGCGTCGCGTGGGCTAGAGTGACGTCCTCGTCGACGTGCAGAGACTAGTAAGAAGATTTCCGTCGAATGCTGGCGCCATGGGAGTATTCATTAGGTGAGGAATCCACAGGTAGTTGTATCCATCAGAAAGGTACAGTTAATTTCCAGCTACAAGGCTAGTCTAGACATCACTATTTTTGACCATAGAGTACTCTGGTTTTCATCATTTGACACCCACTAGAAATAACTAATTTAGATTCCTCCAAAAAAATGATTAAAAAAAAGTTTAAAAGTTTGATTCAGAATCTGGCTGGGGACGCTTTCCATTTGCTGGGGTGGTGGTGGTGGGGGAGGGGTAGGGGGGTCAAAACATTTACTTGTATAAAACCCAAGAATTTCTTTAATCGCAGTCTTACTGTTCAATGACAATATGGAACAGCAAATCTAATGTTAAGTAAGTGCAAATTTTATACATCATTTATACATTCATTATTTGAATAACATTTCGTGCACTAAAGCACTTTTCTATTTATACCTTCTTTGTCGTGTTCTGCTCATTTAATTAAATCCCAAGAAGTTTCAATGTCTGTATCGTAAGACCCCCCTTTCTATTTCAAAATTTATTTAATTAATGTGCTATCTACCATCAGAGACAAAACAATAATGCTCTGCTAGCCTGTGAATTATCACATTTTGTTACAAATGAATCTCTAATGACAACTGCTTTCCATGAATACGGGGAAGCACTTTTCTGATAAACAGATTACCAACTGCATCAGAGTTTCTCGATAGAAACTGTCTATTAGGTAGATAACTCTGAACATTCTTGTAGCTATATAAATATTAACACCATCAGGTTAGGCCTCAAAGTTTTTAAATAAAGCTGCATGCTCTGCTAAATGCATCCACCCCGCAGAAATGATCTGTGTGTAGATGATAACATGAAGACAGCACCAAGAAAATGTGTACCACAGGCATTGTTAAATATTAAAAAGAGGGTGAAATACTGCCTGCTCTTTGCATAAGTTCAATGAGTTATTGTTAAGGGAAATGTCAAGTGAAACCCAAAAAGAACCTACTGATTTATTAAATGTGGACTTTTTGCAATAGCTGTGGGTTGTCTTTTATAATGTCCACTTTTAGAGAATTCAAATAACAAGCCTAACTAATAATCTAGCAAAGTAGATAACTAACCACAGAAGAGCACATTGCTAGAACAGCTTGAGATTGCTTTGATTGACATTTTTTTTTTCAAATAAAGCATTGTTTTTTAATCCTAATTTGTGCCCATTTGGCTAAGGCATTCCAGAACACTGCGCTAGAATATTCCTGTTAAAAATAAATAAAAAGAACTGATGTCCTACTTCTAATTAACATTGTCCCTTTAATAACTGTGGCCGTCTGACTTTTGCAACTCTAGTGCAATGGTTACTGTGGATATCACCATTGCTAAATTAACACCATCTACAAAGTGATGGTTGATTTGGGAATACTACTATTAATACTACTATTAATTTGTTTTTATGAAAAATCATTAACTCCACATAAATGCTGAGATTTGGAGTCCAAATCGCTACTATGTGTCAAATGCTGACATCTGCTGCTACATAAAACAAAATAATAAAGCTGCTGCACTGCATAATGCTTTCAAGGTAGTTGTCACAAGAAACCCAAACAGGAACTGGTAGTCTTTGTCAGCAGAGCAAGCACTGGCAAAGCCAAGGGGTCTAGCTAGCGTTTTGGGGACTGACAAAATATAGAAAAAAAGCCTGCTGCAGTAAAACAAACAATTCATAGAATGTTGAATGAAAAGACTCAACAGAACATGAAATACCCCTATGGACAGAGCTAAAGCCCATTCTATGTACATTTTAAGCAACAACAAACAATATAACAATCAGCACACATCTGGACTCTCAAGCCAGAACTAATCATCATGAGCTGCGATAAAACTTAGAATCCTGGCAAAAACGTCTGTGCGACTAAATAGATCAAAATTAAATCTCTGATCTTTGTTGGTTAGTGTGAATATTCCAGAAGCATTTACAGATCTCATAATATCTTATAGCATATGACCAACTACCATGGATACAGATCTGGTTTCATAAATGGACCATCAAAGGTTCTATGTTGCAAATATACAGATGTACATTTCTGGCAGACGCTGAAGCAGTGGTCCTGCTCTGAACGTCCTAAAGCAGTATTCAAACCACAAAATATTTCAAACATAATAATGAAGGTATGACACTCATGTTTAATTTGTGAAATGCAAAACAATTGCTACCCTCAACCACTGCAGAGCTGGCAGTTCCACGTAAATTGCCTCTCACAACATCCTTAAATATATCATGGGACACACAGTCGTTCCACACTGACATGACAAAAACAAGAGATTTGCCTACCAATTCAGAAATAGGCCTTGGCCACAACCAAAGGGATCCAAGGCTTTTCACAACTCACCTGACGATCATCACTGACATGCAAGGCTTCTACCATCTTGGCTGATGATCACCAAAGGCAACTTTCTTATCACTCTTGACAATCACAACAGACAACAAAGGCTTATCACCCACGATGATCATCACAGACTTTCAAGGCCTTTCAAATTACCCAACATTCACTACAGATAAACAAGGTTTCGGATGTCACCCCTGCCAATCACCACAGCCCTCCAAAGCCTTTCAAATCAGCCCCTGGCGATTACCACAGACAACCAAGGCCTTTCACATCACCCCTGATGAACACTTAACTTTTGGTGGTCTGTGTGAAAAGGTATCAGTACAGTCAGGGAACAGCTGAGGAAAAAATTATTTCCCACTTACTTGCACTGGATTGGATCACATTTCAAGTGAGAGAAAACTAACCTAACATAATGTGACCATGTAAGAAAATGTCTCCCTGTTGGAGTTAACCCCCACTTTTTGCCTGATATTGATGCTGACTTGACTGAGAAGTATGCTGGGACCCTGCTAACCAGGCCCCAGCCCCAGTGTTTGTACCATTGTTCCACAATTGGCACATCCCTGGCACACAGATAAGTCCCTTGTAAACGGTACCAGTGGTACCAAGGGCCTTGTGACCAAGGAAGGTCCCTAAGGGCTGCAGCACATGTTGTGCCACACTAAGGGACCCCTCACCTAACACATGCACACTGCCATTGTAGATTGTGTATGTTGGTGGGGGGAAAAAAGACAAAATCGTCATGGCATCCCCCTATGTCACCCCTCTAGCAGGCCTTACAGCCCTAAGGCAGGGTGCACTATACCACAGGTGAGGGCATAGCTGTATGGGCAATATGCCCCTACAGTTTCTAAGTCTATTCTTAGACACTGTAAGTACAGTGTGTCCATATTAAGTATATGGTCTAGGAGTTTATCAAAACGAACTCCAGAGCTCCAGAAGGGCTACACTGAATACTGAGAAGTTTGGTATCAAACTTCTCAGAATAATAAACTCACACTGATGTCAGTGTTGAATTTATTACAAAATGCACACAGAGGGCATCTTAGAAGATGCCCTCTGTATTTTACCCAATCCTTCAGTGCAGGACTGACTGGCCTGTGCCAGCCTGCCCCCTGGGGTGAGAGCCTTTGTGCTCTCTGAGGACAGAAACAAAGCCTGCACTGGGTGAAGTTGCTTCTCACCTCCCCCTGCAGAAACTGTAACACCTGGCAGGAAGCCTCAAAGGCTCATGCCTTTTTTTACAGCATCCCAGTTAGTGGAGATGCCCGCCCCTCCGGCCACTGACCCCACTTTTGCCGGCAAGGCAGGAGAGGATAATGAGAAAAACAAGGAGGAGTCACTCACCAGTCAGGATAGCCCCTAAGGTGCCCTGAGCTGAGGTGACCCCTGCCTTTAGAAATCCTCCATCTTGGTTTTGGAGGATTCCCCCAATAGGATGAGGGATGTGCCCCCTCCCCTCAGGAAGGAGGCACACAGAGGGAGTAGCCGCCCTCCTGACCTACACACACCCCTAAATTCAGTACTTAGGGGCGACCCAGAACCCAGGAAATCAGATTCCTGCAACCTACACAAAGAAGGACTGCTGACCTGAAAGTCCGACGGAGACGACAACTGACTTGGCCCCAGCCCTACCTGCCTGTCTCCAGACTCAAAGAACCTGCACAGCGACGCATCCGACAGGGACCAGCGACCTCTGAAGCCTCAGAGGACTGCCCTGAACCTAAGGACCAAGAAACTCCTGAGAACAGCGGCACTGTTCAAAAACAGCAAAAACTCTGCAACTTTCTTGCAACTTTCAAAGACTTCACTCTTCCCGCCGGAAGCGTGAGACTTCACACTCTGCACCCGACGCCCCCGGCTCAAGCTCCAGAGAACTAACACTAAAGGGAGGACCCCCAGGCGACTGCAACCTCGTGAGTAACCTGAGACGACACCCCTGGATCCCCACAGCGACGCATGCAGACAGGATCCAGAAGCTCCCCTCTGACCGCGACTGCCTGTAACAAAGAACCCGATGCCTGGACCAAGCACTGCACCCGCAGCCCCCAGGAGCAGAAGGAATCTAACTCCAGTGCAGGAGTGACCATCAGATGACCCTCTGCCTAGCCCAGACAGTGGCTGGCCCGAGAAGCCCCCCTGTGCCCTACCTGCACTGCTAGAGTGACCCCCGGGACCCTCAATTGATTCCTATTGAAAACCTGATGCATGCTAAGCACACTGCACCGGCCGCCCCTGTGCCTCTGAGGATGTGTTTTGTGTGCCTACTTGTGTCCCCCCACCCCCCCAAGTGCGCTACAAAAAAACCCTGGTCTGCCCTCCGAAGACATAGGTACTTATCTGTTGGCAGACTGGAACCGGAGCACCCCTGTTCTTCATAGGCGCCTATGTGTTTTGGGCCCTCCTTTGGACTCTGCACCTGACCGGCCCTGTGTTGCTGGTGCGGTGACTTTGGGGTTGCCTTGAACCCCCAACGATGGGCTGTCTATGCCCAGGAACTTGAACTTGTAAGTGCCTTCCTTACCTGAAAAACTAACCAATACTTATCTCCCCCTAGGAACTGTTGATTTTTGCACTGTGTCCACTTTTAAAATAGCTTATTGCCATTTTAACCTCTACTGTGTATGTTATTGCTCGAATTCAAAGTTCTTTACTTACATGTGTGGAGTACCTTGCATTTTATGTATTTACTTCAAATCTTGAATCTTGTGGTTCTAAAATAAATTAAGAAAAGTTATTTTTCTATGTAAAACTATTGGCCTGGAGTTAATTCTTTGAGTGTGTGTTCCTCATTTATTGCCTGTGTGTGTACAACAAATGCTTAACACTACCCTCTGATAAACCTACTGCTCGACCACACTAACACAAAATAGAGCATTAGAATTATCTAATTTTGCCACTATCTTACCACTAAGGGGAACCATTGGACTCTGTGCACACTATCTCTTACTTTGAGATAGGATACACAGAGCCAATACAGACCATTAAAAGCAAGGAGTGTACTACTTACATCAGGTGTGCCGCCAGGCATGACCTCTCACCATCTTTGAAAATCACCTCAGCAGGGGCTTGAAATTCCTATTGCCCAACGCCCAAGACACAGGGCTTGATTACGACCTTGGCGAAGAGGATTACTCTGTGACAAACTACACAGATATCCCGCCTGCCGTATTACAAGTCTCATTATATCCTATGGAACTTGTCAAAAGGCAGACAGGATATACCTTATGTTTGAAACAGACTAATCCCCTTCGCCAAGGTAGTAGTCAGGCCCAGAATGTTTAGAGTCAAAGGGAACAAGTTTTCATGTTTATTTTTCCTTTCGGACAAGCATATCCAAAGCACTGTAGCACAAACCCATTGGCTGCCTGCTGACAATATCACATTATGGATCTGTGAAAAAGCATTTTCTACAGCTGAGGTAAGATTTGTGTCCATATGTTTATGCTGGTAAAACTTGTAGGTTTGTTTCATTAATGATGAGTCTTCATTAATAGATGAGCACAGGGTGAAAGAGCACTGTTAGGAAAGGCTGTGAGCTCAGTTTGCACTGCTGACAGTGGCTCTAGTATAAAAATATATACACACATTTGCAAAGTTTAACAATGTGAGGCTGCCTATAAATGCTCCCAGAATGCTCTCTGACTAAAAGCAAATTCTCGCAGAAGTCTGAAAGCAAAATTGATGATACTTTGCTTTTCAAAATAAAAAATGTACACAAAAAAATAGCAACTGAATTGTTTTTTACTAAACTGTACAATTTTAGCTACCATTTGTTTGAAGAATTCCGTAGTAAAATCTGTTTGATAAATGCTAGTATTTCACACAAAAACTAATAATAGAAAATTAATGTCAGGATTACATTTCTGTGTCCTGGTGTGGGAATAAATTAGAGAAGAGTTGGTAAAAACAATTAAACATGCAAGTTTGTAGGTGTGCACAGACTCAAAGTGTATTCCAACTCTGGAACTAGGACTTGTCTCTACTTCCACGTAGGTAGATATGCAAAAAAGAGCAAAAATCATGTCGCTCTTATAATACAAATCCTGCTATAATATCTGTTGTGATATAATCAGAGAGCCTACTTACAGAACTCCGTTTTAATAAGACTGCAGCAATAATTTGTCATCTTACTCCATGGCAACAAAGGTACAAACAAATTTTTATTCACAGGGCAAGTCGATTTATGAACCATCCCATTCCATGGCCACGCAGATATAGTTTATAAAATTTCACCCTCATGGCCCAGACACTACTTCCTATCACCATTACTTCATGCACTCAAGGCGTCACAAGGCACCCCGAAATCATTGTACCGCCCCAACAATCACTCTGAAGACCTGCAGTTCTATCATCATTACTGTCTCAAAAGGGGCTGGCAGATAGAACCTGTGCTCCAGCTCTATTTGCCCCGTCCCTTGGGCCCCGCTACCACAGCTGTTGAATGTACCAGAAAGCACACAAAAACATAGACACTACACCCTGCCAACTACGTTAATTCGTCCTAATACTTTTTAGAGAAAAGCAATGCTGTTTGCTTGAAACGTTTGTAATTTAAGCAAATCATACACATTCATAGGTATGTATATAATCAAGGCGCTTTATTTTCAGTTTTTACTGATTTTTACAGAGAGACAAAGAAAAAACATGTATTTTCCCCATCTGTATTTATTTTTAAATGTGGATAAAAATATATATTGGATTGTATTTTAAGTGATCTTAACAATGCTGTCAGTCATGACTGCCAGGCCAATAACTGTGCGGACTGACAGTTAAGGTTGGGAGAAAATATTTTTTTGTGAAGAGGCTTGAACAGCAATACATATGTACAAGATTGATACAAAAATATGCATGTTCCTACATATGCATTGAATTATCTTTTGTGGATGTCCATATAAATAAATCTGTCAAACATTCACCCATGAGTGCATATGCATCAAATAATAAATGTAGCAATATACTAGTTTCAGCTTCACTGTTTCACAAACTCCAAAATAAAAATTGATAAATACGGATAAAATTAGCTAACACTAAATATGGCTAAAATATAGACGGAAATGAAAAAAAAAAAAAAAAAAACATAAAGCTAGGAACCCTATGTCCAGGGCCACTGGAATTATGTGGCAGGTGAGGGTCTAATTATGCAACAGGAGTCACTAAATTATACAGCAAGAGAAAGCAAATCATGCATGATGTAGGAAGAATAGGAACACATCATATACATCACATACATACAAACATAAGTTCCCAAATCCAATACAAACATTTTAGGTTAGGGATAGTTGTAAACTAATGTAGGTAGTGAAAGGCTTACTACATGACATGCTAAAAAAAAAGACAAGACTGTGGGTTCAATAGAAAAGGCAGGCCATATTTAGGACAAACAAACACTTATTACTTAGGAAACTTATACACATGCTGCATTGTTAAGTTAGCTGTGCTGAAACACACAAGAGGCCCAAGCCACATTAGAATGAGAGTTTTTCTTTAAAGCTGCACCAACTGTTGCTTTCAAAATCTTTAATTAGCACGAACAGGGTGGAACAAAAGGGTGTATCCTGCCTTAGCACAAGGGTCCTAAAAACCACAAGTCATTCATATCTTGGTGAGGGGAACTGTGTAAGGGTCAGATAAGCATTTGCACAAGGCAGGGCTACGTGAGCATCATGTAACATATAATCACTTGTTGTGCAGAAAAGATAGAGATGCAGAATGATGCCAATATTACCTACCCACCCATGAGGTGACCATCTCTATTATCTTATCTGTACTGCTTGTTCTTGCTTACGTCACTGCTGAACTTGTCAGCATAGTTTGTTTGTGATTTTTACAGTATAAATACCCCTGCTTGTGAACTAAAACTTTGAACTTCAGTCATGGCCTCTAAGTTGAGACTGCCTGTTGTTCCCAGCTGAAAATAGATTAAACCTATATTACTCTATCAAATTGATGTCTTATTTTATTAACAGATTCCCCTCTAACATGCAGCAAAATGCAGCATATTTTGTGATACTATTACCTCATTATTTTTCCAATTCTACACTTATCGCTGTCTAGGCACATTAGTACCAGTTTAATAACCAAATATTGCAATAAGTAACAGAAAGGTGACCAGTCAACCTTTACAAAGTACATTCTGCTACACGGCAACAGGTGATTGTGTGTTTTTTGTAACTTTTGAACCATCTGAGGTAGAAACAGATCTATTTTTGTTAAAATATTAAGATTTTGATGCAGATGGAGTATGTGCAGGGCTCCCAGTTTTCAGTTTTTACTGATTTTTACATATAAACACAGACAGAAAGCTGTGTTTCCATCTGTATTTATTTTTAAAAGGGGAAAAATACAAAACATTCTGCTTCTTGTGTCTCTCCATGCTGTGCTTCATGTATTCTAAGTATAGACCTGAGAAAACAACACGGGGGGATTAAAAAAAAATAGGATGCGATTTAAGTATATACAGGTATATGTTAATCTCTATTTGTATATAATGCTATTATCCTAAGGGTGTAGTGTTTTGCTACATTTGAGTGCTTCATTTGATAAACCACGACAGGCATCGAAGTATGAGAGTATATTTAGCAGTTAAATTAATGTGGAAGTTTACCACTTTGTGACTACATTTATTCTCAAAATACAAAATAAATATGGATAAATACCAAGATGACCAAAAAAATATGGAAATATACAGGGGAAAATGTTTAAAAAAATACCCTAAAGCCGGGAGTATCGATTATGTGACAAAGGCAGCAATCTCTTGATTTTGCGTAAAAGGCGACATTGCATGAATTCCAGAGGCCCTGCCTATGCACAACCTTTGTAAGCCACCCCTTCGCTTTTATCTGCGGCCCAAGGTGTCCCTTTTAAAATTCACTTCTATCACTCTGTCATCCACCCTGTCAGACACCCAGGCCACCCAGGGTCTGGACTCGCACTTCCGGCCTATAAAAACTCTCGGGGGGGGGATAAATAATTGCCCGCAGCGCCGTCTATGGAGCTCATTCGCACATTTCACTCAGACGCTCTAGGTCCTCAGTTGTCATTCTGAGCTCTGTCCCGTAAAGAAGGCCCTCACCCTTTCAGGAGCCGACTGACTGTTGGGCTTGAGACAGAGCTCGTGCGGCGATGGCTGGCCCGGGTTGGCCGAGGCTGTTGAAGAAGCGGCCGTTGGTCTCCTCGCGTCAGGCAGCGCCGCGTGGCCCGTGAGCTGCGCGCGCCTTCGCAGGGGCTCGCGACAATCGTCCGCGCGCTCTCTTCGACTCGAACGTTCTCTCGATGCGCGCTGGGGTGGGGGGCGCATGCGCGGGTTTTTCGCCGCCGCCATTTTAGGGCCCCGTGCGCGGTTTGTGGGGCCCGTCGGAGGTGTACATCCCCTGCTTTGTGTGACTCCGCGCGGGCCCCTCATTTTGTCGTTGGGTTTGTAACGGCCGCCGCGAAAATTAGTCGAAAGCTGGAAGGCCTAGTAGGAGAGGAAGTGCTTTTTCGCGCATTGACATGTTAGTCTGTTGGTGGGTTCATGGATGAAGGCAAATGGATTACATACATTCCAATATTTTTGAAGAGGTTTTATGATATTTTTTAAAAATTAAAAGGGAGGATGTATTTCTCCCATTGACGTCCGGTAAAACAGGCAATTTCACGGTAAAGACGTCAGTCCTCCAGACACGCATACACACATTACCGCATACTCACATTGCTTGTATGCCCAGGTGCATACGTCTCCGAAAGCGCTAACCTTGTAATCTGGATCAAACAAGGGCAATGTATGTTTCCACACCTTTCTGAGCAGGGGCGTAGGAGGCACAAAATTTCGGGGGGGACAGGGACAACCTTGAGGTGGGCCTCCTGCACAAAGCTTGCACCCAGAAGGGTTGCCGTGGGGGGGGTGATGGGGGGAAGGCGGTCGCTTCCAGTCGAGTCCTGTGAGACCGGCAATTCCCTGTCTGCTGGGCCCTTGGCTGCCTATTAGGCAGCGACAAGCTCTGTGCTGCAGTTCGCCTGTGTAAAGTCCTAAGAGGCCTGTACTGCCTGCTGGGCGCAGTGCTTCCTGCCGATTCCTGTGCTGCCTGCCATGCACTGTGCTGCCTGTTGGGAGCTTTCTTTCTAGTCAGGCTGTGTCAGTCTCTGCCCCCCCCCCCCCCCCCCCCCCCAGCCTGCCTGTGAAGGCCAGTAAGGCCTATGATTGCTGCTAGGTCCTTGTCTGACTGTCAAGTGGCAGTCTCTGTGCTGCCCCCTTCCTGTGAACTGCTGTGCTGTCTGACAGGGCCGGCCTTAGTGCTGGTGGCGCCCTGTGCAACATTGTTTGTTGGCACCCCCAAGTGACCACCTCTGCCACGGATTCCCTCACTACTATCCATCACCACTCTCTCTCAGATGCATTTCATTAGTTTTATACCACCACTCATACTGGGAAATATCCCTTACAACGCAATCAATGCAATGCAATGCATTGACCATGCTGCCATTACCACAAATATGGGGCTAGCATGGATGCCTTTACCACACATGTCTTTACCACGCATATGCGTGGTTACAGCATAGAGAGCGGTCTAGCTGTCCGGGTGGAACAGGAAGAAGCAGAGGAGAGAGAGGTAAGTAGGGCTGTGGCCGAGTTTTGGGTGGGAGGTCGGGTTCATTTTTAGGACAGGGTAGGGTCGGGGTAGTTTTTAGGACATGGTGGGGTAGGTTTTAGGGTTCTGGGGGGCAGGGGCATCAAGGTAGTTTTTAGCGCAGTTCAGGGTAGGTTTTAGGGTTCAGAGTGGGGGCGGGTAGTTTTTAGGACAGGGCAGGGTTACTTTTAGGGCTCAGGGCAGGGGGGGTCAGGGCTCAGGGCAGGGGCAGTTTTAACTGATTGGGCAGGGTGGAGTATGGTATCAGGTGTAAAAGGGCAGGGCGGGGAGAATTTACCACGCATGTTTCTTTACCAAACATTCTTTTACAGCGAAATTCGTTGTAAAGGCATGAGTAGTAAAGACACGGTCGTTGTTGAGACCGCGATGTTAAGGCATGCATGATATACGCATGTGTTGTTCCATCATTCAGCCCTCACACCAGTCTAGGGTGTCAAAGCACTTTACATCACACAGATATTACGCAGAGACAATCATCATATATGTGTAAATCAGTGTATATGAAATGTTACATAAGACAGAGGACGACAAGGTGTAGGTGTCATAGGTCATCCATATTGGTAGCAGGTATAGTTAAAGAGTGGTTTATCTGGAGAAGCGCAAACTCAGAATTTAAAACATAACACCATGGTTGGGGGCTTTCTTTAATAATAAGAATTGATTTGCGCTCAAATTAACTTGTTTTGCAACATTAAGTTAATGAAAAAGTGGGGGGAAATCATAACGCTCTAATCTATACCTTGATGTTTGCATGCAGCTCTTTGCTCACTGTTCTATATTCAGTTTTAATTTATAAATTGCTGGGGACAAAAAAGGAGCTCTCTGATGTAGGAAGCTGGCCTGGTATGTGGTGAGTACCTATGGTATTATCACCTTATCCAGGTATCCCCTTATTAGTGAGGTGTAGGCAGTGTCTAGAAGCCAGGGCTCTCTAGAGGTAGCTGCGGATGAGCAGCCAAGACTTACCTAGGAGACATGCAAAGCTCATGCAATACCACTGTAGTCACACAGCACTTACACACATGAAAGAAACACGTGTTATGAAAATAAAGGTTCCTTATTACAGTAACACAAACACGAAAACACTAGATAGGCAATACTCCCAATAGGATGTAAGTAGCACACTATCATATGTACAGCAGCAATCAGAAGTTGGCATAAAAAGCAATAGAAAATAGTGAAAAGCAATAGGCAATACTGAAGGCCTAGGGGGGACCAGACCATATACTAAAAAAGTGGAATGCGAAAGCTGGGTCCCCACGCAAGGAAGTGGAATCTGTAGAGGGGAGCTGCAGGAACTAGGAAACCCCAAAGGTAAGTACCAGAGTGCCCTCCAGTGACCAGGAGAAAAGAGGTAAATTACTGTTTTTTCCCCAACCCACCAAATGGACTTCAGAGAAGGATATTGCAAAACGCAGGCAAGACTGCAAGAAGCTAGAGGTGGATCCTGGAAGAGGAAGACTTGGAAAAGAAGGGGACCAAGTACAGTTTACGTAGGAGTGTCCGGTCGTGGCAGGAGCCACTACCCACCCATCTGTGGATGCAGGAGTTGCTCGGCCGGGAGATGAAGACGGTCAGCAGTGCAGCACTGGAGGAGATGAAGCGTTCCTAGGTGATGCAGTCGACATCCCATGCGGGATGAAGAATTGCAGTCAGTCTGTGGTGTGGAAAACCAACCAGCAAGCCTTGGCAAAGGCAAATGTTGCAGTAGGACAAAAGTGGAGCTGCCGGGGACCAGCAAGGTCCAGGGGGACTTAACCCATGGAGGGGAGTCCCAGGTGACCCTCAGCAAAGCAGAGAGTCTGGAGAAGGAGAGGCAGCCCCCACAGAAGATCTACAGGCAAGGAGCCCAGGAGCTGCAGAGAGGCCCACGCAGCACACATGAAGAGAGGTCCCATGTCGCAGGCGAAGCACGTTGATGGCTGTGCTTCACAGAGAAGAGTGCTGGGGACTGGGGCTACATGGAGCCTGAAGATCCCTTGGAGGGGATAACAACAGGCCTTGGTAGCTGCAAGAGACGCAGTGCATGGGGGTACTGTCCTGCATGGGAAGGCAAGGACCTACCTACTCCAAAGTTGGACAGCTGGTAGAGAGGACCAAGGAGACCACTCCAGACTATCACCCCCTGATGCAGGATCCACGCAGCTCAGGAGCAGAGGAGATCCACGCAGCCGGTCGTTGTTGCAGTTGGTGCCTGCAGATGCAGGTAAGTGACTCCTTCACTCCAAGGAATTTTCCTTCTTTCTTCTCATGCAGACTGAATACTTGCTGCCCTCAGAGGAAGCACAGCCGGGCTAATGTTGCAGTTGCTGGAAGGAGCCAGAGAAACAATGCTGCAGGGTGAAGTCGCTGCTGGAGCTGCAGATTGTAGGTTCCTGTGAAGTCCAGTTGCGGTTCCAGTGGCCAGAAGTCAAAGTAAACGTTGCAGAGGAGTCCTGCTGGAATCTTGCACATTGAATCTGAGGACCCATCCAAGAGGCAAACCCTAAATAGCCCAGAATGAGGGATTGGTCACCTATCAGGGTGACCACCTAGGAGGGGGCTGTGATATCACCTGCCTGACCTGGCCACTCAGATGCTCACAGAGGCCTCTGCCCACCTTGGATTCAAGATGGCAGAATCAAGTGGCCACCTGGAGGAGCTCCAGGCACCACCCCTGGGGTGGTGATGGACAGGGGAGTGGTTACACCCATTTCCATTGTCCAGTTTCGCACCAGAGTAGGGGCTGAGGTCCCTGAACTGGTACAGACTGGTTTATGCAAGGAGGCCCTTCAGAGCATACCATTAGCTTGGCGAGGGTACCCCTCCCAACCCTTGTAACACCTATTTCCAAATGGAGAGGGTGTTGCCTCCCTCTTCCAAAGGAAATCCTTTGTTCTGCCTTCCTGGGCATGAGCTGCTCAAGCAGCAGAAGGAGGGCAGAAATCTGTCTGAGGGGTGGCAGCAGCATGGGCTGCCCAGAAAACCCTAGAAAGCTGATAGGAGCAATGCTGGGGATCCTCTAAGGAGCCCCCAAAGTGCATGGAATCATACAAACAATACTGACAATAGGATTGGGGTATGATTCTGACATGTTTGTTACCAAACATGCCCAGGTTCTGAGTTGCAGTTATGTAGCTGGACAGAGGGAGTGACCTATGTCCAGTACACTCGTAAAATGGCGTCCCCGCACTCACGAGGTCCAGGAAAATGTAGCTGGAGTTCGTGGGGGCACCTCTGCTCCTCCAGAGGTGCCCTCACACACAGGTACTTGCACCCTGCCCTCTGGCTAGGAGGGCCTGCCATAGAGGTGACTTAGAGTGACCTGGTGCAGTGACCTGAAGTGAAAGGGTGCATGCACCTTTTCACGCAGGCTGCAATGGCAGGCCTCCAGACATGGTTTACATGGGCTCCTATGGGTGGCATAATACATGCTGCAGCCCATGGGGAACCCCTGATCCCCCAATGCCCTGGGTACCATATACTAGGGACTTATAAGGGGCACCAGTACGCCAAATGTGGGGTGTGTGTGGTCAAAACAACCAAATTTAATGGGAGAGAGCACTGGGGTCCTGGTTAGCAGGATCCCAGTGAACACAGTCAAAAGTGGGGTAACCATGCCAAAAAGAGGGTACTTTCCTGCATTTGACAAAAGCAGTAACCCACTGACCTATTCACATTATATAGACTTTGTGATCTGCATGTAGACGTTCTTTGTAGCAGGCATAGTAACCCTGTACGTTATGATGAGTCAAAACTCCGACTAGACAAAACTTCAATCTCTCTTCAGGAAGACCATTAATCACCAGAATTATCTTGAGATTTCTATTGTTGCCTGAAAACTGTTGATGGCAAAGAACACCCAACAGGTGCTTTTAAAGTCAGGATATACTTGAAATCACAGCACCCCCATCCTAAGTCAGCACCCGGTGCAGCGGCACCGGTTGCATCGCCCTAGAGCCGGCCCTGCTGCCTTACCTAGCCCTGTCCATCTCTCAGGCCATCTGGTTCTTCCTGGGACCCGTGCTGTGTGCTAGTCTCTCTGCCGTCTATCCAGCAGTGCCAGGCTCTGTACCACCACAGCCTGTGAAGTGCTGCAAAGCCTGTGAGCTGCCCCAGTGCTGGCTTCCATCCACAGGCCATTGGCAGGAAATGAGATTTACAGACAGCCTTTGGCCTTTAGAGCGGGCTTTCACAAATACCAGAAAGGCTGAGGGAGAGACAGGGGACCGAAATGTTGGGGAGGCAGGATGTCAACTTAGGGGACAATAATTAGCTCTGGGGCAGGCAAGCTGGAGACAGAGGAGAGAAGCGAGTGAGAGAGAGGTGACAGAAACGGGTGCCCTAACAAACATTGCTGCACAGGGTGCCACCAGCGCGCTAAAGCATGCCCGGCTTATATCTCACAGTAACTCAACAACACTGTTTTTAGAAAGGGAGATACTCTGCAACACAGCATTGGATTTAAAAAGAAAGGGAGTTACTTGGCAATACTTTATTTAATTACCCAAACCTCTTTACCTTCTCAAATCTTGCTGCTGTCTTCAGGGTTCGATTTTCAAGGGAAGGGTAGGGCTCAGGAGGGACGGGATGCAGACAGCAATCAACAAAGGGCCTCTCTTCTCCCTTTTTGCTAGGCACAAACAGGAGAGGCGTCGACATCTGACGATTAGCCTTTAATATTTGTATCAATCTTGTTACAACGTCTAGTTTCTAATATCACATAGTATATACTATTAGTATAGCTCTGTATCTCAAACTGTGTAAGGCTTGTTGAAACTCGATGTCTTCCTACGCCTGAAATACAGTTATCTCTGAAGTAAAGATCAACTGTATTCTGGTCTGTTATGCTTTTCTCACTACAAACGACTGCATTCCATTATACAAACAAACTTTGTGATTCAAATTATATCCAAATGGACAAGTCCCTAAACTGTAACATAACAAACACACATTTGTAGTATAACGTTTGCATGCCAGCATGCAGTCACATTCATAACTTTTATTCTGAAATGCAACAAAAAAAAGAAAGGCTATTATTCTGTAAAGACATGTAAATCCTTTCCACTCCTTACTTGAAAATAATGTGTGCAAATACAGGTTCATCATCTTTAAATGGTGATTCCCTGATCTGTGCTTAAAATGCAGTCATAAATCATTAAATACAAATGGTTTCCTAGAATAATTCTCTGCATGCAGCCTTTTGTCGAAGCTAAAGGTGTAACAACAGTCTGCAAGGTTTCTCTTAATTCTGGCAATAATGTCCTGGCCGCACCAACTATGTATTGCAATTATTTAACAATGACCCTCTGGACCATGATGAACTTCTACTCTGGCTTCAAAATAGCTGCCGCTCTGGGGCCTCTGAAGAGTTCTGTGATTTCATGCCCTACTGAAGTTGCCCATTTTAATAATCTAATCAAGTTAACTGCAGCCCCTCAGCTTGTACATATTTTCCTAAAAGAAATCTTTAGGGTACATGGATTTACCTGAAGAAATAGAAAGAGAATGGCACAATTAATGACTCATTTTTGGCAAGGATTATTGAGAAGTTAGGAATGTGACTGTTTATTTCTGCCAGTTACCATCTACAAATAGATGGCAGACCAAGATGCTTAACCGCTTAAGTGCGGGTGTCGGCCACTGGCCGACGCCCACACTACCTCCCTGGTGCGGGTCACGACCAGGGAGGGGGTTAATAAATCGTTTTGTTTTTTTTTGATCCCTGGGAGACACGAAAGCTCTTCCGTGCCCCCACCCCCACCCGCCCCTTTGTGACGTCAGCGCGCCGCCAGCAGTGTTGCCAGATTTTAAAAGCCTTCTATAGCCCAAAGCTGTTGAACGACCAGCCCAAAGTAAGCCCAAATGAACCGGTCCCAGCCCAAATAGTAGCCCAAACTTTTAACACTGAACTAATGCAATTGTAGACTGAAGCAAACATTTTAAAGCATAAATCAAATTTCTACTGTAAGAAAATATGTGAAACTCACAGTGCCTAGATTATTCATTGCATTACACACGCCGGGGCACGTGATTTGTTTCAGGGCAGACAATTGACTCTTTGGATTTGTCATGTTTTGAAATGGGGAATGAGCCAAAGGATGGCAACTCCCTCGTATTCAAGGTTAAATAAGAGGTATGCTCTAGCTTTCAAACTGGTTTTATAATAAAGCAACAACTCACCGATAACAGCAAAAAGTTATACATCTTAATGGACTACCCCTCATACTTACTCAACTTTTCATGCCAAACTCAAGTTTGTGGAAAGCAGACCCAATCCTGTTTTCCCTTTGCATTTTACAATTCAAGTCCTGTTAATCCCAATATGTCAGCCCCAACATGCAGAGATAAGATTTGCTACATTAGCTCCGTCATTAACCTATGATAATCAACACCCCCCAAATGGATTCAAAGTACAACCTTTGTTCTTTTCACTGCCTTTCAGATGCACACGGTAGATAAAGGTGAAATGCAAGTAGCCATCTAGCATTCCCAGTGTGTATCTGCAGTCTGCTCTACTACTGTTCTACTTTCTGGAATTTTCATTAAATGGGCAGCAGACCAACATTTCACTCATTTCCTGCCTCCTTCAGACGTACTCAGGCACTACCCCTACACTTGTTTTAGCGGGCTACCTCTACCATGGACAGTGGAGGCCAACAGGGCCCTGCAGAAAAATACATCCTTGTGTGGGGTGAAAAAGGCTGTTTGTGTGAGGCGATAGACACCCTTCTGCAAATTGCTACCAGAGGCCAGAACACAGTGACCCAAACTCCGTGAACTTGAACTTAAATTATTGGTAAAGGCTAGTGTTTTGTGTCAAATGCAAGCAATAGCTACGCTGAGCAGAGCATGACTAAGTGATGTCAATAATTTAGGCACTAAGATCACGAACAGAACCATGCAGTGAGGCTGTGCACTGACCATGTACCCTCATTTCGCTTAGCTCAGCCAATGAGACCACATTTGTGCTTGCACTGCCTGCAACTGGAGTGAAATAAATGAATAAATCAGCTGAGCACACAGCTCAAAGTGCATTAAAAAAAGTATGGGAACAGTGATGCTGCATGCAATGGGGCAGTGTTAAACATGTGGCTAAAAAAAAAAAATATATATATTCTCTTTCAGGCAGCCACATACATAACTCATGCCTTAAAATAAAAAAGTTTAGTTAATCACTGTATATTATGAAACCTTTATTAGTTAATGCACTGGAAGGTCTTTGTGTAACCAAAAAGCCACAGAATTAAATCTTCACTGCTGCAATGGAGAATTGTGTGTTGTGCAAATGTAAGTCATTAGGTTAAACTTGCATTACTGGCAGTATAAGACAGACTGCTACCAAACGTGCAAAAAGGTTTCAGATAAAATGGTTTAAGTAATACCCAAACTGAATTATTTATTTTTATTTAAATGCCCTGCAAAGCACACACTGCACAACTCAGCTGGTAACCCCCTTGCATTACGAGACGAACACAATAACTCTTTGTCATCACCAACCTTCATGTGATTCCACCCAGTGCTTAATTTGTGATTGTTGTTTCCGGTGCAGAGCACTGGCACTTATTTTTGAGGGACGGCACTCTTTTTTCCTGCCTCAAGCATTTACTGCAAGCAAAAGGCACATATTGGAAAGATGGAGGAATGCAAACATGAAAAAGAGCGCCAGAAAGGGAGAGAGCAGAAAGCTGCAGTAGTGAGGTGAAATGGCTTAAAATGGACTAAAGAGGCCCAACATGGCTTTAGGATTATGCTGCCCTAGTATTCTGTATTTGCACATTTAATTGCAGCAGCTGCATGTTTAAGAGGAGAGCTGTGGACACCAGCACGTTTTTATTTACAAATTAAGCACTGGCTGTGCCACTCATTCTTATTCAATCCTGCCATGCTTTAGATCCTATGCACTCTCAATCCACAATTAGTCCCTGAATATTAAAAATAAGGAATATATCTACTCACAACAAGTCACAAAGGTACAAATTGAAGGACACTTACCTTGTCTTACGCAGCTGCGCACCAACTGGCCGCACGTCAATGTAGGTAGGGGACATAGGTAGCACCTACACAACAGGAAGGGGCCAGGGGGGTGTCTCCCCTCTACCGGGCCCCAATCACGCACTCTGTGGCTGGGCGCTGGCTTTAATTCGGCTGAAGCACACAACAAAAGAGACTTTTCCGGGGGGAGGGGTGGGGCACCACACCTGTGCAGGCTGAGGGCTGAGGCTCACGGCAGGGCCCAAAAAGAGAAGAGCCACACACCAGAGGACACCACCACGTGCGCAGCGCAGCCAGTGAGTAAACAGTGTGCCACACACTGACTGACTCGCTCGCTCCTCGCTCACCACGTGGCACCCACCCACGCAGGCATTTTAAATAATGCCGCGGTGGCAGGCCAATACTTCTTGGCAGGGCCATCAATTGGTAGTGCTTTCGCGCGCTACTAGATTGATGGCCCTCTGCCCCATCAGCTAAACACAGTGGGGCGCGCTGCACGGCTGGCGGCTGCTGTTTGCCGTGTGCGCCGCGCAGTGTCGCACCAGGGGGCCGTCAATTGCGCACACGCTGCTGCCTGCTGCTGTGTGTGCGCCGCGAGTCCGCGACTCGGGACTCAGAGGACAGTCAGGACACCTATCTCACGGGGCGGGGCCTGGCGGTGCCGCCCCACAAACAATTTTGCGCACACAGGGCTAAAAATAGCCCAACAATCAGGCTCCCGCAATTGGGTTTTTTTCCCGCACAAATGGGAAAAATATCGCCCATTTGTGTGGGAAATCGCCCAATCTGGCAACACTGGCCGCGAGGCGCGCTGACGTTACTATGTGGATTTCCCCCTGCTCCAATGGGGAAAACGGCCACAAACGGCCTTCCGAACGTTCGGGAAGGCCTCGTAAGAAAGGGGAGAGTCTCCCCTTTTTTACGAGGCCTTCCTGAAAGTGTTTCCTGGCCCCCAATCGCAGCACAGCTGTGATCGGGGGCCAGGAAACACCACTAGACACCAGGTATTTCACTTGGGGGGATCGGCCCCCTTGGAAAACGGGCCAAAATAAATAAATAAATAAAATAAATGGACAGGGGGTTGCCCGTGGGCAGGGCGACCCCCTGTGGGGGCAATATTTTTAGTTGCTGTAGAGTTTCCCTGGGGGCCATTTTGGCCCCCAAAAAAACCATACAACAACTAAAAAAAATAGATCTATATATAAAAAAAAATATATAGATGTCTATCTATGTAGATATATCTATGTACATGGATATATCTATAGATAGATCTATAGATATATGTATATATATATATAGATCTATCTATAGATATATCTATGTAGATATATATATCACTTTTGTCAATATGTGTGTGGTTTCCCTGGGGGCTGCGATCGGCCCCCAGGAAAACCAGACCCACATATAAAAGTGATATATATATATATATATTTATTTATTTATATATATATATATATATATATATATATATATATATATATATATATATATAGAGAGAGAGAGATTTGCCACCAGTTGTCTTGCAGTTGCAGCTTGCTTCTTCAAAGCAATGCACATACTTCAACTGACGCTTTTCAACTGTAGCTTTTAGGCAGCAATAAAAAAGTCAAGTAAGTATTGTGATTATGTTTCTGCTACAAAAGGGTCAGACTTGTCTAGTGGCAGTTTTAGTGCCATAAAGAAGCGCAGAAGGTTTATATGCCTACTGCAAAGAGGAAATCTGTATTTTATGTCAATAGCTGAGTACATTAGTAAAGTCAGCCATTACCTCCGCTATAATACAAATGAAATGTATGTGCGGGGTGGAGGGCGGCTATGGAGAGATGAAGGGCACTTTTCGCTGGGTGGTAATGAGGGAATCCGAGGAGGAGGGAGTGGGAGCACCAATAATGATTGTTGGACTGGGCGCAGGAGGTGATAAAGACTGTGACGAATGGTATGTGACAAGGTGTTTTTTGAGTGTCTTGAAAGAACGTGCTGATTGAGGGAAGAAGCGCAGGTAAGGTGGCCTCTATTGTTGCACGTATCTCACACACACCATCGATTTTGTGACTGTCTACGTAGGCTAGTGTTTTAGAGCAACAGTTTAGCCAATAGCAGAGATGGCATCTTGATGGATGACTGCTGCCGTCACTCGGGTTATAGTGGACAGCTCTGACATAGGATCAGAGACTGAGACATCAGATACTGAGACAGCATCTGAGTGATAGGACAATGACGCAGACTCTGGGAGTGATTTTTCAGTCGGAGGAGTCCCATTCAATAACTCCTCTTCCAGTACATTATGAGGGAGGTGATGAGGACAGTCCTGCTGTCCCTTCGCAAGCAGTCTGTGCAACTGGGTAATAGTGGGTTAGCCCAACCCAGAGAGTAGGTGAATGCGGCAGCAAGCAGAGAGAGAGAGAGTGCTCTCTTGGGAGCTCCCCAATTTAGTTCAGCCCCAAATTCCACCGCCCAAATCGTATTGTGGAGACATCAAAATTATCTAGCGCAAAACAAACTGGTTTTGTAAGGCAGGCACCTGTGTTTTTGGTCCTGGGTTCGGCTGCCATATAGAGAAACACACTAAACCCAAACATTTCTGGAAACTAGACATTCGGGGGAGTCCACAGAGGTGTGACTTTTGTGGATTCCCCAAAGTTTTCTTACCCAGAATACCCTGCAAAGCTGAAATGTTGAATAAAAACTCTATTTTTCTCACATTTCTGTCACACAAACTACAGGAATATGCTGGGATCCACAAAATTCCTACCACCCAGTGATTCCTCACCTGTCCTGATAAAAACACTACCCCACTTGAGTGCCTACACCTAGTGCCTGCGTCAGGAATGGATCACCCCAGGGTCAACAGCTGCCTCATGTAAGGACCAACATTGACCGTTGTGTGATCTATTCCTGTCGCGGGCACCAGGCCTACCCACACAAGTGAGGTACCATTTTTATCGGGAGACTTGGGGGAATGCTGGGTGGAAGGAAATTTGTGGCTCCTCCCAGATTCCAGAACTTTCTGTCATCGAAATGTGAGGAAAACGTGTTTTTTTTGCCAAATTTTGATGTTTGCAAAGGATTCTGGGTAACAGAACCTGGTCAGAGCCCCACAAGTCACCCCATCGTGGATTCCCCTAGGTCTCTTGTTAAACAAAATGCACAGGTTTGGTAGGTTTCCCTAGGTGCCGGCTGAGCTAGAGGCCAAAATCTACAGGTAGGCACTCTGCAAAAAACAACTCTGTTTTCTGTCAAAAAATGTGATGTGTCCACGTTGTGTTTTGGGGCATTTCCTGTCGCGGGCGCTAGGCCTACCCACACAAGTGAGGTATCATTTTTATCGGGAGACTTGGGGGAACGCTGGGTGGAAGGAAATTTGTGGCTCCTCTCAGATTCCAGAACTTTCTGTCACCGAAATGTGAGGAAAAAGTGTTTTTTTAGCCACATTTTGAGGTTTGCAAAGGATTCTGGGTAACAGAACCTGGCCAGAGCCCCACAAGTCACCCCATCCTGGATTCCCCTAGGTCTCTAGTTTTAAAAAATGCACAGGTTTGGTAGGTTTCCCTAGGTACCGGCTGAGCTAGAGGCCAAAATCTACAGGTAGGCACTTTGCAAAAAACAGCTCTGTTTTCTGTCAAAAAATGGGATGTGTCCACGTTGTGTTTTGGGGCATTTCCTGTCGCGGGCGCTAGGGCTACCCACACAAGTGAGGTATCATTTTTATCGGGAGACTTGGGGGAACATAGAATAGCAAAACAAGTGTTATTGCCCCTTATCTTTCTCTACATTTTCTCCTTCCAAATATAAGAGAGTGTGTAAAAAAGACGTCTATTTGAGAAATGCCCTGCAATTCACATGCTAGTATGGGCACCCCAGAATTCAGAGATGTGCAAATAACCACTGTGCCTCAAAAGCTTATCTTGAGCCCATTGTGGAAATGCAAAGGTTTTCTTGATACCTATTTTTCACTCTTCATATTTCAGCAAATGAATTGCTGTATACCCAGTATAGAATGAAAACCAACTGCAGGGTGCAGCTCATTTATTGGCTCTGGGTACCTAGGGTTCTTGATGAACCTACAAGCCCTTTATATCCCCGCAACAAGAAGAGTCCAGCAGACATAACGGTATATTGCTTTAAAAAATCTGACATCGCAGGAAAAAGTTACAGAGTAAAACATAAAGAAAAATGACTGTTGTTTTCAGTTCAATTTCAATATTGTTTTATTTCAGCTGTTATTTTCTGTAGGAAAACCTTGTAGGATCTACACAAATGACCCTTTGCTGAATTCAGAATTTTGTCTAGTTTTCAGAAATGTTTAGCTTTCCAGGATCCAGCATTGGTTTCACACCCATTCCTGTCACTAACTGGAAGGAGGCTGAAAGCACCAAAAATAGTAAAAATGGGGTATGTCCCAGTAAAATGCCAAATTTGTGTTGAAAAATGTGGTTTTCTGATTCAAGTCTGCCCGTTCCTGAAAGGTGGGAAGATGGTAATTTTAGCACCAGAAACCCTTTGTTGATGCCATTTTCAGGGAAAAAAACACAAGCCTTCTTCGGCAGCCCTTTTTTCCCATTTTTTTGAAAAAACGAAATTTTCACCCTATTTTGGCTAATTTCTTGGTCTCCTCCAGGGGAAACCACAAACTCTGGGTACCATTAGAATCCCTAGGATGTTGGAAAAAAAGGACGCAAATTTGGCGTGGATAGCTTATGTGGACAAAAAGTTATGAAGGCCTAAGCGCGAACTACCCCAAATAGCCAAAAAAAGGCTCAGCACGGGGGGGGGGGGGGGACGGCCCAGCAGCTAAGGGGTTAATAAACATTACAGCAGTGTTTGAGGTGCTAATTAATGCTATGTAAAGGTCAACGCTTGGTAACAGCGTTATTGAGTTTCTTCTGATTTCATAAAAGTGGGCAGGCTTAGGTTCCCGAGGAAAAGATGGGTAGTTCACCTTTCATGCTCCCCAAACCGGAAATTCACAAAGCAGTCTAATGCAGTGGAGTCCTTATTATTTACAATATTAGCACGTGCAAGGAATTTTCCTCCTAGGAATAGGTCCCTGACTTTGGCCAACCCCTAGTTTTGTATCCTGTGAGAGGATGACTTCTCAACAGTAAGTTGACTTTTGGGGTAGTGAACCAGTGATTGTTTTGCAGTGTATAGGATTGTTTATGGTAATCTTTTCCTAACACCATCCCATGCAAGCTGTGTACTAGCACCGAGTTATTTTCCACACATCCACAGCAGTGGGCCAAACGTAGTGGTCAAAAGGATTGGATGTGCATTAGCCTCCTCAACAGCTAAATGAGCCATATACAATGAGGGGTGAAAACACTGTGCTTGTGCACACAAATATAGTTTAAAATCTGAAGCTGCCATACCCTCCCTGCACCTAGGGTAATGATCAAACTTATCTACAAATTCTGAACTGTCTACATACCCATGCAAGAGTAAACATGTGAGGTCCCACTGTCATGAAAGTGTTAAGTGGAATAGGTATTTTATAGAACAGGAACAGTAATCAGGGTAAAATGAACATTTTCATTAGAGCACGCTTCTCTAATATGTTGATTGAGAGCTACCAGTAGCTCGCAGGTTGTGTTGGAGTAGCTCGCTGCCTGGAGTTACAAAATATTCACCAGCTTGCCTATCTTATAATGCTCCACTTAAAAACACCATAAGGACGGTTCTGTGTGCTACTGCTACTCCTTAAAGGGCCTGAACATAAATGCCTCAGCGCACACTGTTTGTTAACCTTTCTGAAAACTACTATGAAAATGTTTTGCTTCCATGACTTCAGACAGTCATTTAGAGCACGTACTTTTCTTCTTTTGTTTCTCTCTCTTTTCTTTTACTCTTTCTTTCCCCTTCTGTGTTTTCGTCATCGTTCTTTTTCTTTGTTTCTTATTTTCTTTTTTCTTCTGCTTACTCTTTCCATCTCTTTGTCTCTAGCTTTTCTTCTTTCTACCCTTTTTATTTCCTCCCTTTTTACTCTCTGTCCTTTTCTCTTCCGTTCTCTTCCTTTTCCTTGTTTTCTTTATGTTATGTGTTCCGTTCTTGCTTACTCCTTTTGTTTGTTTTTTCCTTCTCTCCTGCATTCCTTCTTTCCTTCAGCTTTTTATTCCTGTCCTTCTTTCCATCTTTCTGTCCTCTGTTTCTTGGTTTCTTTCATCCTCTCCTTACTTCCCTTGTCTGTCTCGCATTCTTTTCTTTCCTTCTACTCTTTGTCCTTCTTTCCCTTTCTTCTCTGCTTCATTACTTCTTTCCTCTCTTTCTCTTCAACTCTGCTTCATATCTTACCTACTTTATTTGTCTCTCCTTTCTTGCTGCTCTGCCTTCTCATCTGTTCCTTTCCTTCGTTCTTCGTTTTCTTTCATTTTCTTCTCCATTCCTTTCTTCTTCCTTCATCTTTTCCTTCTTTCTCTTCACTTTGTTCTTTTCCTTGCCTCTGTTTCCTACGTTTCTTCTTTCCTTTTTGTTATTTCACTGTTCCTTTATTTTCACCTTATTTACTTCCTTTCTTTCCTGCCTTCCGTTACATCTACCTTTCCTTCTTCTCCTTTTTTGGCTTGTGTCCTTGTGTATGTGTATCTATGCAATCCCTATATTAAGCAGTAGCTCAGGGTGCTTTTTATTCATCCTAAATAGCTTGCATAATTGAAAAGGTTGGAAACGCCTTCATTCTGGCAATTCTCCTTACAAGAGAAATAGGGAGGCTGATCCATTGTTTAATGTGGTCTTCAATTTTGCAATTGCAGCACTATAGGTTTCTGTTATTACTGTTGTTGTATCAAGACGTTTCCAGATACTAAGGTATTTAATAGACAATGGACACCAAGGGAGTGGAAATCCAAAGTGCAGACCTGAGTCCCAGGCATCAAAGCAAATATAGTTAACTTATTCCAATTAATTGAGGTCCCAGATACTGCTCTGAAGAGACTCTCTAAACGCAAGACCTAAGATTTTGAGCCGAAATGCACAAGTATCAGATAATGTCATCTGCATATAAGGAATTTACAATACTGGGGGACCTGAATTGTAGGCCTTTTTTAGCATAAAGTTGTTGTGTAGCACATGCCAATGATTGTAAGGCCAGGGCATAAAGTAAAGGGGAGAGCGGCCAACTCTGTTGGTTGCCCCTTCCAGTAATAATGGGATCTAAAATAAGTTCCCCTTAGCCTAACCCTAGTGGTGGGAGATTTATATAACAGGCGAATCAAGGTAAAAAAACACACAGAGAGTCCCATCATGCCTAGTACTGCAAAGAGAAACTCCCATTCAAGGGAGTCTGAGCCCTTGGTGGCGTCTAAAAAGACTGCCACTGCTTCAATTTAAGGACTCAGTTGATGAATTAAAGCAAAGGCAGAAAGCAGGTAATAGCTGGTTGAACCCTACATACACATTCCTTTAATCACTTTGCCTGTTAAGATTATACATGAATATTGACCATTTACACACTTTTATTAAGCACGCTTTGGGTACAGTGTCACGCCATGCAGGATACCTTTTTGTTCCACGCTATTTGCTGTGGCTCAAAGGAAATGCAACACAGTCGAATAAGAGATTACTAAGATCCTTCCTTTTCTCTCTCATAGTTTGGTAATGACATACGTATTTAAATGTGTTTTAACATAAAATAGTTACAAACAATGGGGTGACCCAAAAAGTCGCAGGGGTATATTGTGGTACATATAACAAAGATGTCTTACGAACACATATAAAGGCTATATAACCAAATTAATATACCACAATTCTGTACAGTGAGCGCAAAATCATTTAGAGATAGAGGAGAAAAAACGTAGAGAAAAACAACAACAGAAACAAATTAATGAAAAATTCTTACAACTATATTTGAAAAGAATCAAAAACATATATCACATCTTGGAATACAATGGTCGCTCCTTTGTTTGGAAAACACTTAACATAAGTGCTCTGCCAAAAATACAAGACTGACATGTAGTGAATCATGCAGAGTTAGTTTATAACCTGTCTGTATATAATCCTGAGTATCAATATACAGTCCATCCAAAAATGGGGGTGGCATTGTTCATTCCTATGCCCCTCATGTGGAAAAGGAATGCAATGCAGGTGAAATCACAAAAATATTGTCAACGTTTCAACCCAAGGAAAGGAGGAGCCACTTAGAAATCTTAAACAAAGGGTCTTCATCAGGACTGCACCCAAAATGGAAGGGGCAACCTTGAGCTGTGCTCCAGGTCTCATGGAATCCAGACATAGTGAGTGAAAGACGAAGGCCCACTGGCTCCTCATCCAGTCTGACAACATCCACGTTGCAAGCACGTACAAACACTGTTTGATTCAGGATAGTTCTTTATATTTTGAGAGGATGACTACACGTGGCTGTCGGCAAGGTTTACAGTGTTACGGAAACATACAATTGCTGATTATTCAAGCCAAGGTTGTCGATTCGGCAACGTGCTTCAACATGGGCCTCTCGCACTCTCTGAGGCAGCAGTTGTGAGCTTGCTTGATTCAACTCTCAGGTGAGCATTGGATGAATTATATGAGGCTCCCTGGATGCGAGTGCTATTAGTCTCCACTTGTATCAGGCTTTGATTCTTATCACTACCTTTATGGAATCACATGGATATTGTCAGATTGGATGAGGGGTCAGGTGGCCTTTGCCGTCCACTCACTCTGTCCGGAAAGCACGAGCAGGTCGTACAGCCCCCTCGACCCACTCACCGGGTGTAGATGTCCACGGGGGGCAGGAGATAGCAGGCCAATAGTAGTTGCACATCAGACCAGAGGCCACACAGTAGCCTGCACAGATCATCCAGCAGGCCACCAGCTGAGATTATTCTCTCTCTGTGCTGGACCCCTGCTGTGGGGCACTCAGTCACAGTGGTCATCGCTGGTGTTCAGCCCTCACGTGTGTTCAAGCTCGATCGCCTCTCCGGGTACAGCGCTGCTCACATCTCCCTCAGAGCCTCAATGTTGGAAGGTTGGAAATTTCAAGCAGCCTCTCTTCTGTGTGTGCGGTCATCAATTGTTACTCCAATGCCGTGAGAGGCAGTCCTGTGGAGTTTCTACCCTTTTCCCTCACTGCTGCGGGGCTGATCTCACCATTGACAGTTTGATGGAGAAACAAGAGCACACAGTTGAAACATATGGTCGTATCAGAGCTTCCGCTGCAGCCAAGTCGCAGTGATCTCGGCAGATACAGAATCTTACAAATCAGAGGGATATTCGTCTAACATTCTGCCCTCTTCTTGAAAGCTCTACTTGGTTGCATTGGTAAGTGACACACACATAACTCTAGAAGTTCTTTGAGGGCAAGGAAAGGAGATAAAGGTTAACAGGGGAATACATAGATAGACTGCAGTTAGGTTCCCTCTGAAGGTTGGAAAGCATGCCAGTTATTTCCTTTCCCACCACCATGGAGTGAATGTAAAAGGGCAGTCTAGTGAAGGAAAAGTATCTGTTTTTCTTCAGAGGAGGAGTGATTCCCCTCCACGTTTATGAGTGATTAATGCAGAAGGAGTAGGCCCTTCGGGGTGTGGAAATTGATTAGAGGTATCAGGGAGGTGTGATAGAGAACCTCACCCTTACTCAGAATCTCACAGACACAGCGGATAGATGAACTGTGTAGACTTTAGAAGTTGTAAGTGCAGAAGTGTCTTAGAAGGAGTGGTTCCCCACAGGTAAGAGTGTGAAGATGTTTTAGGAGGGGCAGTTTCCCTCTAGATGCTTGGATAGTAGGTTTACCCCGCACATGAAGTCATAGGTAAGTCTTGGTTTTGAAAGCAGGTTAGACGCGGCACAGCTACCTCCCTCTAATGGACCACCACTGCCCAAAATGTCAGTAATGATCAACATGCATAATTATTTGTGGATGAAAGAATAGCATGAGCTCACTAAGAAGGACAAGAAATTCCAATTTCCTGAGATTAGGTCATTTGAAATGCAACGTCTGTAGTACTTGCAAAGATACTTGAATGAATAGGAAAAGACAGTAGAGGTTGAGGCGCTGAATGAAGAGGAACCACAAGCGACTTATACGGCTAACAAAAGAAAAGTAAAGGGACAGGTGCGCAAGGTCTTCTTGCATAAGCGAAAGGACTGTTGGCGTGAAGGTTTTGTGAAGAGATTGCTTATATCTATATTTGGTAGCATCTTGGGCGGCTGAGGGACCTGAGAAGGATTGCCTTGTTGAAGATCTGTGAATTGTTCGTATACACTTTATGCAAAAAAACAGTGCTAGAGAAACTCCTGGAAAAACTGTTGAATTATTAAGTTACATTTTCAAAGAGGGGTTGTCATGGGAAGGAGTAAGTGGAGATGATCTTGTTCATTTGGTAGTTCAGGCTAGTAGTCAGAGGGAGTGGCATATCATCAACTTTTTATAATAGCTGGGCGTTAGTAGTGGATTTGCAGAAAAAAGAGAATACATTTGCTACACATGTTAGGCGGAGGTGAAGAAAACATTGTTTATGTTGCAGAATTGGTTCGAGGAATTGTTGAAAAAGATAAGAAAGTACGAGGATAGGTAAGGTTGATCAGGGGTAGAATAAGGACTCGCAAAGAAATCAGACAGCAGAGACTGAGGTTGATATTCCAGAAATGCATACAGAATGGTTGGAGGAATACCCATTGGGAGCGGTACTGGGTTCATATTGAAAACCTATACATATTAATGTACTTTGGACCAATTATTATTTGTGGTAATTTTCAAAGGACTTTCCAAGTTTGCAGGAAGGCCCCTAAAATTGACACACCGAATTAGGAAGAATAACAAAGTTACTTGTGGAGCAGTTGTAAGGTGTCCGTGAAGTGGCTGGATGCAGAAGCTCTGCGTGTGCATCAAAAATTTGAACACTCAGTAGTGATAGAAAAGTACAAAGAGGTGATGCAATATTTAAAGAAAACAGTGCTACTGCAAAGTGTAAATTGGTAAAAAATCATGCAGACTACTCAGACTAAAGACAAGAATGTACATGCTTATTCTGAAAGATTATCACAAGTGTAGAAGCAGCATAGAGGAATTGAGGATGCAGCTCAACTGGGAATTTCGGCCCTGTTGTCAAAAAAAAAATGACCTCTGTACCGCAGACCCTCTGTCGTCTCCGCACCAGGCTAGGCAGACACAGGCTCCCAGCTTGCCCTGCGGCCAATCCTGACGCTCCTCAAAGCAGCATTAGGACTGGCTGGGAGCACCCACCCAGGGCACTCCCAGGCAGACTGGGAGCCTGTGCCTGCTCTCTCAGCCCAGCAACACAGTGCCAGGGCTGGAGAAAGCACAATGCGCATGTGTGTTTGGCTGGCCCGAGACGGCCCGCCAAACACCCATGCACTCTGAGGGGAGTTGTAGGAAAGTAGCCTCTTTCTAGCTTGGTTACCCCCACTTTTGGCCTGTTAGTCAGTGTGTTTGACTGTGTTCACTGGGATCCTGCTAACCAGGACCCCAGTGACTGTGCTCTCTCCTCTAAATTTGGTTGCTGGTAACCTTTTCTCCCCACAATTGGCATACTGGTGCCCCATGTAAGTCCCTAGTATATGGGACCTAGGTATCCAGGGCATTGGGGTTCCAGGGGATCCCTACGGGTTGCAGCAGTTATTCTGCACCCATAGGAAGCCCATGCAAAAGGGTTCTGCAGGCCTGCCATTGCAGCCTGCGTGAACTGGATGCACACACCCAGTTTTACTACAGGTAACTGCACCAGGTCACTGTAGGTCACCCCTATGGTAGGCCTTCTCAGCCCAGAGGGCAGGGAGCAGGTACCTGTGTGTGAGGGCACCCCTGCACTAGGAGAGGTGCCCCAACGAATCCCAGCTCCATTTTACTGGACTTCGTGAGTGTGGGGACACAATTTTACACGTGTACTGAACAAAGGTCACCACCCAGTTACATAATAGTAACTCCGAACCTGAGCATGTTTGGTATCAAACATGTAGGAATCATACCCCAATACTGCTGCAAGTATTGGATGTATGATCCAAAGCACTCTGGGGGCTCCTTAGAGGAGCTTGCTTGCACCATCCTTACAGGGTTTTCCCGGGCAGCCCAGCTGCTGCCACCCCTCAGATGGGTTTCTGCCCTCCTGCTGCTTGATCTGGTCAAGCCCAGGAAGGCAGAACAAAGGATTTCCTTTGGGAGAGGAGGTAACACCCTCCCCCTTTGGAAATAAGTGTGACTGGCTGGCGCAAAACTGGACAATGGAAAGTGGAGTGATCACACCCTTGTCCATCAACACCCCAGGGGTGGTGCCCAGAGCTCCTTCAGAGGGTCCCATTGTTCTGCCATCTTGATTCCAAGTTTGGCAGAGAACTCTGGGAGCATATGAGTGGCCAGGCCAGGCAGGTGACGTCAGAGGCACCCTCTGATAGGTTGTTATCTGCTTAGGTGACCAAGGCCCTCATTCCGACTTTGACCGGCGGCGGTCGCCGCCGGCCTGTCGGGGGCCGCCAGAATACCGCTGCGCGGTCAAAAGACCGCCGCGGTAATTCTGACTTTCCCGCTGGGCTGGCGGGCGGCCGCCGTTAGGCCGCCCGCCAGCCCAGCGGGAAAGATGCTTCCACGATGAAGCCGGCTCGGAATCGAGCCGGCGGAGTGGAAGCTGTGCGACGGGTGCAGTGGCACCCGTCGCGTATTTCACTGTCTGCCAAGCAGACAGTGAAATACTTGTAGGGGCCCCCAGGGGCCCCGCGACCCCCCCTACCGCCATCCGGTTCCCGGCGGTCGGACCGCCGGGATCTGGATGGCGGTAGGGGGGGTCGGAATCCCCTCGGCGGCGCAGCAAGCTGCGCCGCCTTGGAGGATTCAATGGGGCGGCGGTACACTGGCGGGAGACCGCCAGTGTTGCCGGTCCGACCGCGGCTTTACCGCCACGGTCGGAATCCCCATTGGAGCACCGCCGGCCTGTCGGCGGTGCTCCCGCGGTCCTCCGCCCTGGCGGTCTTTGACCGCCAGGGTCAGAATGACCGCCCAAGTCCCCTCTTTGGGCTATTTAGTGTCTTCCTCTATGGAGGGTCCTCAGATTCAGCTTGCAAGACTCCAGCAGGACTCATCTGCAACCTTTACTTCGACTTCTGGCCTCAGGAACCACGAGTGGACCCTCCAGAAACCTGCAAGCTGCAGATCCACGAGGACGACTCTTCTGCAACATTGTATCCGTAACTCCGGGCAGCTTTGCAACATTTCCTCAGCTGTGCATCCTAAGAAGACTGCAACTCTTCAGCTTGCACGTAAAGAAGAAGGAATCTCCCTTGGGGTGAAGGCATCACTCCCCTGTAACTACAGGTACCCGGCTGCATCGACTACCAGCTGCTTAGATATCCCCTCATCCTGAGTGGCGTGGGTCCTGCATCACAGGTGGTGGCCCAGAGAGTTGCCCTTGGTCCTCTCTACCAACTTTGGCAATTTGGTGATGTTAAGTCCTTTCCACTCCATGCAAGACAGTACCCCGTGCACGGCGTCCTTTGCATCTGCCAAGGCTTGTTGCTTCACCTCCAAGGAGAACTTCAGGCAATGTGTAGCTCCAGCCCCCAACACTCCCTCCTGAAACTTCTGGACCTCTGCGTGCTCCTACGGCGATGTGGGAGCAACTTCTGTGGTGCTGCGTGGGTTGCTTCAACAACCTCTGTGTCAATGTCATGGGGGACACTTGTGGGTGCTGCCTCTGCTCGTGTGGGCCTTCTGCGACATGGAGGGCCCCCTGTGACTCCCCCTCCTGGGTAGAGTCCTCCTAGACCTTGCTGGTCTCCGGCAGCACCCTTTTCCCTCCAACCGCAAGTTTGTCTTTGCCAAAGCCTGTTGGTGGAAATCCTTCACCAACACTTATCTGCCATCCAGCTTCCAGCATGGGACACCTTTTGCACACATCAGGAACTATTCTCCGGCTTCTGTGCTACAGTGCTGACCTGTCTTCCTTCTTCGTCGACCAACTCCAAAAGGTACCTCTGGGTGGGTAGTATTGCCTACTCCCCCTGGACTCCATAGACACTTCTGGACTTGGTCCCCTCTCTCCACAAGTCACCATCTTCGTGTTTTCGTGGCTGTTTCCTTGCAGGCTGTTATTATTTGTGGTAATTTTCAAAGGACTTTCCGAGTTTACAGGAAGGCCCCAAAAAGTGACACACCGAAGTAGGAAGAATAACAAAGTTACTTGTGGGGCAGTTGTAAGGTGTCTGTGAAGTGGCTGGATGCAGAAGCTCTGCATGTGCATCCAGAATTTGAACACTCAATAGTGATGGAAAAGTACAAAGAGGTGATGCAGTATTTAAAGACAACAGTGCCACAGCAACGTGTACATTAGTAAAAAATCATGCAGAGTACTCAGACTAAAGACAAGAATTGTGGCTGCAGCTCAGCTGGGAATTTCGGCCCTGTTGTCAGCTTTTGTGATGAGATTGTGATGGGGCTGCAGCTCTATATTAGCACACAGGCGCAACAGTCTGTTATATGTTGGCAAGCTAAAATAATATAGAAAATGTTGGCATGTGCACTAGATTGTAGTGAATATCTTGATTGTATACAGGAGAAGGATTAATTTTTGTACAGACATCACATGCGTAGCAGGCAGTATGGGTGCATGTGCAAACAAACCAGTACGAAGGAGAAGAGGCCGAGGTGGCTGAGAAAGGCTGAGAAAGGTAAAAGAGAAGAGGCAACAGGGATGGGAAATGTCAAAGCAAGTCATGTTTCAGGTGTGGGAAGCCAGGAGACAGAAGAAACAATTGCCCAGAATGAGAAAGGGGTAATGCCACAGGGGTAGTCCCTCAATCAATTCAAACCACCAGCTGGGCCAATCAGCCCAACCACTAATGGCGTTTTTTACTCTCCCAACTGTGGCGCCCACTCAGTTCTATCCAACAGCTGCTCCTCCTCTCTCTGCCATGGTGCCTGCAGCCCAGACAGTGTCTGTGCTAAACAATGCTTGTGTCCATTTTGCTTCTACATCAGGAGTTCTGACCGGCCCTAGTTAAGCCCCATAGGGCTACACAGGTGAGGGGCTAAATGTTTGCCTATTCCTTTGCTTCCAGTAGATCAAGACGGCCCCTACGTGAAGGGAGAGTGAATTGACACCTTGTGGTTTTCTTAGTTGATACTGGGGTTGCATTTTTTACGATAATCCCTACAGAAGTACCCCAGTTACTCCTCTCAGGAAAATCAGTACAAGCAGTCGGCATTTACAGTTCTATTATCAATCGTCCATTTCAAAGCCGATCCTGGTTACGGTAGGTATCATCACAGAACAATATGAATTTGTGGCCAGATAACCCAGGCCAGTGATTGTTTGAGAAGGGATCTATTGTGCAACACCACATGAGGATATGTTCATACAAACAAGACCTCAAAACCTATTTTAAAGTGATGCCTCTGACGATAGTGCAGAGTATGACACTCAAGATTTAAATTAGACTTCTGAAAATTTGTACAACACAGTGCCGACTGGATTCTAGGAAATGAAGGGTGAAGAAATAGGAAAGATGCACAGTGACCAACTGGTACATGTAAGGTTGAGGAAGAGTGTAAGATTACTACTGGTACTTGTAGGAAGTTGGCTCTGAATATACTATCTCAAAGTAAGAGATAGTGTGCACAGAGTCCAAGGGTTCCCCTTAGAGGTAAGATAGTGGCAAAATTAGATAATACTAATGCTCTATTTTGTGGTAGTGTGGTCGAGCAGTAGGCTTATCAGAGGGTAATGTTAAGCATTTGTTGTACACACAGAGGCAATAAATGAGAAACACACACTCAAAGCCTTAACTCCAGACCAATAGTATTTATATAGAAAAATATATTTTCTTAATTTATTTTAGAACCACAAGATTCAAGATTTGAAGTAAATACATAAAATGCAGGGTACTCTACACAGGTAAGTAAGGAAAACTTTGAATTAGAGCAGTAACATACACAGTTTTAGTTAAAATGGCAATAAGCTATTTTAAAAGTGGACAGTGGAAAAATCAATAGTTCCTGGGGGAGGTAAGTATTGGTTGTTTTTCAGGTAATTAAGGCACTTACAAGTTCAAGTTCCTGGGCATAGGCAGCCCACCGTTGGGGGTTCAAGGCAACCCCAAAATTACCGCACCAGCAACACAGGGCCGGTCAGGCGCAGAGGTCAAAGGCGGGCCCAAAACACATAGGCACTTATGAAGAACAGGGGTGCTCCGGTTCCAGTCTTCCAGCAGGTAAGTACCTGTATCTTCAGAGGGCAGACCAGGGGTGTTTTGTAGAGCATTGGGGGGGACAGAAGTAGGCACACAAAACACCCCCCCAGAGTTACAGGGGCGGCCGGGTGCAGTGTGCGAAGCAGGCGTCGGGTTTTGTATAGGAATCAATGGAGGGACCCGGGGTCACTCTAGTGGTGCAGGCAGGGCACGGGGGGCTTCTCAGGGAAGCCACGGACTGGGCTAGGAAAAGAGCCGCCTGCTGGTCACTCCTGCTCTGTAGGTTGGTTCCTTTCGGTCCTGACGGCTGCGGGTGCAGTGCTTGGTCCAGGCGCTGTGTTCTTTGTTACCAGGCAGTCGCGGTCAGAGGGAGCCTCTGGATCCTCTCTGCAGGCATTGCTGTGGGAGTGCAGGGGAGAGTCTCAGGTTACTCATGTAGTCGCAGTCGCCTGGGAGTCCTCTCTACGGTGTTAGTTCTCTGGAGCTCGAGCCGGGGGCATCGGGTGCAGAGTGTGAAGTCTCACGCTTCCGGCAGGAAGAGTGAGTTCTTTAAAAGTTGCTTCTTTGTTGCAAAAATGTTGCTGTTGGTGAACTGTGCCGCTGTTCTCAGGAGTTTCTTGGTCCTTCAATTTCAGGGCAGTCCTCTGAGTCCTCAGAGGTCGCTGGTCCCTGTCGGATGCGTCGCTGTGCAGGTTCTTTGAGTCTGGTAGGGCTGGGGCCAAGTCAGTTGTCGTCTCCATCGTCTCTGCAGGGCTTTAAAGTCAGTAGTCGTTCTTTTTGTTTCAGGTTGCACGAATCTGATTTCCTGGGTTCTGGGTCTCCCCTATATACTAGATTTAGGGTTGTGTTTAGGTCAGGAGGGCAGTAGCCAATGGCTACTGTCCTGGAGGGTGGCTACACCCTCTTTGTGCCTCCCCTCTGAGGGGAGGGGGGGACATCTCTAATCCTATTGGGGGAATCCTCCAATCTCAAGATGGAGGCTTTCTAAAGGCAGGGATCACCTCAGCTCAGGGCACCTTAGGGGCAGTCCTGACTGGTGGGTGACTCCTCCTTGTTTTTCTAATTATCTCCTCCAGCCTTGCTGCCAAAAGTGGGGGCAGTGGTCGGAGGCGCGGGCATCTCCACTAGCTGGGATGCCCTGGGGTGCTGTAACAAAAGGAATGAGCCTTTGAGGCTCACCACCAGGTGTTACAGTTCCTGCAGGGGGAGGTGAGAAGCACCTCCACCCAGTGCAGGCTTTGTTTCTGTCTTCAGAGAGCACAAAGGCTCTCACCCCAGGGGGACAGAAACTCGTCTCAGTGGCAGGCTGGCACAGACCAGTCAGTCCTGCACTGAAGGATTGGGAAAAATACAGGGGCATCGTCTAAGATGCCCTCTGTGTGCATTTTGTAATACATCCAACACTGGCATCAGTGTGGGTTTATTATCCTGAGAAGTTTGATACCAAACTTCCCAGTATTCAGTGTGGCCAGTATGGAGCTGTGGAGTTCGTTTTTGACAAACTCCCAGACCATATAATTAATATAGCCACACTGTACTTACAATGTCTAAGAATGGACTTAGACACTCTAGGGGCATATTGATCATGCAGCTATGACCTCACCTGTGGTATAGTGCACCCTGCATTAGAGCTGTAAGGCCTGCTAGAGGGATGACTTACCTATGCCACAGGCAGTATTTTGTGTGCATGGCATCCTGAGGGACATGCCATGTCGACTTTTCCTTTTTCTCCCCACCAACACACACAATCTGTAATGGCAGTGTGCTGTTTAGGTGAGGGGTCCCTTAGTGTGGCACAACACATGCTGCAGCCCTTAGAGACCTTCCCTGGTCACAGGGCCCTTGGTACCACTGGTACCTTTTACAAGGGACTTATCTGTGTGCCAGGGATGTGCCAATTGTAGAAACAATGGTACATTTTTAGTTAAAGAACACTGGTGCTGGGGCCTGGTTAGCAGGGTTGCAGCACACTTCTCTGTCAAGTCAGCATCAATATCAGGCAAAATGTGGGGGCTAACTGCAACAGGGAGCCATTTTCCTACAGTACTCCAATATAAATTTTCACAGGAAGTATTAATTGAGCCTGTAATACAAGAGTTGTTGAGGCAGGATATTATCAGAACAATAGAATCAAGCCCATGCAACAGCCCCCATTTCCCTGTGTGCAAAGCTGATGAGGTATCTTGGAAGATGGTCCAAGATTTTAAATTGATTAATGATATATTGATCCCTAGTTTCTTCTATGTCCCAAACCCTGACTTGATTATGTGCCAGATCCCTGCCATGGCAGAAGGGTTTACTGTCATAAATATTTGCTCCACAGTTTTTCTTAATACGAGTGCATGAAGACAGTCAATATTCGCTTTCACATAAAAAAATATTGCGGTTTGCAGTCGCTGCTCGCGGGTGCTACATGGGGTGGGGCCAGCACGCAGTGGGAGGAGATGGTAGGGGGGACATTTATAACATAAATAATAAAAAAAAAAAAAGACTTACCTCTGCGCCGCAGATCCTCCATCATCTCCGCCCTGTGCCAATCCTGACGCTGCTCAAAGCAGTGTTAGGATTGGCTGATAGCGCCCAGCCAGGGCGCTCCCAGGCAGACTGGGAGCCTGTGCCTGCTCTCTCAGCCCAGCAACACAGTGCTGGGCTAGGGAGAGCACACTGCACATGTGTGTTTGGCCGACCCTCAGTGCTCATCATCCCACATGCCCCGCCACTTTAAGAAGGAAAATATCATAACCATAGGCCCATATTTATGGATTTTGTTGCAAAACTGTGCTAACGCCGTTTTGCGGCAAAATCCATAGCCCCTGCTAGCGCCATTCCATAGCACCAGCCAGGCACCATATTTATGGAATGGTGCACAGGGGCGCATAGGACAGGCTAACGTCTAAAGAAAAGACACTAGCCGGTTGGGATGGGGAGAGGGGAAAAGGCTATAGTGGGTCAGAAATGACGCAAGGCTGCTTAGCGTCAATAAATATGCTGCTAACCAGCCTAGCGTAATTTTCTGATGCACTACCTCCCAAATATGACTCATGTCTTAGTAAAGACAGGAGTCATGCCTACCACCCCAAAGGCCAGCACAAGGGACCCGTGTCCCCTGGCCAAGGCCATAAGACCCAGTGCCAGGCAGGGGGCCCCATGAAAGGTCTGCCCCAACAGCACAGAAAAAAAAAATACTTACCAATACTTACCCAAGATGGGGTCCCCATCCTATGGCGTCCCTCTGGTGTAGGTAGGGGTGTTCCTGGGGCTTGGGGTGGGCATCTGTGGGCCCATTCCATTGTATTTAGCCATGGAAATGGGTCCACAGGTACCCTAACGCCTGGTCTGACCCAGGCATTAAATAATGGTGCTAAGCAGGCTTAGCACCATTATTTGGGTCCACCTACTCCGTACGTATCGTTTCTGCGCGGGAGAATAAATATGGCGGTAGGGAGTTAGCGTCATGTTGTGGACGGGAAAGCCTACCTTGCATCTAATTAGCACAAGGTAGTTTGTCGCCTCCACAACATGGCGCTAACTCCTATATTTTGACGCTAGATGGGTCTAGCGTCAAAATATAAATATGGAGTTAAGTTTGCGCCATTTTAGCTAAACGACGCAAACCAAGTATAAATGTGCCCCTTAGTTTATTATCCTTTCCTTGTTAAAGGATTTGCAGCGGTTGCTGCTGGCGGGAGAGCAACGCAGTGGTTTGTTGGCAGAGAATTCCACAAGGGTATACCAAAACACTGTCTATTTATTCCCAAGCCCTTAATGAGGATTTAGAACCTTTGTATTTTGCCAAGGATATTTGTAGTTGAGTACACTGGTGACTTGCTGTTTGCCCAACGTACAAGGGAGGCATGTGAATTGGACACTATTGCTTTGATGAATCATTTGGCTACTAAGTGGCATAAGGTCTCAATGACAAAACTCTGATATTATCAGTCTAAAGTAAACATTCTAGAGCTTGAGTTACAAAAAGTTACGAGGAACCTCTCTCCGGAGACTACGACACCTGTGTTATATATAGCTTCATTGCATATGCAGAGAGAGGTTAGGTGGTTCCTTAGTATAGTGGGGAATTGCAGGCAGTTGATTCCAAACCTTTCCTCATAGGTTAACCCAGTCAACCCCCTTCAACCACTTACAAGGAAAGATTTATCAGTTCCAGGGCCTATATTGGTGGATTGTCAGAATTAATTTCTAAAGTTTAAACATGCTTTGTGTTCATCCCTAGTCCTGGGTATGCCAGACGACAATAAATACATGTTCCTGTATTGTACTGAGGGAGGGATGCCCTTTGTCTATGTTGACACAATGCCATGGTCATTGACAGCACCCAGTTGTATATTTTTCAGCTTCCTTGTATCCTGTAGCAGCAGCTGCCCAAATTGTTTGAGAGCCTGTGCTGCAGTGACAATGGCTGTGGGGCAGTGTGATAATATTGTGTTTGGGCATCCTGTGCCACTGCATATACCTTATTCAGTTGAAACGCTGTTAACAGAATGTAAAACACAACATTTGATGGATGCCTAACTTATATATCACAAAATAACCCTGCTTGCTACTCCCACCACATCTGACAAAAATGTGTGCATTTTGAATATTGCTACATTATTGCCTTTGCCCTCCCAGCAAGATGATGAAGAAGAACAGTTACAATTGTGTGCAGATGACACAATTGTGCACAAAACCTCCTCCAGACATCAAAGATGATACCGGAAACATTGTGCTATAGTATTTATACATGGCACATGTTTAAGAGATGATGTATGAAAAATGTAAGGGTTGCATATGCTGTATGCACCACTGAAAGAGACATAGAAGCCTCTGCTCTAGCAAATGTACAGATACCACAAGTTGCTGAATTGATTGCTCTCACTAGATCATGTTGAGCAAAAGATGCAAATGTGACAATTTATATTGGATCTTGCTTTTGGTTTGGTGTAGTGCATGCATATAGGCAGCTTTTGTCACAGAGGGGGTTTATCTTGATCTGTTGCGAGCTCTGCAAATGCTATCATAGATAGCTATTCTGAAATGTGCAGCACATTGAGGAGGGTCAAATGAAGTGTCAAGAGGAACTCATTTTGCAGTTGCCAGGTTTTTCCACACGGAATGCCTCAGCTGATGATTCTGCTTCATTTACAGCAGTTACTGTCTCCGGTGTGCCTGCACATACAATGGGAGGAGTCTGGAGCTTTCAGGAAGATGCAGGACAGGTTGAAAAGCAGGAACTGGAGCGAAGAGTTTGCAAGAAAAATGAGGAAGAGGTATGGATAAATTCCGAAAGAAGAGTTGTATTGCCAAATTCTTTGTTATCACAGATGGTGAAGTTATTCCATGGTCCCATCCTTTCAGGTGGAGGTACAATGACAGCTAGGTTTAAAACAATCTAATGTGCCAAAGACTGTTGCGCACAGTATTTTGTTTGTGAAAGGAGCAACTTTGGAAAAGGCACTGTGGGTACTATGAGTCATGCATCTTTAGCTTATGGACCATGTTTGAGGTTACAGATTGACCTTATATAAATACCATGCTGTGGAGGATACAGATATGTATTGACAGTGATCTGCAAGTCCACAAGATGGGTGGAGGCTGATCCAATGCAGTGGTATGATGATATGACTGTGGCAAAACTTTTGCTCAAAGAACTGAGTCTGGGGTACATTGATAGTGATCAGGGAGGACATTTCAAGAAAATAAATCATTATACTAATATGTGAAACGTATAACACACAAAGTCTGCAGGGTACTTATTGCCCTCCATCTTTGGGCATCGTGGAGGGTTTGAATGTTGCCATACAAAATAAGCTGGTGAAGTTGTGTGCACCCACAACTTTGAAATGACCTGATGCCATACCTCTGGTGCTAATGAATATCTGTTGCACACCAAACAAAAAGATAGGCCTGTCCCCTTATGAAATCCTAAGAGGGTGGCAGATGAGGATTCCTGGCATGCCCTCAACTGTGTTGTCGTCAATACCTGATGATTTGAACACAGACTATTGCAAAAGACTGTCGAATGTTCAATGCTCTTGGACCTCCAAGATGCCAGTGGACTTAATACCTTCCTAGACACTGGCCTACATTCACCCACTCCTGGCACAGCTACAGAAGAGTTGGCCTCCTTGGGTAGTCATCAGGAGGGTAGCAGACGTCCTCAACTTACGAATACCGACCACTCAGATTGAGACAAATATTCTCATAGAGTTGCTGCAGTCAGGGCAGGCCTCACTAGAAACTCTTTTACCTTTTAATGAGGCTCCCGCTGATACACTCCTGGGCACCTGGGCGAACCAAGGCTCTTGCCCACCATTTAACAGGTAGATAGCAAGGAGACACAGATGTGTCCCAGGAACCCCTGTCTTTCTCCTGCAACATCCCACATGGAGAGTGTGGTAGTCCAAGCCTCTACTAGCAAACTGGCGAGATACAGAGTTAAAACTCATAAAGACATTTGCAATAATATGTTCTCCTCTGGCAGCCTTGTCTTACATCCGGTCAACTCCATCTGCCTTCTAGGTCACTATTCGCATGCGTTGTGGACTATAGTGAAGGATATCTTGCCATCAGTCCTGGAGGACTTGAGAATTAACCACCAGCAGATCATAGATGATGGGCAAGAGACAGCAAAATATGTGGTTGACTGCATGAGTAGAGCAATTGGGACCAGTGTGGTGCTTCGTGCCACGCTTTGATTGGTTCTCGAGCAACATACAACAATTCCTGACGGACATGCCATTTGATGACGCACATCTCTTCAAAGACAAAGTGGACTCAGCGTTGGAGCATTTCAAAGAGATCAAGGCCACAGTGCGCACCCTTGGGCGGGCACTGCCTACGTGCCATTTCCCGCAACAATTTTGCCTCTTTCAAGGATTCAGAGTAAGGTTCTAGCAGAGGCCACATTAGAGCTTGCCTTAGCAACAGCAGACCTCCCAGGCCTTTCGAAGCAGAGGCTGGGAATCTGCTTGCCAGCAACCATGGCCCGAGGGTTAAGGAACTACCCAGTACCCTGCCTCACCAGCCGCAGCCACCATATAACCACTTTAAGTTGTCCTCAATGATGCTCAGTTGGCTAGTAGGAGGTAGGATTGCTCACTGCCTTCACAGGTGGCAGAGCATCACAGGGGGCAGATGGGTGCTCCAAATCATTCAAACTGGATAGGCACACCCTTTCTTCTCTACCCCTCCAAAACTACCCCTACACCACAACGATTTCCAGTGGAGTACTTGCCGATCCTGCAAGGACATGTTCAGGCTCTCTTGGACAAGGGAGCCATAGAGAGGGTCCCGGCATCAGAAGTCAGGACTCCCGTTACTTCCTGGTGCTGAAGAAGGATGTAGGCCTTCATCCTGTCCTCATTCTTCACCTTCTGTTTTTCTTCCTCAAGAAGGACAAGCTCAAAATGCTCATCTAGGCCCACATTTTGTCTACCCTAGATCCAAGTGACCAGAAAGTGGCATTTGACCCTCAGGATTCCTATTTTCCCATCCCTGTCCTGCAGCCCTAAAAGTGCTACCTGCAGTTTAAGGTAGGCCACAAGCACTTTCAGTTCCCCTTTGACTTTACCAATGCACCCCAGGTGCTCACAAAAGTGATGGCGCTGGTTGCTGCCCATTTTCGGAGGTTTGGGATACCATTCTTCCCATGACTGCTCTATGACTGCTTGCAGAAGGTTGGCTTGCTGTGGGCAGTCGTGAACCACCTCCAGACAACAGCGACCTGTTGACATTACTGGGGTTTTCCATTAATGTAGCAGTCACACCTGACTCCCTCAGAGAGGTTCCCTTCATTGGAGCCATCCTGGACACAGTGCTCATTCGAGTCTTCCCTCCAGCTCAGCGAGGGCAGGACATTCAGGCTATGATCCAGATATTTTAACCATTGACCTGCGTCTTCGTGAAAGTGGCTCTGAGGCTTCTTGACCTCCTGCTTTCTCCTTGTGGACCATGCCAGATGGCACATGCAAGCTCTGCAGTGGGATCTGAATTTTAAGTGTTCTCAGCAGATTACATCCAGGTGTCAGAGGAGACTGCAAAAGCCCTGCAGTAGCGGCTGCTTTTCTGCAATTAGACCAATGGACTCCTCTCCCTACCTCACCAAGAGCTGGTGGTAGTGACAGATACATCGCTGCTGGTTTGGGGAGGTTATCACAGAAATGTGGAGATCAGAGGACTCTGGTCTGTGACGTAAACCTACCGCACATCAACTTATTGAAGTTACGAGCGATTCACTTGACATTGAAAGCAGTCCTCCCATCCATCAAGAGAGCACACATGCAGGTTCTCACGGACAATACCACCACCATGTGGTGCTGCAACGAACAGGGTGGAGTAGTATTGTGAGTCCTTGCCTGCAAATGGCTGAAACATCAGAGCACTTCCTTAGATGTGCAGGACCTGGCAAGATCTTTAAATGCCAGGGTCAACAAGCTCACCCTAGTAGATCATGAATGCCAACTGCAGACATGTGGCACGGTATGTCTTTCATCAATGGGGGGGAACCCTAGCTTTATGTTTTTGCCCCAGCAGGGAGTGTTCAGTGATCAAGGTTCTCCAAATAGTTCCCAAGGCAGTTCTCAATCAGAGACACCAATGTCTTGGACTGGAGTTGTGGACTCCTGCACACCTTCCCTTCTCTACCTTTCATGGCCAAAGCTCTGAAGAGAATCAGGAATAGCCTGGACAGAGTTATCCTAGTAGTTCTTGACTAGGTGAGGTGAGTGTGGTACCCAGCACTTCTGGCACTGAGCATCTGCCCTCCAATCTGGCTGCCCCTTTAGGATGACCTCCTGTTGCAGCATCAGGCCAGGATTCTGCACTAGAGCCTGCACAACCTGCAACTTCATGCCTGGAGATAGAGCTGCCACAGTTGATGGCTTTTGATCTCCATTCCAAAGTACTGAGTGTCATCTTGGTAGTTAGGCATCCGTCTACTGACACAATCTATGCAGGGACACAAAAGAAGTTTGCTGTCTGGTGTTATTCCCAAAATGTCAGAGTGTCTGATATTTTGCTGTTTTGTCTACCTTTAGCCCAGCAAGGCCTTGCGGAGGCAACCAATAAAGGTTATTTATTAGCTTTTTAAGCTTTCCTACCTTTACCTGATCAGCCATCATTATATAAATTTCTTATTATGATGTGTTTCCTTATAGGACTGAACCATATGTTTCCGCCAACACCATTTACGATACCTCAGTGGGACCTCAATCTGGTTCATACTTTCCTTACATGCATCCCACTTGAGTCATTGTACAGCTGTTCTCTCCAACTGCTCACATTAAAGGATGCATTCTGCATAGTGATAACATCAACTCGTTGCATGAGTGAGTTGCAAGCTCTGTCTGTCCATCAACCGTTTAACTATTTTGTTCCAGAGAAGTTAGTGCTATGGACTAAAGTGGCATTCCTCTCAAAAGTCGTCATGCTTTTCTACAGAGGACAGTCTATCCCCTTGCCAGCTTTATTCACGCCGCCTAATCCATCCAAAGAGGAAAAAAGGCTCCATCACTTAGACCCAAAAAGAATGCTGAGCTTTTGCATCAGCCGTACAGAGGAACCTCAGGTGGATGATCAGCTCATTAGGAGATTCTCTAGGGCAAAGAAGGAAAAAGCTGTACAGAAACTACCCATCTCTAGGTGGATTGTTCTAGGTACCCTGCTACGGATTGGCCAATAAGGAGCCTCCAGTAATCCTACGTTCTCATTTCACCAGAGCAAAGGCTGTTACCACTGTGCTGGTGCACTGTGTGGCAGTCTTGAACATCTGCCAGGCTGCTGCATGGGCGTCAGTTTGCACATTCATGAAACACTACTGCCTGGATAGGCAGGTCTGATGGGAGGGACATTTTCCCCATTCTGTCATGTAGGTTTTCCTGGTCTGAGTCATTCTACAGACCCACCACCTGCGTTGGTATCTGTTTACATGGTGAAGAACCTACGGTTAGAAGTATACATCAGAAGAACAAGTTATTTACTTTTCATAATGCTCATTCTGGTGGAGTTTCTATGTATCCACAGATTCCTCACTGACCTGCCATTCTTCCCATTCTGTGCAATGGATTCCTTTAGTTCATGTTAATAAGAGTCTAATTCAGAGATCTGGGCCCTGGCACAATCTGATTACTATGCTCTGAGTCCAACTGCGTGGAGAGATATAAGAAACTGACATAAGCATGTGGAGGTAGCATCTATTTAGGGGCCCTGATGTCACATCTGGGGGGGGCTAGACCCGATGAGGAGCTACATGACACCACCTACAGATGCATGAGAATTGTTTAAAAGATTTTCTGAATCAGCCTGGCACCTGGAGGTATTCACAAGGTGTGGAATCTGATCTGTGAATAGATAAAGTACCCACCAGAAAGACCATTACAGAAGGTAAGTAGCTTCTTTACCATTGTCATGCTTTCTTTGTTCACACACAAGTACTCAGGACATTTTGCACTGAACTAAGAATTTAAAGGTTTAGGTGATAAATTAAGGGGAGAAGAGATGTACAATCTATGATATCCAAAGAGGAAAAATAATTCTGAGCTGCCTGTGAAAATTATACTAAGAACTAGCATATACAAAAGGTGTGTTAAGTTTCCATAATTAACCTACTTTGAGGGAAAACACTTTGGTACTAACATATTTATCTTTGTATCTGTAGTGTGCAAGTGCAGTGATGTTTGCATAGCATGCAAGGGAACTTTAAGGGTGAATGAAAGGAACTGCATGCACACTTTGAACATACCAGAGCAATTTTTGTGCTAAAAGGAGATAAAGAGTTATAGAGATATGCATCATGTTCCCCGAAAGAAGGCTTATTTCTACTCATCAGCTTAATAGTATGATATATATATATATATAAAACACACTAAACAGTTAAGGAACGTCAACTTCTACCACCAAAGGAAGGACACAGTGGAAGACACTTTGGACTTCTTTATTGGTAGCATTAAATGTAGAGATCTTCCTACGGTAAAGTATTGGGAATAGGAAAAAAAGTTTAATGTCAACTATTAACCTAAATTATTTTTATATATTTATTTTAAAAGAAGACCAAAAACAAAAAGGCACAGCACTACTAACCTAATTTAAAACATTTCTTTTATTAGTTTAAATACATTAAATCAAACTAACACAATTTTTAAGTATTTTTTAAAAAATCCACCTGAAGTATAATTTTTATATTTATTATATAGTAAAAAATACTATGCGTTTTGTATGGAATTAATTTAAACAACATATATATATATATATATATATATATATATATATATATAAAATTAACTGTGAATATATTTTTCAGAAGTCAAAATTAATTATTTTTTTTAACATTATATTCTATGGGGTTCTATTTTAATTCTGTATCTCTATTATTCTCAGTAGGAAGGTGTGCACTACCAATGCCATGTGTGGTTCTGGACTTTAAGGTCTGAGCTGGAGTACATTTGCAACTGTTTTGTGTCCATTTTGGCTGCAGTAACTTTAAAATGGCAGTTTGTGAATAGGGTTGGCCTTACTCTTTTGCGTTTGCCTCCCTAAACCCTCCCCTAAATCCTTCCTTTCTCCTTCCAAAACCCCTCCCATTTAGCAGAAAGTGTTCTCCATTTTCCAGCCACTCCCCCCACCCCCACCATCCTACATTTACTACTAAGATGTAGGTAAAGATATGCAGAAATCTCTACAGTAGAGGCAGAGATCTCTGCCCAGAAAAGATAGGGGAGGTGAAGCCCGAGATCTCTGCAAATAGGTTTGTGAATATCATTTTGTAGTGCATGAGTAGTACTATTGTAGAACTACTAAATGTACTACAAAATTCAGTTTGTGAATAGGCTTGCATGATTTTACTTTTTTACTTTTTGTTGTGCTAACCCTAGCATAATGTTAACTGCTGAAGTGCATCCATGAGTTTGGCAGATTAAAACTTTATCCACCAAACTCCCGACAGGGTGGCCGCCACCTATGCCGCGACCTCTCCGCCCGCGTTATTAAGGGGTTCCTGCTAGGTCGGCAGGTGGAAACCTAAGTCTCCAGCTTGTAATAGAATCGGCAGCAATGCTGTAGCCAGCAGGGTGCACCAGCACCCTCGCAATATTCACTTTCTGCAGAGCAGACAGTGAACATTGAGATAGTACTGGGCAGGGGGCCCGTGCACCTGTCCTCCAGCTCCATGTTGGTGCTACTGCCATGAAAAGGCTGGTGGAGAACAAGATCGTAATCCCCAGGGCGGGGCTGCTTGCAGCACTGCCCTGGCAGATTAGGATCTCTGTCACCGCCAGACCTCTAGGATCCAAGATCCAAGTGAAGCGGGAGGTTCCCTGGCAGTCGGACCACCAGGGTTGTTATGTGGCAGTCAGACCGTCGCATTCGAGGTGGTCCAGACCGCCACCGCCACTCGTAATTAGGCCCTATGTCAGTAAACTCAAAATGTTTGAATTTGTAAACATATAATAATGTATGCAGACAACATCACTCTAAAGATAGAGAGCTGCACAATTGATATCAAAATGTTTTGGGAAATCATGTAAGTTTAATGAAAGGCGGAGGGTTAAAAGGCTCGCCTTATTTTACACCATTCCTACACAACACACAAGGAAAGACCATTAAACTGTTTAGACTATTCAAATCTGGAATTGGACTTTGCCCAATGTTATTTCTTTTTTGGTGCACCTAGGAGAGATGTTGTATTAATTATTGAGTTTTTGAGACAAGGTGTAGCATAAACATTTCATAATATGCAGTTAGTTTATTGGAAAAAGTTGTGGTGGAAAAAGTTTGCAATAAATCTAGCTTTTCTTGGATCATGTTGTGTCGTGAAATGATGTGCCATAGATACCAATGCAAAGTTTCTATTGGAGTTGTGATAAGTGGGCAAGTTAAAGCCAAACTGAAGAATTCAGTGGTCACTATGTTTGCTGGTAGTCATTGTGAGTCTGAAGGAAAAGAGATATCCCCATCCAGACAATTGTTTAATACCAAGATGACAATTTCTCTAAACTTACCTAACTGCTTCAAGGGGGCTGGCTATGCTGCTCAAGGGATGCCCCAGACCATTTCCATGTCTGCAGATACACGTTTTTATTGTGGGGTTAGATAACTTGATGTAAAGATCCCCCACAATGGTAATACAATTTGCTTCCTCATTATGTACTATTATTCTGATTGTATCTAGGATGAATAAATTGTTATTCATCTTTACACCTGGGGGGACATACATGTTAAAAACAAAAAAAGAGATTGACTGGCTTAGAGTTTTGTTGCACAGGCACAGTTTTATACACAATATTTGAGAAGGGTTCATGGAAAGTAGAATTACCTGGCCTCCGCTGGCTTAGGCGCAATTAGATTTTTTATGTGCCTTTTTGATAACATAGTAGCTATATAAAACAAGAGTTCATGACCCAAGATTCCTGGATATGGCAACTGAGGGCATTTAATTCACACAGACAAAAACTATTTCTGATGGATACAATTACCTGTGGATTCCTCACTCATTTAATTTTCCCCATGCACCAGCATCCGATGGAAATTTTCTCCTAGCTTCTGCACGTCGACGAGGACTTCACAATTGCCCGGCTCCCACGCGACTCCGTCTGACGTCATACAGGCAATAAGAGGTCCTCGCCGGCGTGCTGACGTCAGTTCCCTTTTTTCCATGCCTTCGAGCGACGGTTATTCTTCGAGGAAGCAACTGTTTCTGCTGCGTAGTTACAGGTACTGTTTCTATCAAGATGTCACAGCGAAAGTCGGGCTTTAAGCCTTGTAGAGAGTGCGAAGGCAAGATGTCGGTGACAGACCCACATGTGGATTGCTTGTGGTGTCTGAGCTCCGACCATGAAGTGCAGAAATGTGAATCCTGTCAACGCATGAATCCTAAGGCGTTGAAGGAACGGGAGGCTAAGCTGTTTTTGGCGAAGTCCAAAAAGAAGGAAAAGCGGCACCGGCGCAGATCGTCATCACCGAAATCTCATCTGCGTCACCGTGACTCCCGGCGCCGTTGTGATTCTCGACGCCGTTCGAGTAGAGAGCGTTCACGCTCGAGGTCGCCTTCGGTTCGGTGCCGTAAGACATGGGAGGTTAGTCCCACCATCACTCCTCAACCGCAGCCTCCAACTTCTCCGACTTCTCCGACGTCTCCGCCGTCTGTTTTTTTCGAGGTTGTACCTCAACAAGATCCTGAGTTTTCACCTACATCAGAGACGCCTGGGCCGGCGCCGTTATCACCTCGGGCGCAGGCTCCACAATATCCATCATTCCCGGCGCCAGGTGCTGATAGTTCCGCATTTCTTAATGCAATGTTTGCCATTTTTCAACAGATGGCTCCAGGTGGTGGTCCGGCTGGTCCTTCGGGGCCATTGGCTTTTAATATGGGTGCTCCAGCTCCTTTACGACCAGCACCTTTCATGCCCTTCCTTCTAATGGGAGGTGCTGGCTCGGCGCAGGTTTCTTTGGCGTCGCCTACAAGACCTGTGGCTCCGATGAGGACTGCTGTCATGGCGCCGGAGGGTTTTTCACCATCTCGTCCTCTGCCTCAGTCGGCGCCGAAAAAGCCCACGGCACCGATGGATCCGGCGTCGGATGGATCAGAGGATTGGCATCAGGCGAGGTCATCAATGTCGGCGGACGCCTTGTCGACGCCAAAGATCGAGGCCAGGCTTTATTCTAGGAGGCTAGCTCTTCGTCTCCTTGAGGAGCAGGAGTATAGCAGGCAGGCCTTGGAGGAGGGTGAGATTGAGGAGCCTCTGACAGATCTTCATGGTTTGGACACAGCTAGTGGCTTGGACACTTCCCCGGAGTGGGACTTGACATCTCCTGGGGAATATACAGAGGACGCTGCTTCTTTCCACTCTGTTTTAAGGAAAGCAGCTGATTTTTTAGGCCTTCCCCTCCCAGTAGCTGAGGCAAAACCCAACATCTTGACGGAAGTACTAAATCCAGCCTCGGCTATTGCAGAACCTCTTTTGCCTTTTAATGAGGCTCTCCTTGATCCAATTATGGAGATTTGGAAAAAGCCAGTCACATCTATGGCTGTAAACAGGACAGTAGCGTGCAGATATCGTGTGGCTCCTGCGGATCCAGGTTTTTTGTCGAGGCACCCGACTCCAGAAAGCTTGGTTGTGGAAGCTTCATGTTCCTCGCGTACTGCTCCGGGTTCCTTTCCAGGTGTGCCTTCGGACAGAGACTCTAAAAAGATGGACCAGTCTTCAAAAAATACTTTCTCTTCTTGTAGTATGGCCCTTAAGTCCACGAATGCCACATGTATCTTGGGCAGATACATGTACGCCCTTATGGAGGAGGTCAAGTCATCTCATTCAGGATTGCCTCAGGAGGTGTTGGGCCTTGTGTTGGATGCTCAGGCTGCGGCGACCCAAGTAATCCAGTCAGAGCTGGATACAACTGATTCTGTAGCCAGGGCTATGGGCACCACTGTCGCTACGAGGAGACAGGCCTGGCTTCGTTCTTCAGGTTTTTCACCAGATGTTCAGTCAGCCCTGCTTGATCTACCCTTTGATGGGGATAAACATTTTGGGTCAAAGGCGGACTCTGCCCTTGAAAGATTTAAAGAAAGTAGAGCCACTGCAAAATCTTTGGGCTTACAGGCCTCCTCCTCTGTTTCTTCACAATCGTTCAGAAGGTTTAGGGGGTTTGGTCGTGGCTCCTCCTTTCAGGGCAGGTTTCAACAGCAAGCCACCACTGCCCTCCCCTATAGATCGTACAGGGGGAGGGGTAGGGTTCGAACCAGAGGGGCCACCCAGCAGCACTCTGCCTCTTCCTCTGGAGGGGTGCAGCACGGAAAGCAGCCTTAGTTATCCACCAATTCCTTTGCATACTACTCCTGTAGGGGGGTGGTTAATGTACTTTCTCCACATGTGGGAGGCAATAACATCAGACTCCTGGGTCACCAGTATTGTGGGGAAAGGCTATGCCCTTCCCTTTCGGGAGTTTCCACCCCCCATCCCGCCACGCTCATCCTTCTGTTCGGAAGAACATCTCCTGTTGCTAGAACAGGAGGTTCTAGTCCTCCTTTCAAAGGATGCAGTGGAGTTGGTTCCAGAGCAGGAGAGGGGTCAGGGTTGTTATTCAAGATATTTCCTGATCCCCAAGAAGGATGGTCGGTTGAGACCAATCCTGGACCTGAGGATTTTGAATTGGTTCCTCAAACAGGAAAAGTTCAAGATGCTGACCCTAGCACAGGTGCTTTTGGCGTTGAACGAAGGAGATTGGATGGTGTCTGTCGACTTGCAGGATGCTTACTTTCATATCCCGATACTCAAGTCGCACAGGAAGTATCTCCGGTTTGTGGTGGGATCGCAACACTATCAGTTTGCGGTCCTTCCCTTTGGTCTTACTTCAGCACCTTGAGTCTTCACGAAGGTGATGGCGGTGGTTGCAGCAGAGCTCAGGAGGAAGGGGATAGCGGTATTTACTTACCTAGATGATTGGTTGATCAAAGCCAAGTCTCCAGAGCTCGTACTGCATCACCTGCAGTCGACAACCCAGTTGTTGTTCGATCTGGGCTTTTCGGTGAACGTGCCCAAATCTCACCTGGAGCCCTCTCAACGTCTCCTGTTCATAGTGGCGGTACTGGACACAACATTGAATCGTGCCTTTCCTCCGCCCCAGCGGGTTCAGGACATTCAGGTGTTGGTTCCAATGTTTCAAAGTGGAGCGGTCATTCCAGTCCTCAAGGTCCTTTGTCTGATCTGTCTGTTTGCTTCTTGCATTCTGTTGGTCACTCATGCACGCTGGCACATATGGGCTCTTCAGTGGTGCCTCCGAAAGCAGTGGGCTCAACACAAAGGGGATCTCGAGGGATCGGTAAAGATTTCCAGAGACGCTGCAGTGGATCTTCGATGGTGGGCTGCGGACGGCAACATTTCCCAAGGAAGGCCGTTCTCGCTGCCTCCTCCAGTGGCCACAGTGATAACGGATGCTTCCACTCTAGGGTGGGGAGCTCATCTGGGGGACCTGGAGGTCAAAGGTCATTGGTCTCCAGTAGAACAGATGTTTCACATAAATCTGTTGGAATTGCGGGCGATACGTCTGGCTCTCAAGGCCTTCCTCCCTTCCCTTCGCGGTCAGTCAGTCCAGGTCCTGACGGACAAAACTACCGCGATGTGGTACATCAACAAGCAGGGAGGAGTAGGGCCGTACCTTCTCTGCAGGGAAGCTCTTCGGCTATGGTCCTGGGCAAGGGACCATCGGATTTGCTTGGTAGCAAACCATCTGGCCGGAGTCTTGAACGTGCGTGCGGACAGTCTCAGCCGGCACTTCTCGACCGATCACGAGTGGCGTCTTCATCCAGATCTAACCCTGTACGTCTTCTGGATGTGGGGATTCCCTCGGGTAGATCTTTTTGCCACTCGGGAGAACGCGCACTGCCCGTTGTTCTGCAGCCTCCAGTATCCGGTGCAAGGAACGTTGGGGGACGCGTTTCAGATGTCCTGGTACGGCCAGTTGCTTTACGCGTTTCCCCCCATACCCTTGATTCCTCGGGTTCTGAGGAAAATTCGCCAAGACCGAGCCCAAGTCATCTTAATAGCTCCGGATTGGCCAAGAAGGGTGTGGTATTCAGATCTTCTCCAACTCTCACTGTGCCCCCGCTCCGTCTCCCTCACAGGGCAGACCTCCTCTCACAATCGCAGGGGCAGGTTTTACACCCCCACCTCCAGAGCCTGCACCTTCATGCCTGGAGATTGAATGGGGCAACCTGAGTTCCTTTTCTCTCCCACCCGAGGTGGTGGATGTTATTTTATCAGCCAGGCGACACTCCACTAAATCTATCTACTCTAGCAGGTGGGCTAAATTTGTGAATTGGTGTGGAGAGAAGCAAATTGATCCTTTACGTGCCCTCTTATCAGATATTTTGTCTTTCGCGTTATCCTTGGCACAGAGGGGTTGTGCAGTTGCGACAGTTAAGGGCTACTTGTCGGCTCTGTCAGCCTTTCTGTGTCTGCCTGACCAACCCTCTTTATTTAAATCCCCATTAGTTTTGAGGTTCATAAAGGGCCTGACTAATAGATATCCTCCCACTCCTTTCATTATGCCTCAGTGGGATTTGAACCTAGTTTTAACATTTCTTATGGGCTCACCGTTTGATCCGATGCATTCTTGCCCCTTAAGGCTATTGGTTCTAAAAACTGTTTTCCTTGTTACCATTACTTCGGCTAGAAGGGTGAGTGAGCTACAGGCTCTTTCTGTTAAGCCCCAGTACACATCCTTTTATGGGGATAAGGTGGTGTTGAGGACCAAAGCTGCTTTCTTGCCGAAGGTTGTTTCACCCTTCCATATGGGTCAGTCTATTACACTTTCCTCTTTTTATCCTCCACCTCATCCTTCGAAAGAGGAAGAAAGACTGCATTGTCTGGACCTAAGAAGAGCACTGAGCTTCTTCGTCGACAGAACAAAGGAGTTCAGATTGGAAGATCAGCTCTTCATCGGGTACGTGGGAAAGAGGAAAGGAAAGGCAGTCCACAAGAGAACACTCTCCAGGTGGGTCATTCTTTGCATTAAGCTGTGTTACTCTCTGGCAAAGAAGGAACCCCCTGATGGAATAAGAGCTCATTCCACCAGAGCTAAGTCGGCCTCTTCGACCCTAGCTAGAGGTGTTAATGTGGTTGACATCTGCAAGGCCGCAACTTGGTCATCCCTCCACACTTTGGCGAAGCATTATTGCTTGAATTCGGAGGTGAGGAGGAATGGCCATTTTGCACGGTCGGTGCTGCAGGATTTCTTGGTCTGACCATTCAGGCACCCTTCCACCGAGTGCGGTACTGCTTTGGGACTCTATTCAATGAGTGAGGAATCCACAGGTAGTTGTATCCATCAGAAGAACAAGTTACTTACCTTCGGTAACACCTTTTCTGGTGGATACACTAGCTACCTGTGGATTCCTCACGGTCCCACCCGCCTCCCCGTTGCCTGTCTGGTCTTACCATATTTTCCTTGGGTAAACACCTGTAAGTCGTTGATTTGTTTATACTAATGCAGATGGAATACATGCTTGTGTTTATTTATATATATATATATATATATATATATATATATATATATATATATATATATATATATATTTATTATTGTATATTTGTATATTATTTTATATGAATATATTTTTGTATATATGCATATTTATACAAATGCTTTTCTATTTAATTTAATTAAATATTATGGTATAAGATTTTATTTGATGTGTTCGTATCACATATGTTTTGTTGATATTTACCTGTTCGCCTAAAAGGCACGTAAAAATGTTGATAACTGACGTCAGCACGCCGGCGAGGACCTCTTATTGCCTGTATGACGTCAGACGGCATCGCGTTGGAGCCGGGCAATTGTGACGTCCGCGTCGACGTGCAGATGCTAGGAGAAAATTTCCGTTGGATGCTGGCGCATGGGGAAAATTCAATGAGTGAGAAATCTACAGGTAGCTAGGGCCATATTTATACTCCGTTTGCGCCGAAATTGCGTCGTTTTTTTTGACGCAATTTCGACGCAAAACTAACGCCAACTAACGCCATATTTATACTATGGCGTTAGAGGCGAATAGCGCCAAAGTTCCCGGAATGTGCGTCATTTTTTAGCGTGAACCCCTTCCTTGCGTTAATGATATGCAAGGGAGGCGTTCCCGTCTAAAAAATGACTCCCAGGCCTTTACGTGGTATTTATACTCCCGGGCAAAAGAGACGCCCGGGAGTTGGCGTGGCTAAAAACGGTGCATTTGCGCCACTTTTTAACGCCTGCTCAGGGCAGGCGTTAAGGGGCCTGTGGGCTCAAAATGAGCCCACAGGTGCCCTCCCATGCCCCCAGGGACCCCCCCTGCCACCCTTGCCCACCCCAGGAGGACCCCCAAGGATGGAGGGACCCACCCCAGGGACATTCAGGTAAGTTCAGGTAAGTATAATTTTTTTTCTTTTATATATTTTTTTGGTGGCATAGGGGGGCCTGATTTGTGCCCCCCTACATGCCACTATGCCCAATGACCATGCCCAGGGGACAGAAGTCCCCTGGGCATGGCCATTGGGCAAGGGGGCATGACTCCTATCTTTACAATGATAGGAGTCATGTTGATGGGGGATGGGCGTCGAAAATAAATGGCGCAAGTCGGGTTAAGACGATTTTTTCGACGTAACCTGACTTGCCCCATTTTAAGACGCCCATGCGCCATTTTCCCCCTACGCCGGCGCTGTCTGGTCTACGTGGTTTTTTCCCACGCAAACCAGGCAGCGCCGGTCTGATTGCGCCGTCTAACGCCATTCCATAAATACGGCGCCCGCATGGCGCTTCAGAATGGCGTTAGACGGCGCAAAACTTTTTGACGCTAAACTGCGTTAGCGCAGTTTAGCGTCAAAAAGTATAAATATGGGCCCTAGTGTATCCACCAGAAGAGGCGTTACCGAAAGTAAGTAACTTGTTCTTTAGGAATTTAAAAACAGCCTTGCAAATTTCCAAGTTACTGAACCTCAGTGTTTGCTCAAATGATGGAAAACAACCTTTCTGTCTATCATCATTGGTGGCCTGCAGTGCACCAGCAAGCCATGGCCAAAAATTCTCATTTTCCTGTGGTTCAATTGATAGACTGTCCTTTGGTTGTTTCTAACCTCAGAGCCAAAAGATATTTTAGTATGTTGTGATTCAGGCCTAAAAATAGGGAATCACAATGCTTGAGTCATATTAAGAGGGTTTATGACGAGTTCACAATAGCGATTTGTTCACTTGAATCACACCTAGTGATTTTTTTTATTCAAGATAAAGGGAATTATATGAATTCCCTTCTTTCATAAAGTATCAACATGCATTATTAACAAAGGGAAAGCTAAGATAGAATCAAATTCTACTCTTGAAAGTAACACCTGTGAGACATCTTAATGCCATCAGACAAGAAAGATCTTAATTGAGGAATTAAATGTAGTAGGTTTATGGTTCTTGATTTATTTAAAGAGCTAGCATCAACTTCTCTTGCAGATGCCATTTTGGATACATTGCAAAATCCCTGCATCCAACATAAAAAATAAAAGCCTATATAAGGGGGCATGATGGACACATCCTGACACCCAGTCCAAAAGGGACCCTGACTGGGTTGCCCCTTCAAGGGACAGTACAAAAAAGATTTTCAAAGAGTTGGGGTAACCGTGGGACACCTCTGATAAACCACAGACCTCCAACACCTCCAAATTGGTGGTGTGGTCAGCAGTTCCTTTAAAAGTCCTGTGGTTCCTCAAGAAACTTAGTGGCCTAGCTCTACAAAACCAAGATGAGCTTCAGTAATACATGGGCTGTTGAAACTTGACTTGGAATCACAGTACTACGACATGAAGCTTGGTCTGGATTATTGGTTCCTAAATACGATCCATGAATCCAATAACAATTAAAGTAGAAAGAGGCCAAGCCAAAGTCCAAGCCCCACGGGAAAAACACCATCTACTGCAGGATGATGGCAGGGCCTGACTGCGGGCAAAGCCCTGATGGAAACCCCTTCTTCACACACAGAAGACCTGGTCATAGGCGTGGCCTTCTGCTAGCCCTTTCTCTTGGCCAAAGGCTATGTGCAGTGTGATTTGGCCACCCATGGTTGATTGGGTGCTGGGGCTGGCTGATGGCCAGGCTCTGCTGCTAACCCCCTTTGCACACTGTGAGCAACAGGGTTTAGCTGCCCTTAGTGGGTTGGGCGCAGGGCCTTGCCGAAATCTGAGTTGTGAGATTAAAGTGCTAAGAACACCAGAAGTTTTCTGCCTGAGGTGGATTGGAAGCAGGGCATGCGGTGCCAACCCATGCTATGCACAGCCAAATACTGTATGCAGTTGGGGTAGGTAACCCACAGTGTGTTGGGTGCAGAGCCTTCATGGAGCCCACAACCTTCATCCAACCCTGCTGCAGATGGCTGAAGGGCGAGTACAGTTGGGTTTGACAATCCTCAGTGGCTTTGGTTGTAGGCACGGGTCTGTGCACAATGCCCACTGCATAGAGTCAAAAGCTTGGCACAAAGGTAGTTGATAATTAGCTGCAAAATAAAACAAAACGAAATTTGGTGAAAAAACACCGAAAGTGAGTTATGGTTTTGGCTCACAGTGCATAAACCACAGAAATTCACTAGGTATGGTGTAACGTCAGCCCACTAAGAACAGTCCACCTTTCCCCCAAATATTTTCTGCCATGCATCAAAGTGACATCCTACTTGTACAGAACAACACAACCATATTATCTTAACAATTAGGGAGGTACAGAACACAGAACCATGTCTCTAGAGCTGCAGATGAGTTGGAAATGGCTGATTGCCAGGAACACCACAGCAGTCCACCTTCCTGGTAATCAAAATGCAGATCATTTAGAGAGAATCATGAATTGGTTCTGCATGACGTCTTTTGTGAATTGTGATTTTCCCACAAATGGATCTCTCTGGAAATTTAGAAAACAAGAGCTACCCAAGTTTCTCTTCCATGTTTTTTTTACTAGGAATTCTTGGGGATGCTCTTCTAATAAGGTGGTCATACATGTTTGTATATGAATTTCCTCTGATCCCCCTGGTTCCATCAATTATCAATAAACTAACGTAGGGCAAATTGAAGATTATCCTGATCACTCCAGATTGGCCTTGTCGTTGGTGGTTCACTGACTTGCTGCATCCATTAGAATGCCCACACAAAAAGCTGCTGTGCCAAATGTCAGATAGCAATCCTTTGGGCATCTCTGAGAGCCCCTAAAACATGACATCTGAAAAATAGGATTTAATTGAATGGGCCCGTGGCTGATGAACAGCACATGAAAGCTACAAGGATGGACGAAAACTTGATTGAATATCTATCCAAATGGGTGGAGATGCTCACAAAGTTAATAGGTCGGCCAAATAATAGACCACCCTGAACTTGAAAGCATATGTCAGACTAGATGCTGGGAGAACATGCTGGGAAAAAGCATAAATATAGAGAACTGTGGATGAATATTTGCAAAATGTTATGCATTGCAAGGCAAATGTGCATGCAATATAATTCTGTAGGGCTAGGAATGATGTAAGATAGTGGTATGTAAATGCTAATGTGTTCTTCTCTAAGCCAAAATGCAATAAAAAGGATTTTTTATAAATCTGCTGTGCTGACTAGACTCCTATCAAGTTCAAGACCAGATCCTGCATTCTAACATCCGATTGCTGAGCTTGGCAGCTTAGCTCTGGAATTCTTAAAAATTGACTTTACATTTTGGGGGACTCTTAAATAAAGGACATATTAGCAGAGGAGTGATACACGTCGGTCTAACTTCTGCTTGGGCCTACTCACATCAGCTAGATTCTATAGTGTTCAAAAGCACCCCTGAGATTCATAAAGTGTGGCAGAAGAATGGATACTGGCAGGTGGCTATCCAGCTCTGCGGACCAGGACAAATGGCATTGGATCTGCCTGACTACTGGACAAATAGAAAGCCATGTGGCACGCCCAAGGTGGAAATGCTGCTATGAGAGTGCAGGCTGTGGAGATCTGGAGAGGGACCTCGGTGCAGCCCAACAAGAGCTGAGCACCATATCTGAAGCAGTCGCTGTGGATAACAACAATAATACCTGCCACTATTCAGACAGAGCCCCGAGATACACTCATTACTGGATTGATCGGCCTGTTGGGAAAACACACAAATGAATGAGCCCAGGGAGAATGGAGCAGCAGTGTCTGATGCCAGACAATAATAAATGGCTGGCGGAGCCGGACAGAACAGCTGAAACATCTGGGGCTTGACCTCTGAGGCATGAGGGGTAGTAGAGCAATGAGTGGCAGCAGGGAAGCGCAAAAGCAACCTCTGGGCAGACTCATTACCAAGGACCTCAGGAACAGGGCCACCCAGGAGGAGAGAGAGGCGGGGATGGCATCAGAAAATGTCTTTTGAGGCCCAACAGAGTAAGTGTTGGTACATGTCATGTCATGTCAGACCTTGTGGGAACCTTCATTGGAGGTTCCTTTGAAGACAGATCACACACTGAATAATATCCTGCATACTCCTAGCCTGAGCTGTCCTTGCCCTATTTGTAGACTTTTTCCAGCCAATTCATCCGAAGACATGGGAGCTTCCTCTCTCTTTAGATAGTAAATAATACTGCTTTCTCTTCCCTTAGGGTTTTCAAAAACAATTTCCTTCAGATCCTGCACTTTTGAGGTTTGTGCCCAGGGTAAAGACAGTAAATGCACATTTAATGCAGGGCAGGACCTCTGCATAGAGATGCTTCTTTTCACAAGCCTCTAGGGCTAAACTTGACCCTCTTAGAGGATTCTGATGTGAAAGAAATAAGTCATAAATACTATTCAATATCCCACAGAGAAAGTAATTCAGGGAGAAAAATTGCCAAAGGGTTTAGATGAATCCAGCCATCAGATTGCTAAAATAATAGCTTAAAAGCTCTTTAGTAGAAAAGAAAGTAGAGTTTAAAAGAGGCTCCCTTATAATCATGATCTGCTGTGAAAATCTGAGGTATGGTGGCAATTGATAAGAGTTGAGTTCAGTGATTTTCAGGTCTCATTGTATGGAGTATGGCTTGTGAAAGGGCAACTAAACCGGCAGTGTTTTGGAAGTTGGTTCCCTGCAAATTGTTTCCTGAACTACTTATGTACGTAACCATATGTTCCAATTTTGAAGATTGGGAAGTGTCAGAAATGTGCATCTAGGATCTGGATTTATAGCTATGAGTACTGAATAAGCACTGCCTAGAATAGCAAGTCCTTGTTGTTTATTCTGTGGTCTTTTCAGTTCAAGTGGAAAAACACAGTATACCAATCCTGCAACTGTCAGGAAGAAACACTAACATAAAATCCCTCTGTAGAGCAGCTTGACCAACTACAGTGTCTACTGAGTTTTAACTAAAATGTCTAGTGATTGTATATGTATATTTCTCTATAGCTGCTTTGCATATTTATAAAATGGAGATGTTTCTCAACCACGCTGTGAAGAATGTACCTGACAAAGGCTTTTTTTAACAACAGATTATATAGTGTAAAGCACGAAACTAATCATATAGATAGAAACTGTTTTGATGTGACTAATTCTGTGGACTGGGGACCATAATTAACAAAGAATTCCTGAAACATTGTTTTGTCCAGCTAAAACTTCAAAACCCACCTGATATCTAAGGATTGGTAGAGAGGTGATGTTAATAAAAAGACTGGTAGACAGATAGATTGGTTGATATGAAAGTCTGAAAGTACTTTAGGTAGAAACCAGGGATGAGAGTTAACTTCTCTGTTAGAATTAATTAAATCTGTGTTAGGTTCTGGAGCCTAAAGAGCTTTAATTTTCCTCACCTTACTGTCCAATGTAATTGATATTCAAGACGTCGACTTCGAAGGAAGGTGCTCTAATGAGGCCTTGTGTATGGGCTCAAAAAGGGGTACCATTAATGTTGAAAGAACCACATTTAGCCCTCAAGGAGGAGAAGGCTGCTGAAGAGGAGGGAAAACTTTCAATGAGCCCACCAGAAATGCCTTGACCACAGAAATTGTGAAGACAGACTTTAAAGATTGGGTCTTGTAAAGAAGGGCTTTTGTGAAGGGGCTGGATAAGAAAGGTCTTTTAAAAAGGGTTAGAGAAAAAAATAAAGGATGAAGGCAACCGAAATAGGAATGGAGACACATATGCAGGGATAGGGCATACACAAGCCCAAAAGGGTAGTATTAGAACAGGTTGAATAAACAAAACACTTGGAATCAAGCAAACCCCAGTGAGTTGTAAAACATCATAAATCTAGAAATGTAAATTCCTGAAATGGTTCGCCTAGGTCTTCAACCACAAGGGAGTATCAGATGTCGGCATTATTGTTTATTATCCACATTATACACATAAGAGACCAGCAAAAGATACAGCAAGGAAAAGGGGCGATTCTCAATCACTAGAACCCTCTGGTGGCCTAAGTAACCTGTTTTCCATTGGGGCCTTGATGTTTTTCAGTTTGTATCTGAAAAATTACTCTTACACTTGGCTGCGGCATGTAATCCATATTTGTATTATTTACACATTTATCAATTACTCTTTACATCCATCCATGTGGTTTTCGAATTGTGTCTTTGGATACTGTGAAGCATTGGCAAAGTATGGGCAAATAAGGCCTCTGAGGCACAGATAGATCAAATGATTTCCGAACTACATATGGTTAAGAGAAACTACTCCCCACTTTTCTCCTTAACCTCTGTATTTCCACTTACTCTTCCTTACCCCTTCACACTCCTTTAAGATAAAACGTGATATTTAAATATTTTTGCTAACTCTTTCAGATTTTGTACATATCCCCTCTTTTGTCCTCCTCTCTCTTCTCTTGGAGGCATATTCTTGCACCACTTCTTTGTATATATGTTTTGATCCCAGTTTATTAAACATGAACCAAGTGCTTGTAGCATATTGTGGTGTTTGCAATTTTTGTCTGCAGTACAATTTGTTATGTAAATTGGCCATCACCCCTAGTATGTGTCATACAAAACTTCCATAAAAGTTAAAGATTTAATTCAAAGTAGAATTTCGTGACCTAATAGTCAGCAACTTGGGCCTGATTTATACTTTGTTGCATGGTGCATGTACCATTGCCATGGCTGAGTACCTTACTTGCGCCATGGCGAGGATGCTCCGCCTACCAAATTTAGAGATGTCCCTCGGCCCAACAGACAGATATTACATAGCCAGGAACCACCATGATGGTGATTCCTGTAAATACATTGAAAGTTTGACAGACGGCTCCATCAACATGACAGAGCTGAATGTTAAACTTTCAACTTTTTTTTTATTTTTCTAAAACAAAACCCCAAACATTTGTTTTGAAAAATAAGAAAAAAGCAAACACCCCCCTTCTCCGTGGGAGTTTTTGCACATGGCATGGGGGTCATTTTACAGCTTACATTGCACCTTACTGCCAGATTGTAACTCACCATGTGTACATCCACTCTAAATAGGGAGGAGAACACAGGGCCACATCTCCAACAGCCCTTACATCATCGGGCTATCAGAGGTGTATGTAGCTGAGATAAAGTAGTCTCTGCTGTCTACGTACTGACGATCTGCCAAACTGTAAATTAAGTCAGCAGAACTTTGCTATGACAGAGAGAGTAATCCGTTGCCGTTCCATTGGAGTACTTTCTGACAAGGTCTACATCAGATCCTTAGTCTACAATCCAAACTAGCATTCTTCATGTAGATATTTGCTAATAAACAATGTAATGTTTCAGATATTTATATTACATAAATGAAAGTAAGGCCAAATGTTTTTTGGAATAGTATGTGATTTTCCTTGCCTGGACAGTCAGAGCGCAAATTGCTTGGAAGAATCTCAAGGACATTTGGTTTAGTCCATTTGACAATACTTAATAAATGTTCTCACCCACTCATGCAGGGAAAACTTCTTGGGGATAGTAGACTAGAGCGCCATTGAGAGATCCTGTGCATCTCTTCAGAGATCAGAAATAATTTTCGAGCCGTCATATCTGTGAATTTATTTGAAGGATAGGACACCCCCTTCAAAGGACCAGACCTATTTATTGCCACAGTGGATAACTCAAGGATTGACAAGCATTGGGAAGACAGTGTTATGTGAAGCTAACATTATTGTTGAACCTATTCTGTATGAGAAAGGGAGATCCATTGTTGCTTCCTGTACTCTACTTTGCTGTGTTCATACGGTTACTTGTGCTGTACCTGGTCTGTGTATGTAAGATAATTTCTGTTTGTACTGTGACTGGTGTGTGTACTTGCATGTGTGTTTGTGTGTGTGTGTGTGCGTGCGTGTGAGGGAGAGACAGAAAGAGAGAACTAGTATTTGTGTTCTGTACCGGTTCGCTTGTTCCTATGTGTGAATGGGGGGACTGGAGTGCTGCTGCTCCTATCTGTGCTGTGACTTTTCTAAAGGTATGTGAGAAGTTTGAACTACTGCTGCCGTTGATGGTTTCTCTATGTAAAGGAAACTTGATGTACTGTTGCCTGCACTCTTGTGTGTTCACTGTTTACTAGGTCTCTGCATGTGAGGCACGCCAACACACCAGCCTTATTTACTGTAACTATGCTGTGTGAGAGGCAAGCTGACTGATGGCTGGACTTTTTATGTTCTGTATGTGTGAAAAACCTTATCATAGCCAGTATCAGTTGTGTGTTTATGAAAGAAGCTGCAACGCTTCCGGTTCTTTGTTAGAGATAAGTTGTCGCTGTTGTTAACTGTGCTGCATCAGTTCTGAGGGAAGCATGAACTCTTTGACATGTTCAGATCCTGTTAAATGAGGGAGGCTTCTCCAGCATTTGGATCTTTCATAGATTCACATGCTTGAATCATCCCCCCTTTTTTTTTAGCTGTAATACCCACAGTCATTAAAATTAACAGCAAGGTCTGATTTCTATTGAAATATAGCGAAAAACACTAGATTTAGTAGCCCACCCACTATGTTGGAAAGAAGCCAATGTTCAACCAGTGAGGTGAAGACACACTGAAATTCCCTCTCTTAGAGACTTCCATATTCAGATTTCCAACCTCATATTGTGTGAGAGTCCCTTTCAGACATCTGATTAGAGTGATATTTTTTTCTTCACTCAACTGACTTGATGCATTTTCCACTTCTTCCTTGTGTTTCCTAGAGCAGTCTGTTTTGTAATGTGACTGCCCCTGGAATGTGCCTCAGTGGAATTCTGATTTTTCAGCAATCCGAAAAGCCTTATTCAGGCCATGTGCTTCCTGTGGCAAAAAAAGATTGCACACAGATGATCTAAATGATGACTGTACTTACCGTCTCTCTCTGAGAGAGTAAACCAATGATTGCAAAATCAGTCATTCCTTTTCCATGAAGACCCTCCATGACCAGGAAGATTGCCTATTCAGATGGTTCTAGAAAAAGAAGATTCAGGTCAACTATCTTCAGTGAAGAAACCTCCCCTGAGCAAAATAATTTCTTCAAACGACATCTGGAGTGTGACCACCCTCACTAGGCAGTTGCCCTCTCTCCTCATCTGGAGTAGTTGCTATGAAGCCCACCACAATAACTGACAGACAGCCACAAAGGCCATGCAAAGCGTCTTCTGGGGCAAAACTTGAGCAAAACAAAATCAACACTTCTGATGGATACAACTACCTGTGGATTCCTCACCTCATGAATACTCCCATGGCGCCAGCATTCGACGGAAATCTTCTTACTAGTCTCTGCACGTCGACGAGGACGTCACTGTCTCGCACGCGACGCCGTCTGACGTCATACAGGCAATAAGAGGTCCTCGACGACGTGCGGACGTCAGTTCCCTTTTTTCCGTGCATTCGAAACGGTTATCTTCGAGGGAGCAACTGTTACTCTTGCGGTTACAGTGTATATCTTGCTGCGTACTCTTTCTCTGTGGAAATAATGTCGCAGAGAAAGTCTGGATTTAAGCCTTGTCGTGAGTGTGGAAGCAAGATGTCGGTGACGGATCCTCATTCCGATTGCCTTTGGTGTTTGAGCTCCGACCACGACGTCTCGACTTGTGATTCGTGTCAGCACATGAATCCGAAGGCCATTAAAGAACGCGAGGCGAAGCTGTTTATGGCCAAGTCAAAGGAGAAGCATCACAAGAAAAAGTCTTCTCCAAGACATCGGCGTCATCGAGACTCCCGGCGCCGTAGAGAATCTCGGCGTCATTCAAGGGAGGCTCGTTCCAGGTCTCCGGATCGGCGCCGGAGGACATGGGAGGTCAGCCCCACGGTGACGCCGCATCCTTCGACGCCGTTGCTCTCTCCGACGTCTCCAACTTCGCCTGGACAGGCGTCGGTGATTGAGGTATTGGAGCCTCAGGTGTTTTCTCCGGCGCAGACGCCGAGGCCGGCGTCGGGGTCGCCTCCGAGTCAGGCACCCCAGTATCTGGCTTTTCCCACCCCTGGAGCCGATAGTTCCGCATTCTTGAATGCGATGTATGCCATCTTCCAACAGATGGCTCCAGGGGGTGCTCCGGCTGGGCCTTTGGCCTTTTCTTCGGGTGATCCTGCGCCTCTTCGGCCGGCACCCTTTATGCCCTTTCTCCCGTTTGGGAACGTGGGCTCGGCGCCAGTGTCGGCGCCGGTGGCCGCTCCGATGGCTTCGGAGGGATTGGCCCCAGGGATTTCCATCCCGTCGACGTCGAGATTTCGGCCTGTGACTCCGGTGGGTCCATCCGTTTCATCTGCTCTTCAGTCGGCGCCGAAGTTACCTGTGGCGCCGGATGCGGCGTCGGTGGCTTCGGAAGATCGGCGCCGATCTCCGACTTCGGCGGAGGTGTTGTCGACTCCGCGGATTGAGCAACGACTGCATTCAAGGAGGCGTGCTCTCCGGGTACTAGAGGAGCAGGAGTACCAACGAGCCCTAGAGGAAGGAGAGCTAGAGGACTCGGGTGATGGGCTGCGTGGACTGGAGTCGGCCAGTGGGCTGGACACTTCCCCTGAGTGGGACCTTTCGTCCCCGGGGGAATATACCGAGGAAGCTGCTTCCTTTCATACAGTGGTACGGAAGGCAGCTAGTTTTTTGGACCTGCCTTTGCCGGTGGTGGAGGCGAAACAAAACCTTTTGACAGAGGTGTTGCATCCGGCCTCAGCCGCGGCGGAGCCTCTATTACCTTTTAATGACGCTCTGCTGGATCCGGTTTTAGAGGTGTGGAAGAAGCCGGCATCTTCCCCAGCAGTTCACAGAGCCGTGGCCAGGAGGTATCGGACGGCTCCAACTGATCCTGGTTTCCTATCTAGGCACCCTACGCCGGAGAGCTTGGTTGTGCAGGCCTCCTGTTCGTCCAAGTCAGCGCCTGGTTCTTTCCCGACGGTGCCTGGGGACAGAGACTCAAAAAAGCTAGAGGCGCAGTCGAAGAAGATTTTTTCGTCCTGCAGTCTGGCGTTAAAAGCCACTAATGCGACCTGTATCCTGGGGAGGTATATTCATGCTCTGATGGATGACATCTCCTCTTCGTTTACAGAGCTTCCCCAGGGTCTTTTGGATCTTGTCTCTGATGCCCAGGCTGCTGCAACCCAAATTATCCAGACGGGACTGGATACCACCGACTCGGTAGCCAGAGCAATGGGCACAACTGTGGTGGAAAGGAGACAGGCCTGGCTACGTAACTCGGGCTTTTCGGCAGATGTACAGTCCACATTGTTGGATCTCCCGTTTGATGGGGACAAACTGTTTGGGGCTAAGGCTGATTCGGCCTTGGAACGTTTTAAGGAGAGCAGGGCCACGGCTAAGTCGTTGGGACTCCAAGCTCCTTCTTCCACGGCCTCTTCCAGATTCTTCAGGAGGTTTCGTGGATTTGGGCGTGGCTCTTCCTCCTCTTCCTTTCGGGGAAGATATCAGCAACCTGCCTCTTCCCATCCCTATAGATCTTTTAGGGGGAGGGGTAGGGTCCGCACCAGGGGAGCCTCTCAGCAGCACTCTGCCTCTTCCTCATCCTCTGGCGGGGTGCAGCAGGGGAAGCAGCCTTAGGCTTCCACCATTTCCCACTCACTCCTCTCCTGTAGGGGGAAGATTACAGCATTTTCTCACCAAATGGGAGACTGTTACGTCGGACACTTGGGTTCTCAGTGTTGTGGGAAAAGGCTACACCCTTCCCTTTCGGGAGTTTCCGCCCCTCATCCCGCCCCGCCCTTCGTATTGTTCACAAGAACACCTCCTGTTGCTAGAACAGGAGGTAGAAGTCCTCCTTTTAAAGGGCGCGGTGGAGTTGGTCCCGGAGCAGGAAAGGGGTCAAGGAGTTTACTCAAGGTATTTCCTGATTCCCAAGAAGGATGGTCGTTTGAGACCAATTCTGGACCTGAGGATCTTGAATTGGTTCCTCAAGCAGGAAAAGTTCAAGATGCTGACCCTAGCACAGGTGCTTTTGGCGTTGAACATGGAAGACTGGATGGTGTCTGTCGACTTGCAGGATGCTTACTTTCATATCCCGATACTCAAGTCACACAGGAAGTATCTCCGGTTTGTGGTGGGATCGCAACACTACCAGTTTGCGGTCCTTCCGTTTGGTCTTACTTCAGCACCTCGAGTCTTCACGAAGGTGATGTCGGTGGTTGCGGCAGAGCTCAGAAGGAAGGGGATAGCAGTATTCCCTTACTTGGACGATTGGTTGATCAAAGCCAAGTCCCCGGAGCTTGTGTTGCGTCATCTGCAGTCAACAACCCAGTTGTTGTTCGACCTGGGCTTTTCGGTGAACGAGCCCAAATCTCACCTGGAGCCCTCTCAGCGCCTCCTGTTCATAGGGGCAGTACTGGATACGACATTGGGTCGGGCCTTTCCTCCGCCTCAGCGGATTCAAGATATTCAGGATTTGGTTCCAATGTTTCGAAATGGAGCGGTAGTTCCAGTCCTCAAGGTCCTTCGTCTGCTCGGTCTTTTTGCCTCCTGCATTCTGTTGGTCACGCATGCTCGCTGGCACATGAGGGCTCTTCAGTGGTGCCTCCGAAGGCAGTGGTCTCAACACAGAGGGGATCTAGAGGGTACTGTCAAGATCTTCAGAGATGCTGCTGTGGATTTGAAGTGGTGGATTGCAAGCAACAATCTTTCACAAGGAAAACCGTTCCAGCAGTCGCCACCAGTGGCCACAGTCATAACGGATGCTTCCACTCTAGGGTGGGGAGCTCATCTGGGGGATCTGGAGATCAAAGGTCTTTGGTCTCCAGAGGAACAGATTTTTCACATCAATCTGTTAGAGTTACGGGCTGTACGTCTGGCTCTCAAGGCCTTCCTCCCTTCCCTTCGTGGTCAGTCGGTACAGGTCCTAACGGACAATACTACCACGATGTGGTACATAAACAAGCAGGGAGGAGTGGGGTCGTACCTTCTCTGCAGAGAAGCTCTTCGACTATGGTCCTGGGCAAAGGACCATCGGATTTGCTTGATAGCAAACCATCTGGCCGGAGTCTTGAACGTGCGTGCGGACAGTCTCAGTCGCCACTTCTCGGCAGACCACGAGTGGCGTCTCCATCCAGATCAAGTCCGTTTAATCTTCCAGAAGTGGGGGTTTCCTCGGGTAGATCTGTTCGCCACTCGAGAGAACGCGCATTGTCCGTTGTTCTGCAGCCTTCAGTATCCGATGCAGGAAGCGTTGGGGGACGCGTTTCAAATGACCTGGTGCGGCCAGTTGCTTTACGCGTTTCCTTCCATACCCTTGATTCCTCGAGTATTGAGGAAGATTCGCCAAGACCGGGCTCTAGTAATCGTAATAGCTCCGGATTGGCCAAGGAGGGTGTGGTACTCCGACCTTCTCCAACTCTCAACGTGCCCGCCGCTCCGTCTCCCTTTCAGGGCAGACCTCCTCTCGCAGTCGCAGGGGCAGGTTCTACACCCCAACCTCCAGAGTCTGCACCTACATGCCTGGAGATTGAACGCGGCAACCTGAGTTCCTTCTCTCTCCCGCCTGAGGTAGTGGATGTTATATTAGCGGCCAGGCGACACTCCACTAAATCTATCTACGCTAATAGGTGGTCTAAATTTGTTGCGTGGTGTGGAGAGAGGCAGATTGATCCTTTACAAGCTCATCTATCGGACGTTTTGTCTTTTGCTCTATCTCTGGCGCAGAAAGGTTGTGCAGTGGCTACCATTAAAGGTTATTTATCGGCCTTGTCAGCCTTCATATGTCTTCCAGACCAACCATCTTTATTTAAATCCCCTATTGTTATCAGATTCTTGAAAGGTCTTCTAAATCAATATCCTCCAAAGCCATTCGTTATGCCGCAATGGGATTTGTCCTTAGTCCTGACTTTCCTTATGGGGTCCCCTTTTGAACCTATGCATTCTTGCCCCTTGAGGTATTTGTTTTTAAAAACAGTCTTCCTGATAGCTATAACATCAGCAAGGAGAGTGAGTGAGTTGCAGGCCTTATCAGTAAAACCCCCTTATACAACTTTTTATGGGGATAAGGTGGTGTTGAGGACCAAGGCTGCTTTCCTCCCGAAGGTTGTTTCACCCTTCCATTTGGCTCAGGCAATTACTTTGTCCACGTTCTATCCTCCGCCTCATCCTTCCAAAGAGGAAGAAAGACTGCACCGTTTGGACCCAAAGAGAGCGTTGAGCTTCTTTATCGATAGAACAAAGGATTTCAGGCTGGAGGATCAGCTGTTTATTGGATACGTGGGCAAGAGGAGAGGAAAGGCAGTCCACAAGAGAACACTATCCAGGTGGGTTGTTCTTTGCATTAAAATATGTTACTCTTTGGCAAAGAAGGATCCTCCTGAGGGCATTAGAGCTCATTCCACCAGAGCTAAGTCGGCCACTTCGGCCTTAGCCAGAGGTGTTCCTGTGGTCGACATCTGCAAGGCCGCAACTTGGTCGTCCCTTCACACTTTTGCAAAACATTACTGTTTAGATTCTGAGGTTAGAAGGGACGGCCATTTTGCACGGTCAGTGCTGCAGGATTTCTTGGTTTGACCATTTAGGCACCCACCGCCGGGCGTGGTACTGCTTTGGGACTCTATTCATGAGGTAAGGAATCCACAGGTAGTTGTATCCATCAGAAGAACGAGTTACTTACCTTCGGTAACGACTTTTCTGGTGGATACATTAGCTACCTGTGGATTCCTCACGGTCCCACCTGCCTCCCCGTTGCCTTTATGGTCTTGCCAAGTAATCCTTGAGTGCGCTCCTCTTGATCTTTGAGGGTGCAATAGATGTATATATATAATATATTTATATATATATAGGTATATGTGTATATATCTTTATGTATATACTTGGTGTGTGTATATATTTTAAAAGAAAGAGTTTTATATATATATATATATATATATGTACATAAAAAAGATTTACAGTTATTCATACAATGTGGTGTATTTTTACAATATAATGGATGTTGCTTTGTTCTTTCATTGCATTGCCTGGTTGTTCTCATGCACGTAAAAAATGATTGGTACTGACGTCCGCACGTCGTCGAGGACCTCTTATTGCCTGTATGACGTCAGACGGCGTCGCGTGCGAGACAGTGACGTCCTCGTCGACGTGCAGAGACTAGTAAGAAGATTTCCGTCGAATGCTGGCGCCATGGGAGTATTCATGAGGTGAGGAATCCACAGGTAGCTAATGTATCCACCAGAAAAGTCGTTACCGAAGGTAAGTAACTCGTTCTTTCTGTCAACAACACTGTCCATCAGCGGTGCTTCACCATCTACTTTGAAACTGTTGTGGAAGCACCATCAATGACAGAACTCTAGTTGACAACTACACCTGTGCCATTGATGATATGACTACTGATGAGGACCCCTACCACACTGTCGACCACATTCCCATGGATGACCCCATCTCCACAATTCACAAAGCTAGGTGTGAGGTCTGACAATGGGCCGGACCCCGTCTCTACAATTCATAAACCCAGATGTGAAGTCTTCCAATGGGCCTTCTTTAATGCCTCAGGATAGATCTCCCAGAAAAGTAACACGTGGACGGCTTAAAAGACTGATACAGAAGGAAATTATAAGGATAAGGGTCCATTCAGGACCCCTACAACCCAGCTCAAACTTCAAATACAAATAGGGGGAAGAAGACGAGAAGTAGAAACAGTATAAAGAGGGTAGAGATCAAGAAGACCATTGAGCAGATATGACGAACTTGAAGATGGAGACTCACTGGGGATATTTTGTGCCCATTATGACTGATCCTATGATGAATATTATGAATTGCCACAATAACACAGTCTGCACATCTTGAGGGCCACAGTAAGTTTAACTAATTAAACACATCATGTGATAAATCAATATGGGAGGCTTCTGGGGCCGTCTGATCTTTCAAGGCCTCCAGCACCTCATCCGCAATTTCTTGCTGAGTGACTTGTTGTGACTTATGCAAAATACCAATTTTTGCAGGCTCAATGACTTCACTGATATATCTTTGATGGCAGGATCCCAACTCTAAAACATGTTCCAGCACCACTGCATATGCAGGACCTGATGCAACTCTGAAGTTACAAGATGCAATTCCTTGCAGTTACACTAGATGCAGAACATCTGCCACTTAGCTCGATCAGCTTTAACTGTTGCTTGATATATTAATGTTTGGCAATCTGGCAGAATATCTAGTTGAGAGAACTCCAAGTATTCAGCAGTAATGCATACAAACTGAGTGATCCTGGATCACCGGAAAGACTGAGCTCTCTTCCCCCCTGGAAAGGTGGCTGAGTGAAGCCCCTTAATGAATGCAAGGTCTCAAACTCAGGGTGAGGCAAGGAACATGGGGTTACAAATATTCCTTGCCTCACCCAGGCTGGTGGGCTTCTAAAGAAAATATGTTAACATGTATTTCTGTGGAAATGTGACCTTTCTGCTACTGTAAAAAGATTATGGTGGTCATTACAACCCTGGCGGTCGGTGTTAAAGCGGCGGTAAGACCGCCAACAGGCCGGCGGTAAACAATTTGCAATTACGACTGTGGTGGAAACCACCAACAGACAGTCGGGAGACAATGTACCGCCCACACTATTATGACAGGCCAATCCACCACCTTTTCCGGGGCGGATTCACCGCGGATAAAAACACGGCGGAAACAGGAATCCCGAAGGGAAAACGCTCACTCTACACACCCCACGAGGAATGAGGACGCCATGGACCCGGAACTCCAAATTCTACCAGCAATAGTCTTCCTGCTCCTCTACCAGGAGCACGAATGCCGGCAGCGAAGACCACGGTGAGTACTGCTTCTACGACACAGGGGAGGGGTGAGGCAAAAAACAGGGACACACACACGCAACACCCCCACCCTCACCCACTACAACACACACACTAATACATATCAATACATCACAGTTACACCCCCCAAACACCCCGGAAGAATGCAAAGACAATAGAAAATGAGTGTAGCCATTGTAATATATTAAAAGCAAGTAGGCAGAAATATATATATACACCATGTACATAATATATACCAAGCAGAGTAGTCCAGGTAGTGCTCTAAGAAAGTCTGTGGAACACTGGGACCACACGGTATGGGCGAGGCCCACACAAGATCCCCGACCATGACAGAGAGAACACTGCAGGGGCATCAGAGAGCAACTAAACAGGCACCTCAGGGGGAGGGAAAGGGGGTGCACCCCAGCCGGTTGAGTGCACGACGCCAAATCCACCAGGGGGCCACATGCCCACTGTTCCATCCTGGGGAGTGCAAAGCCACAGTCTCTCGAGTCTCTACAGTGGGTGGTTTGCCCACTGTTCAATCCTGGGGAGTGCAAAGCCACAGTCTCTCGAGTCTCTACAGTGGGTGGCTTACCCACTGTTCAATCCTGGGGAGTGCAAAGCCACAGTCTCTCGAGTCTCTACAGTGGGTGGCTTGCCCACTGTTCAATCCTGGGGAGTGCAAAGCCACAGTCTCTCGAGTCTCTACAGTGGGTGGGTTGCCCACTGTTCAATCCTGGGGAGTGCAAAGCCACAGTCTCTCGAGTCTCTACAGTGGGTGGATTGCCCACTGTTCAATCCTGGGGAGTGCAAAGCCACAGTCTCTCGAGTCTCTACAGTGGGTGGGTTGCCCACTGTTCAATCTTGGGGAGTGCAAAGCCACAGTCTCTCGAGTCTCTACAGTGGGTGGGTTGCCCACTGTTCAATCCTGGGGAGTGCAAAGACACAGTCTCTCAAGTCTCTACAGTGGGTGGGTTGCCCACTGCCATATCCTGGGAAGTGCAAAGCCACAGTCTCACAAGTGGATAACAGTCTCCACTGGTTCTGGAGGGGACATGGTGCCCAGAGTGCTTCATCCTGCTAAGGACAGAGGTAGCGGATGACAGTCTCCACTGGTTCTGGAGAGGACATGGTGTTGAGTGTTTCATCCTGCTAAGGACAGAGGTAGTGGATGACAGTCTACACTGGTTCTGGAGGGGGCTTTGTGCCCAGAGTGCTTCATCCTGCTAAGGACAGAGGTATTGGATGACAGTCTCCACTGGTTCTGGAGGGGGCATGGTGCCCAGAGTGCATCATTCACCCCGTGACGGACTCAGTTGCGTCAGTGCCCTTGCCGCTCATGTGCCAGCGGTGCTTGAGATGGCAGTGTCCTGCTCAGCGGTGCTTGAGACGGTGGTGCTCTGTGCAGTGGTGCTTGAGACGGCGGTGCCCTGTGCAGCGGTGCTTGAGTTGGCGGTGCCCTGTTCAGCGGTGCTTGAGATGGCGGTGCCCTGTTCAGCGGTGCTTGAGTTGGCGGTGCCCTGTTCAGCGGTGCTTGAGTTGGCGGTGCCCTGTTCAGCGGTGCTTGAGATGGTGGTCTCCATTGCAGGGTCTCAGCTGCTGGCAGTCCTTCATGGTCCAGCGGGGCTTTTGCTGGCGGTCCTTCATGGCCCAGCGGGGCTAGTGCTGGCGGTGGCCTCCTGGGCAGGTAGGCTGGTGCTGGCGGTTGCCTCCTGGGCAGGTGGGTAGGTGCTGGTGGTGGCCTCCTGGATAGGTGGGCTGGTGCTGGCCTCTTGGGCAGGTGGGCTGGTGCTGGCTGTAGCCTCCTGGGCAGGTGGGCTGGTGCTGGCGGGCCCCTCCTGGGCAGGTGGGCTAGTGCTGGCGGTCCTGTCCTGGGCAGCTGGGCTTGTGCTGGAGGTGGGCTCCTGGGTATCGGGGATGATGGCGGTCTTCTCCGCCGTGCTGCTCTTCCCAGACTTGTCGGGTTTCTTGTGGCCCTTCCCCTTGGTAGGGGGAGTGGCAGCTGTACCTGTAGATGCGGGGGGCACAGATGTTGCCGCCACCACAAGGGAGCTCCCATCAGAGGACGAGTCCGTGTCGCTGGTGTCAGCTCCTGTCCCCGCCGTGGAGCTCCCCTTGCCCTCCGTCCCACTGGTGAACTCTGAGTCCGTAGTCTCGCTCTCCAGGGCCATGTGGGATGCAGCTCCCTCGTGCTCCGGTGCCACTGCTCCTCCGCCTGATGATGCTAATGCACACAAGAACAGGGAGACCACAAAAGGGGGGGGACGATAGAAGAAAGACATGTTGAGTGCATGCATTACCGCTACCGTTGGCGGACACAACAGACACAGAAGCCCCCTGCACTACGCCGCGCTCTTGGGGTCCACTGTTCAATTCCTGGGAAATGGCCTACAAGGCTATGGACGACATCTGCACACATAGATGACACAGGGGCATGACTAGGTGTACTTGGCACTCTACAGAGGTGGGGTGGGGTGCCACATGGCCTGCCTTACGGAGGGGCCTTGCCTACGGAACTCGACCTGGCCTAGGGAAACCCACAGCCCACCTTCCCCACCCAGACACCTCCACTGCGCGCAAAGTCAGCAGAATGAGAGTGTACTCACCCACCCCCTTGTGGCTGCTGTGATGCCCTTAAGCGCCCATCCAACTCCGGGTAGGCAACCGCCAGGATCCTGAACATCAGGGGGGTCATGGTGTGACGGGCACCCCTCCCACGTTGGGAGGCCATCCCCAGCTGAGCCTCCACCGTCTTCTTGCTCCAGCGGTGAATGTCCTCCCATCTTTTCCGGCAGTGGGTGCTCCGTCTGTGGTAGACCCCCAGGGTCCGGACGTCCTTGGCGATGGCACGCCAAATATCTTTTTTATGGTGGGCGCTGCCCTACATGAAATGTACAGGGGAAAAAGAGAAGTTATTACCAACTGCACCGTCAAACTGATTGGCCCCCCATCCCTACCCTTGCCATGTGGCACATGCATTCATCGTCTTTCATGCACCCATCACTCTCCCCCCTTCCTTCTTACATCCAGCCCTCTCCACACAGGCATAGCCCATACAACATGCTCCCTGTGTACTTACCAGTTTGTCTGGAGGACCGTAGAATAGCGTGTACTGGGGGAGGACCTCATCCACAAGCTTCTCCAACTCCTCCGATGTGAAGGCAGGGGCCCTTTCCCCAGACACTCCAGCCATTGTCTCTTCCAGACCGAGGTCACAGCAGCACTTGCAGTGTAGGTCCTCTCCAGTCGAAGATCAGGTATTGAGTGATTGAACAGATAGAAAATAGTGGTCACGTCCGTGGCGGTGCGTACCGTCATCGCCGGCGTACATCGTCATTGGCTCCTGGGACCCATAGGGTCCAATGTTAACCAATGCAGCATTGCGCTGCTGTCTTCGAAGGCCTACCGCGACGGTGTACAACACCAGCGCAGTTACCTCACATCCCATTGTCCCACTTTACAGGTCAGGCAGCCGCCATTTCAGGGGCCCACATGGCTTCATTTTCAACTGCGTCACACATACCTAGGCCTAGACTCTACACACATACAGGCCATCTTTGGTGTATGAATGGTGTTCTGTGTAAACTGTGGGTACGTACCTCTGAGTTGTTTGACTCTGTGCTCGCTGTAGTCCTTCATAGGCACCGTCTGCTGGGACATGTGAGGAGATGGCTGCATCCTCCGGTGTACCGACCGTTGGTGGACCTGTCGACAATGGAGGAGCGGCATGTGATTATCACATACAGGCTTGACCGTGCCACAATCCAGGAACTGTGTACCCAGTTGGAGCCAGCAATCCGCCATCCCACAGGAATCCCCCCTCAAGTGCAGGTGCTGCCAGTGCTCTATTTCCTTGCAAGTGGGTCTTTTCAAACAACAGTGGCCATAGCATCAGGGATGTCCCAGCCTATGTTTTCCAACGTATTGTCCAGAGTGTTGTCTGCACTTCTGAAACACATGCAGAGCTACATCGTTTTTCCTCAGGTGGAGGATTTGCCTACAGTGAAAGGTGATCGCTATGCCCGGGGACACATCCCTAACATCATAGGTGCCATTGATGGGACCCATGTGGCTTTGGTCCCCCCCCCACAGGAGTGAACAGGTGTTCAGAAACCGGAAGAGTTATCATTCGATGAATGTACAGATGGTATGTTTGGCAGACCAATACATCTCCCATGGGAATGCCATGTTCCCTGGCTCAGTGCCATCCTGCGGAATAGCAGCATCCCTTATGTGATGAGTCAACTCCAGAGGCACCGTGTGTGGCTATTAGGTGAGCACCTGGAAGCAAGTCAGTGGGAATGGTTGTCTGGGTATGGGGATATCCCTCCAGGTTAGTGCCTGTCTAACAGTTGTCCCTCACCATTTGCAGGTGACTCTGGTTACCCCAACCTGTCATGGCTACTGACCCCAGTGAGGAATCCCAGGACAAGGGCAGAGGAACGCTACAATGAGGCCCATGGGCAAATTAGGAGGGTGATCGAGCGGACCTTCGGCCTCCTGAAGGCCAGGTTCAGGTGCCTCCATATGACAGGTGGATCCCTATTCTACTCACCAAAGAAGGTGTGCCAGATCATCGTGGCCTGCTGTATGCTTCACAACTTGGCTTTGCGACGACAGGTGCCTTTTCTGCAGGAGGATGGTCCAGATGGCGGTGTTGTGGCAGCTGTGGAGCCTGTGGACAGCAATATTTCCAGTGAGACACAGGTAAGAGTACAGACCTGCTTACTACATGTACTTTAACACTACTACCTCTCTACTGTGTGTCGTTTTCACCCAGTGTATGGTCGCTGAGTTGTCACTTTCCCTTACGATTTCACAGATGTGGGTCCCACTGTATGACATTTGCTTAGAGTCCTCATGGACTAGAGCTGTGTGACATAGGTATGTTGACATTACAATTGAAAGAGCATTTTGTCACTGTAATTGCTAAAACACTATTTCGAAATCACAGACAGCCTCCAGATTGTTTTGTGCTTTAAGTGTGTTTATTTAAGTGCTCAATATTGGAGGGGTAGTGAAATGGTGAGGGGTGAGGGGGGAGGAATGTCCATGGCAGAGTCCAGTCTATTAGTCTCACAGGTGCATTGCCCATATGGGCATAGGAAGTGGAGCTGGGGCAGTTTAAGTATGGACAGGGTGACAAAGTGGGACAGTAGTTTGACAATCAGGGTGGTCTCATTTCTTGGTGGGGGTCTTGGCATCGTGCTCTGTCTTTGTCCTGGATCTCAGGGACCGTTTGCGGGGTGGTTCTCCCTCTGCAGTGGGTGGGGTGCTGGTGTGGTGGTTCTGTGCCGGGGGGTCCTGTCCACTAGCGCCGGCGGAGGTGGTGGGCAGTTCATCGTCCATGCTAGTGTCATGGGCCCCTTTTAGTGCCACAGTGTCCCTCATGGTGTTGAGTACTTCCTTCAGCACCCCTACGATGGTGCCCAGGGTGGAGCTGATGGTTCTGAGTTCCTCCCTGAAGCCCATATAATGTTCCTCCTGCAGGCTCTGGGTCTCCTGAAACGTGGCCAGTACCGTTGCCATCGTCTCCTGGGAGTGGTGGTAGGCTCCCATGATGGAGGAGAGGGCCTCGTGGAGAGTGGGTTCCCTTGGCCTGTCCGCCCCCTGTCGCACAGCAGCCCTCCCAGTTCCCCTTTGTTCCTGGGCATCCCTCCCCTGGACCGTGTGCCCACTGCCACTGCCCCCAGGTCCCTGTTGTTGTTGGGGTGGTGGGTTATCCTGGGTTCCCTGTAGTGGTGGACACACAGCTGATTGACGTGTCCTGGGGACGGAGGTATGGGCCCACTGGGTGGGTGCTGTGCTGGTGTTTCCAGAGGGGGGAAGGTCTGTGGTTGCCTGTGACTGGGTGAGGGGAACCGACTGTCCTGAGGTCCCCGATGGGCCAGGCTGGTCATCTAGATCCAGTTGGACAGAGCTGCTGTCATCACTGTGGGCCTCTTCTGTTGGTGGTGTGGACATATGTGGACCCTCCTATCCGGTGACTTTGGGTAGGGGTCCTGCAGGGGTATAAAAGGATGTTTATTACATCTGTGTGTGCCATGGTGTGCAATGGGTGGGTGACTGTGTACCCCAGTGCTTGCATTCCTGTGTGGGACCTTGTGTGATGATGGTTTAGGGGGTTGTATGGGCATGTGCAGTGGGCATGCTTTAGTGATGGATGCCCATACTTTGTTGTTGCATGCAGGGCTTGGTGTTGGGATGGGTGGTTTGTGATGTTGGGACATATTTGAGGAGTTGGGGTGCTGGGGGTGAGGCTGAGGGTGGGGGTATGTGATGGCATGCAGGTAGGGTGGGGGATATAATAATTAAGATTTGTCTTACCAGAGTCCATTCCTCCACCTACTCCTGCGAGGCCCTCAGGATGCAGAATCGCCAAGACCTGCTCCTCCCATGTTGTTAGTTGTGGGGGAGGAGGTGGGGGTCTGCCGCCAGTCCGCTGAACCGCCAGGTGGTGTCTTGAGACCACAGAACGCATCTTCCCCCGTAGGTCGTTCCACCTCTTCCTGATGTCCTCCCGATTTCTTGGGTGCTGTCCCACTGCGTTGACCCTGTCCACTATTCTTCGCCATAGCTCCATCTTCCTTGCAATTGAGGTGTGCTGCACCTGTGATCCGATAGCTGTGGCTCTACCCAGACAATTTCCTCCACCATGACCCTGAGCTCCTCCTCCGAGAACCTGGGGTGTCTTTGCCGTGCCATGGGGTGGTGTAGGTGATGTGTGGGGTGGAGTGTGTGGTGAAAAGTGTGCTGATATGTAGTGGTGTGTTGTGTGAGGTGCGTGGAAGTTCTGTGGGTGATGGTGTTGTGTGCCTGTGGATGCTGTTGTTCTTGCTGGTGCTGTCTCTCTCTGGCCTTCTTTCGGAATTTTTGGTAGTAGGGGTTTGTGGGTGATGTGGGTGTGTGTTTTATATTGTATTGGGTGTGTGGGAGTGGTGTTTGTATGTGTATCAGGTGTGTGTATTTCGAATTGTCCAATGTGGCTGTGTTTTGTAAGAGTGTGTGTATTTTGAGCGCGGCGGTGTGTACCGCCAATGGAATACCGCAGTTGAAAGACCGCCGCGTGGATTCGTGTGTCGTATTAGTGTGGGCATTTTTCTGTTTGTGTGACGGTGGAGGTTTTGTTTTCGCCAGTTTATCACTGACCTTTGGTGTGGCGGACTTGTGTGGGTGTCTGAATTTTGGCGGATTCCGAAATGTGGGTCATAATAGCTGTGGCGGAATTCCGCGGCAGTGTGTCGGCGGTCTTCTGCACGGCGGTAAGCGGCTTTTACCGCCAATGTTGTAATGAGGGCCTATGTGATTTGCAGCTCTATTGTGGAAATAAAATAAGCATATAAAACTAAGAAAGAAACCGACACTGGAGAACTGTAGTTACAGGTAAGTAACTTTTTTCTTTACACTTATGACGTATCTGCTGTAGGTGTGAGTGAAGCAAACTCTTTTGTTGCTCATGCTGCACCTGAATACACTGTGAACTTTAGTTCCCAGCCTTTTCAGTGCAGTCATCAATGTTACATACACACGTAAAAATATAACTAATGATGTCTTTGTACTTCATGAGGATATATTTGGCATCATAGCAAGTCTTAAAGAATGATACTTGGTCTTTTGTTAACAAATGTACATTGTGGTCTGCTAGTGTACAGCACAAAGAGCACCGTGACCTGGTATGGGAAGTCACCAGCACCAAACAGCCCTAATAATGTCCTCTTTTCCTCATCTTGTCGTCTGTCATGATAGTGGCAGTGACCGGCAGCAAAACGGATCTTGCTTAAAGGTCCTCGTGGATATGAGATCTGGGGCCATTCAGCAAGGCTTGGGGTTCATGCTTTTGCTCAATGTGACAAGGAACCTGCTGTGCCTCTGGTGCTCCATGTACTCAAGGTGCCCCTCAATCCTCACCATGGCAGAATCCAGAAGGTGTAGCACCTTGGCAAGCTTGAAACGAGCAATCAGCTTATAGCAGCGACTGGCGGTCCGGGGCGAGGTCTGGAGGTCTGGTGCAGGAGGAACAGCTGCCTCTTCTTGATAGTGGCAGGGTGGTTGTGTGGTTATCAGGCGCAGGTACCCAATTACTGATTGGGGCATGAAAATCTTCACAAATGGTAGGAGAGACACACCAGTGGTTAGGAAGAGACGTTCACAGGAACAAAGACAACAGGTCTCCTTTTCCTGGAGTTCTTCATCCTTTCCATGTGGGGAAAATATTTGTCTGCCAGTACAATTATTTTATCTGTGGTGTCATGTCTTTCCCTTTGGCAGCTCTTCTACCCCTCAGATTGCCACTACATCTCCTTTAGTTTCATGCCTTCTCTTATACTGCCCATACATCCATTCCTGCCAAGAACCACGCATCACAGGTTAGACTAATGTATTTTAGTGCTTCTGCCTGCATCGCCTCACTAAAATGTTTTAGTCATGTATTTATAGCACCCCGGGACCACTCACAACGAGGCCCACTGGGCTGCATAATTAATAACCATGGCCTTCCAGGTAGCTTACTAAAATTGCCTTGCTCTGCTGCCAGCTGCCTCTGACAAATTAAACAAGCATTTGCAAAGCCAATAGGTCTCATCTATCTGAGAGCTATTGGATTTGCCAATGTCTTTTAGCCATGTTGTATAGCAGCCATAGTGCTTTTTTCAAACATTAAGCTATGCTGCACAGCAGCAACACTGCATTACCACCTGGCTAAAGAACACTGGCAAAGCCAACAGCTCTTGCATAGCTAAACCTAGTGACTTTGATAATGCTTGTTATTACATTAAAACCTTGCAAATTAATCTAATAAGTAGTCGTTGCCATCACTGCAGTTATATTCCACAGCACCACCTAAAGACAAAAATCTGCTATTGCAAGGCGCTTTATTTTCAGATGAGCATATAAGCTAAATGTATTGTGCTAGGACCTGTTTACTTCATATTGAATTGGATATATTTCTTATGATCTGGCCTTTCCTCTCCGATTTTACTTTTCTGTTTATTAAATGTACCAATTAAGGAATATTTGCAAGTAAAACCCTTTTATGAGGGTTATTTATGAGTAAAATGATCATTCTTATAACGTGCACTTTATATACATTGGATGCTCTTGTGAAAATATAAATCTCCCTCACCATTTAAAAGTGGTATATTAAATTCATAATACAAACTGTTTAATTAAATATGTGTGTGTGTGTATGCGTGTGTGTGTGTGAAAAAAATTCTATAACATGGCAAGAGCTGGCGACGGGAAGAAGAAAAGAAGAAAAATAGAACCTTAGTCACAGAATGAGAAGCGGAAGGACGCTTATCAAGTTGAAGCAATCAGTACTTGGTCTATGCTCCACACTCCACAAGAAGAGGAAGGGAAGCCAGCACACACTGGCTAATTATGAGGCCGCAAATAAGAGTGACAATGGAGCCAACAAATGTTAAGTAATGGGTAGGCTCCAATCTCCTTATAGAAAAAGTAATCTCTCGCAAACAATAGTACATGAGCTGTCACAAGTGAGAAGTAAAAATGAATTGCTCACTCTGTCACAGATCACCTTAGCGCTACTGGCGGTCTGTGTTTGAGTCACAGCACGCTGCTCTGAACAAGCAGTGTCGTCCTAACGATTTTGGGGCTCCTGGCAAGACATATTTTAGGAACACCTTTATATAGACAATTTGAATGTTATTGCCCCACTGCATGCTAATTCAAGAACACAAGATGCCAAAGAAAACAAAATTATATGTTAAACTTTTAATGGATCACACAAAAACAGGTGAAATATGCTTTGACTGGGACCCAAAAAAATCCTAAAATGACACTGGGCAGAGAGGCAGAGTCAGAGATAGAGGGATGCAGACAACAGGGGTTCAAATAGAGAAAAAGAAAAGACAGAAGAAAAATCGAGTGGAGGTTTCTTTCCGAGGCAACCCCTTGGAAGTTGGAGGCCCTGGGAAATTGCCCACTTTGCTCATGTCTTAAAACCTCTCTGGGAGCAAGGCGGAGGGAGTCAAGCCTTTGAATGTACCTCGCCCATGTGGTGTCTGTCTCAGCAACGTGAAAGTGCAACAAGTAATACAAAAAATATCTGCACTAATTGTCTCAAAATTTAAACCCACCAGTGAGCATAAAACTAAGGAAAAGAAAAGAGGGACACTACATTCTAACCAGTGTGTCTTTGCATCAGTGTTTCATGCCTAATGGTAGGAGGGGTCAACCATCTTAGAACCAGGCAATGTCACTAAAGCGCAGCCGGAGAGATGGTCTTATCGTGAAGCAATATTCACTAATCCAAGCTTCAGTTGTATAGTTGGTGGAGTGAGAAATGTCATAAAGGTAAAGTAACTTCAAAGAATCCATGTAAAGGGATCTGAAGAGATTCCACTCAAGCCACCCATGTGCCTTATTTATATGTCAAAGAATCACCTCCTCATTCAGTACATTCAGGCTCTGCTCTTCCTCCCCAATTGCCCTCACTTCTGTGACACTGAGGAGTGGACGTGAGCTTTACTTACATGCAGGAGCTGTAGGCGTAAGAGGTATCAGTGCAGCAGCTTCCAGTTGCAGATCAGTGCAGGAAATTGAAAACATTTACAATGGGTTCAAGTGTTTCAGTAGGACAGAGACGGGGTTAAGAGGGGAGGAGTCATGGGGAAGTGCTCAATGAAACTCACATTATGCATTGTGTTTTTACATTCTGTATCCCCAAAGAAAATGACAACATGGAAAAAGAGATAGTAAAGATAATCTGTCTTAATTAATTTATAATATATGCTGTATTTTAAGATTGCTTAAGGCAGGGGTCCCCAACCCTCTCTGTTATGAGGGTTACTTATGATCAATAAAAAAACTATTCTGACCTACTAATATCATTGGTATTGTAATAGTGATTACATCAGAAAAGACTGTTAGTAGCCACCCAATGCAACATGAATGGCAGTCATCACCTCTGCATCTGCCAGAATAGCCAGCAGTAATGAAAAAAAGGCTTTGTCAATTTGGAATGCCTTTTCATGGGTAATACGTAAGAGCCATGGTTTAAATGTCCCTAGCACCAGGGTCTTACATAATATTAGTAATAAACCTCCCCAAAGCCAGTTGATTTATCACTCAAATATCAGCTTTAAATATACTTTGGAAATTCAACCCTCAGCTTATCAGTTCAGAAAATACACATTCTCTTTTTGAAAACATACATTTCAGTTTTGGTATACATATATTAATTCAGTCAAGCGAAAGCTTCTAATTTAATAGGCTGTACTGGACCCAGGAGAGATACTGTAGGGCAGCTGAAGTGTTATTAGTGGCTCACAAGCTACTCGTTGAAAAAGCCTGGCTTAGGGGGCTTGATGTTTTGGGTCACTGTACTTTTATACATTCTTTGAATAATAGAGAACATAGATTTACATGTAGAACACAGAAGGGAAATGTACTTGAAGGTGAAGTGTGGACAGTTGACGGTGTCTACACTGCTGGAGGGCTTGAGTACGTGTAATAAACTTGTTAAAGGAACTTTGGGGCAGATTTAAGAAAAGTGGCGCTCCATGAGTTGTTGGCTAATATGGGTGTGGCAAGAGTCTTTTCTTTCATTGACCTACGTTTGGCATATCACCAAGTTGCACTCACACCAGAGTAGCAAGAACTCACAACTTTTGTGATGTTGTTTGGCACATATACATTTCTCAGTTTGCCATTTGGACTAGCTTTGGCATCTAGTATTTTTCAAAAGTTAATGGACAATTTATTTGGGAATATTGAACGTGTACATGCCTATCAAGACAATATACTGATTTATGCAGAGAGTTTTGAGTCACACAATCTGATTTTAAGAAAGGTTTTGAATGTGTTGTTGCAGTCAGGTAGGACCATCAGATGTAACAAATATAAGTTTGGTGTGCACGAATTGTGATAAAAATTGGAGTATTTGGGACACCCAGTTTCTTTTACAGGCATTAAATCCAAATGTTATCTAATCAAGGTTATCAGTAATGCTGCACCTCCCAAGTATAGAGATACTCTTTCTCATATTTGGGTTTAGCTGAGAATAATGCTGGTTTTGTTCAAGGGTAAGCCAAATTGATGAACCATTGAGAGCTCTGTTAAAAACAGAGGAAAAGTTTTGTTGGTCAAGACTTTGGATGAAGGTTTTGGAAAAGTCCAAAAGTGAATCGAAGAAGTTCCAGCCTCACATGCTGTGGATGCTAGTTTCACTGGGGTGTGGGTTCATGGGCTGTGCTCAGTCAGTGGTTATCCAGGAAAGAACAGACAGTAGCATTTGCTTCCAGAACCTTGAAATTGTCTGAAAGACACTACAGCACCATAGAGCACGAGGCACTGACATGCAGATGGGCAGTGCAAAAATTCAGGATGTATATTTGGAATTGTAAGATTTACAAAGATCACAAATCATTAGTTCATATTATTAATGCTGGTGGTACTAGCAACATGTCCGCCAGATTAGTTAGATTGGTTTGTAAACTTCAAGGGTACAGTTTCTCTGTTAAACTTTTTCCCGGCGGGAAGAATTTCCATGCTGATTGTTTGTTAAGCATGGCACTAGAAGCCTGTGATGATGATGATGTGTTGGATGACAATGAGTATGGGATATCAGTATTGGATGTGGTTGATAAATGTGTCGGCACAGCATCAGAAAGAGATTTGATTGAATGGTATCTGTCTAATGAAAGGTTTTAGAAAGTGAGACAGTTCATTATGAATGGCTGACCTGAAAGTAAACGCTTGTCTGATGATTTAAATACATTTCTTGAAGTCCCAGGAGAATTGTCTGTTGTAAACAATATGATTATAAAAGGTGATTTGTTTGTACCTCCTGAAACTCGGAAAAATGACCTTATTTTATTGGTACATCAGGGTAATTTGGGAACTACTATTATGAATAAAAGACTGAAGCAATTTTATTGGTGGCCATGAATGGAAAATCAAGTCATACAACTCATTGATAAGTGTTCTGAATGTCTTGTTTCAGACAAACATTGGAAAACTAGTGAATCTGCACTGCAACCTGGTCCTTACCCAAAGTGGCATTAGATTTCCCTGGCCCAAACTCAGTTGTGTCAAACAATATGAGGTATTTGATTTTGTTAAGGGATTTTCTTTTGAACTGGATATATTACTCTATTGTTGATTCACCTAGTACTGCTTGTGCCATTACCTTTCTGGAGAATGTGTTTTTCTCTTGAAGGCACTCCAAAACAGATTGTCACTGACAGGGGTACTCATTTTCTGTCAGATCACCTTTGCTCATGTTTGGAACAACATGAAGTGCAGCATTTAAAAACTGCTCTCTGTTGACCTTTAGCTAATGGTTTGGTGGAGAGAATGAATAGGATAGTCAAGGAAGGGATTCAGACTGCCATAGCGTTGGAACGTGATGTTCACCGATTCCTGAGGTGCGAGATTTGGGGTTACATAGTACCACATGAGCATCACCATGCACTTAAATCCGAGGGCATAATATTCATACCAGTGTGTTCCCTGGGTGGTTGGATAGCAAGTGGCAGTAATGTACATGACATTGGTAATGATGGGATTTCACATATTGTAGCTTTACAGCAGGCTAAAATTAAGGATTATTTTGATAAAAAGAACAGTTCTCGTGACAAGAATTTTTGCACTGATGATTGGGTGATTATTAAAATTCCTTATGGGGTCAGGAAAGGTGAGTCAAAGTTTTCGTCACCAGTTCGTATCTTGGAAATTTCCAGAGGTTCCATCCTGCTTGAGGAGAAGGGTTGGTTGAATAAGAGAAGTCTGGTTAAGATCTCTTAGCAGCAAGCGCAAGTTATTAGACAGCAGAAAAGGACATACTGTGAGCCTTTATAGATTAACTTGGTTGGATTCAGGTGATGTAGTGCATTATCGGTTGGTTCATGTTGTTGGTTGGGATCCAACTATTTCCGAGTCAGTTTTAGAACACACTTCAGAAAGGAAGAGTGACACTGTGTATTATCGAGAAGAAAGTCAGTTCTTCTGTAACTAGAGTACCAAGTAAATTCAATGATTAATTTATGTATTAATGTACTACTGTTGTGCGTGGGGGTTAAGTTTGTTTGCCTTAAAGGGAGAAAGTGTTGTATTATTGGCATTTTAGTATTTGACTTTATGTTCTTACACTATGTTAATGTTCCTAAACTATCTTTATGTACATTTCTACTTAGTGTTTTGCTTTTAGTTCAGCTTCGCATTCTGGAATAAAACAGTAGGCTCATGTTCTGGAGGCAGTGGGTTTTTTCAGTTGTTGCTGTTGTGAGTTGTTGCTGGGTCCTTGAGCTGGCTGGTCATTCCTGGTCATAGGCACATATTGCTTGAAATAATATATCAGTTTGAACATCATTGTTCAGAGTTGTTCCTCACTTCAGGTGCCAAAAAAGATTGTTGCATCGGGCGCCACCAGTGCTAAAGCCGGCCCTGGCACTCAGTTACAGCAGTCCCTCACCGCTGCAGAGTGCACCCGGGCAGAGGATCAAGGTGCAATTTCCACAAGCATCATCCTGGTGGCCAGACAGTGGGGTTGACTCCTGGGCTATGCTCCCAGATTCCGGATGAGGGCATTTTAAGAAGCACTGTGACACGGGCTTAAAAGTGACAGACTCTGAGTAGGCCTGAGGCACTTATAGGACAACTTTTCTGACAGCCACCACATCACTCAGCATCACCGGTCCCAAGCTCAGCACAGAGAATGGCAAGCTGAAGGTGCCTGGCTTGATTCATTTTCCCACGTTGATTCAAGAAGTTGTGACTTCGAGCAGGAGCATCCTGCAGTGCATATCAGAATTGCACAAACCAGTCAACACCGGGGAAATCAGACTCTGGCGGATGGGGTCACTTGGTCACAAATGTGACGGATATTCCGTCTGTTGCATTACGACTCCATTATATCCTATGGAAATCGAAGTAACCCATCCGCCAAACTCTAAATCAGTCCCTAAGTTAGCACAGCGATGAACTGGGAGATGGTGTCCAAGTGGCAGGAGGCTACTGGATGAGGGAGCACTAGATGATAACATCAGATTGAGTTGTTCAACACGGAATAGCACTGCAGCAGAGAGAAGCTTTTCTGTGCTGCAGTTGAGGCTTGTCTGCTGCCACAAATCACTCAGCGCCATCAGTCTCAGGCACACACATTTACTTGCAAGTTGAAGGTCCCTAGCTGACCTTTATCTTTCCAATTTCTCAGCTGACTTGGGTATCTCTCTGCTAACTCGGACTAGGTGATTCTGCAGCGCTTGTCACAGTGGTACAGGCAATGCTTAATTTAAGCCAGTAGTTGCCGGTGGGGTCCACCAGTAATCAGTTTTGGGGACAGGTGCTTATTTTACCTTTTTGGATATTTACGAGAGCAAGCAAGGGAAAAATAGAGGAATAAAGGAGTAAAAGAAAGAATGAAAATGTCAAACTGAGAAAGAAGAAACCTGTGAGAGTGAGGTAAAGGCTGGTCGTGTCTAGTAGTCAATTAAAAAGGCATGGTATAGATTCCAGACTACACGGTCTTGGTATTCAGTGTGCTTCAGACATGAAATAGCTGCATCCGCAGGCTTCTGAGCAGAGCTATGGACATCCGCATCCATTCTTTTACAAACTAAGCATTTGGTATTGGTAAATCCAACACTTGGGAAAAATTAAGTTAGCACTGAGACTTATCATTTTAAAGGTTTTCCAGCAGATTCAAGGCCTTTTTAAAGCGTCTCATTGCTCAGAAAGCGGTAATTTCTGACATTTATCTCTTTACAGGGTCTTCAATACTTGGTTTTACTCTTGAGAAGGTGTCACTCAAAGAGTCCCATATTCAGCAGAAGAATGTCACTTAAATGAAAACTGAAACCATGGAACTGTCACCCTAATGCCATCTGAAAGCTTGGCATCTATGGTTATGATAAGGCACATAGTTTGCATGGGTGAAATCTCTTTTGTAATCTTTACATGGACTCTTTGAAGTTACTTAACCTTTGTGTGATCTCTCACTCCACCAACAACTCTCCAACCTAAGCACTGATTAGTGAAACTAGTGTCCCCATAAGAACATATGTCACAAAACCAAAACAAAATTTAGACACCCAACATATTGCAAGTGCCAGTGAATAACGGGAGAACACATTGTCCATGTGTTACTCCTTGCTCCCTTATTATCAGAGGCAAAAAGGTCTTTTCACAGTGTGCCCAGCTTCCAGTGCACCTGAAGGTAGTCATCAAACTGAGGGAGTCAGATTTTTGTTTTGTGTAATTTAATTTGTTTTTGTCTATATCCTTGCACTAGCGATCTATAAGATATTATGGGATGTATATGGATGTACAGATGAGGTCGCTCAAGATAAAGTAATTCATGGTTGATAAAGTCATACTCACGGTGGAAATTAATTATTTAATTTTGGCATGCATGTTTCTTGCATGAATTCATCTCTACGGTACACCACTCTTTTATTTTGTTTATTGATTATGCAGCTTAGCTCTCCAGCGCGTCTCATCGTGGGTAATCCCAGGGGCAATGTCAATGCAAAACTAATACATTTTAGTTTGGTGATGACAACAGCAGCAGTAAAATGCCTCACCCGTGATGCGTGATTCCTGGCAGGACTTGGAAAAGAAAGAGGAAGCGAAAGACAGAAAAAAGTGGGAAATCACGAAAGCAGGAACTTGCAATTGTGAAATAAAGAGTTAAGGGTTGTTTCTAGTGGACTAAAGAGGGATGAGGTGGTATCAAGGCCACACATCCTTGGTATTGGGCGCACTGACATGTAATGACTTCGGCTACTGGCTTCCGACCAAACCTTTTGGCCCTGGCAGTTATCCTTTTACAAATCAAACACTGTTCACACCCATGGGTGCTTGTCTGAAGGAGTTAGCAGCACAAACTGCAAAGGGATTAATTAGAGAGTTGTGAAATGGAAAAAAACAGCCATATGTTTACAAATGCTTGCCCCTTTCTGTTCACTTACTGTTTCTGGTTTGAACTTCCTTCTCACTGTTTGGTGAATCCAGGCAACACAACCAGTGGCCAGCATTGCTGACAGGAGCACAAGCACCACAGGAAGGGGGAACGAGACATGGGGACAACGCGGCGTCAGGCCAGCCCTTCGACGACCATAGCTGGGTGGGGAGGAGAATGGATGGTAGAGTGGCAGGGACTCCTTCTCCAACCTGGCAGCCTCCAGGTTCTTGACTGGAGAGTCTGTACATGCCACGTACCACCGTATCATGCCTGCCAGGCAGATGCCTAGTAAGAGCGCTGAGGGAAACAGCCAGTGAATCCTCATCCTGTCCCAGGATGGCTGCACGCTTTCACTCACAACCACCTCTGACTGCATCAGCTACTGCTACATGCTCAGGTGCACGGTGCCCACACACTGTGATATCATAAGGGGTCCACTACATTCTACTGTGTGACCCAATGGCAATCCAGGGTTCTAAGACTGGACCTGAGTAAGACCCAATGGTTTAAGAAGATACTTAATTTTTTCTTTTTTTCGGGACAATGCTATATTTCTCTGATGAGCTCTAATGAGAAAGAAACATGCCCAGGGTTTTATTTGTTCTTGACTGTAGATGGCTTCTCACTAACTGTTTCAAAAACTGGCATACTCTGCCTGCAATTGTGACCGCTGGCTCGGCGTTGTGGTTATTATTTCACTTTTCTAATGCTCAAATACTTTGAAAGTACAGTGATATTTCAGTGGGCAACAGGGGAGTAAAATGGGATTTATGTAGAGTTCCTCTCTCTAGTATAAGAAAGTCTTTTCTCGTCCAATGCAAACAGGAGAGCTGTGTTTTCTCACTGAGCTGAGATTGAATTTGTGAGCAAAATGTGACTAACATGTACCGAAATTGGGTGATTTCTCTCTGAGACCACTGCCTGTGAGAGTTCAGCACAGCAGGGGCGGAGTCAGGTACATATCTTGTTAGGAGAACTTTGAGTGACGTCCCTTGTCCTGTAAAATATGTCCTGTGACACAGGCTATGAGGAGAACTGTAAAAGATGCCTTATTGTCCAATAAATAGCATCTCACACTGGTTACAAAGTACCTCGACCGACACTGTGGCTCTGCTGCAGCACCTTATACTGCCTGAATATTGGAATTGTTATCACTTTGTACATCCATTCGAGGAGCCCAATTAATATCGTAAAACGTCCTCCTTCCCACCACCTTTACCTAACTACACACAAGGTTGACGTCCATTAATGTAATTAACTTTCCTGCCCTGATAAAGACCCCATTTGAGTGACTGCATTTCATTGGGCTAAAACATCAACTTTTTTAATTTCTGGGCTGCACCAATTATAAATTGACCTTTATTTCTATAAACATTATCGATCCCGGCCATTTTTTAGAAAAACTGGCAGACATTGTTTTTTTTAATGTTATTGCTGTTTTCCCCCTTTGTCTAACACATGATATAATGAACACTGCACCATCACTTCACATCTCATTTATATCTGAAAAAACAATTTATACTTGGCTCTGATGTTCTTGATGTCCTTTCACTAGTATTATTTCATTTGCACTCTTGAATGGTATTAAGTTCCAAAGGGACACTTAGGAGACTTACTGAAGTTAAAGATGTTATATATTACTCCCCCTCCTGATAGAACCTAGGTCTTTGATACCCAATAGGTTACCTAAATCCCTAGAGTTACAGATCTTTTCTGATATTTTCCTCTCACCTCACACTGGGTATCAGGACCAGGGTTCAACTTATCATACTATGAGATGCTATCACACACTGGTTAGAAAAGGAGCTGTGTTTTCGCATAGTCTAAGAAATGTCATCGTACACTTGTTGTAGCAGGAGCTGACAGAGGAGTCTCATAGTCTAAAATATGCCCTCTGGCTGGTTATAACAAGAACAGTGCCGATATTGCATACAAAATTGAGACATAATTGGACACTGAATATTAAAGGAGCTGTTGGGGTGTTACCTTTTTATAGGAGATGTCATCTTACACTGGCTGTGACAGGAGCAGTGAGGAATGTCTCTTAGCCCAAGAGGTATCTTCTCACACCGATTATCACCGGAGCTAACTATACTTCCATTGTCTAAAAGGTGCCCTTTTACATTGTACCATTTCACACAGGTTACAATACGAGCTGTGTGATGTCTCATTAGTGCTGGAACTGGAAACACTTTATACCAGGAACCCATAAATTGGGGGTGAAGGGGTGGCACATGAAAGGGTAGAGTGCACGAGGGCTGGAGCTTAAAAAACAGAGTCTGACACTAAGCCGTTTATACCTTTTTTTTAAAATCTGCTAAGAAATTGGCAACAAGGACAAATGTGATAGCAGCTCTGTTCTAGCCTACTTAACTGGTCACAAACAGAATTAAGACACCTGTTGTAGAGATCTTTGTGTGCCCAGCAATTTTGAGACAAGTATATTAGCAGTAAAATAATTCCGGTGGTTTATGCAGTTCTAGGAGAGTTTTGTGTTCTGTCCAAACACTCATAGCATAGAGCAGGACAGAGGATTAATGCACCTGTTGCCAATCACATCCTGTAACATGTAGATCACAGATTTGTATTTCAAGTGGATAGGTAAGTGGGGGGCTGCATTTGATACATATTATTTTGGTACTTCCAGTTCATAAATTATAAACCTTATAATATAGCACAGTGGTCTACTTACCTGTATCAAGAAGCTGCATGCAAACTGTAAATCATGGGTTTAGAACCTTATCGTTTTTTTCTCAATCTGTTCTTATTCTAAGGTTGCAAAGAAAGGCTCCTCTAGGAATTAAGAAAGTCTTGTTAGTACAGACAACCCCAAACACTATGCATTTTAGCATTTTAATGAAATTGTGTTTCTTCTGACTTTTCACTCTTACCATATAATGTCTACAAGTACCGAAGATATGTGATTTCTACACCTTATAAGCGTAGGAGGCTGGCCTGGTTTGTAGTGGGAACCTAAGGTACTTACACCTTATACCAGGTCCAGTTATCCCTTATTAGTGAAATGTAGGCTGTGTTCTAGCAGCATAGGCTGTCTAGAGGTAGCTGTAGCAGAGCAGCTCAGGCTGCACTAGGAGACATACAAAGCTCCTGCAATACCACTGTAGTTACACAGTACTTTTTTTTTTTTTTTTTTTTCCCTTCACCTTGTTTAAGGTTTTTTTTTATTTTTTTTATTTATTTTATTGATTTTATCATATTAAACATACAAAAACACAAACAGTCCCTTCACAGCATCACAACGAAAGAAGAGTAGCCATCATCCGCAATATCAGTGTACATTTCGTATGGGAAAAATCAGATAGGTACACATTGATCATTACAATCCAAATTTCACTTTTAAATTTCCCCATCCATTATCGGTGACAAAATCCGTACCAAATTACCACAGGGCAGCTTTCTGGCAGTAATGTATTGGCAATAACGTACAACATAAGAAGGGGACATCATCAGATACAAACAAAAGAGGCAGGTAGGGCATACAGCCAGGCATCAGCAGCCATCCACAATTCCTGACGTAGATGTCAACGGGCAGAGGGGGGCAACACCACAGTCCGGGCTTCTTCGGTTATATCGCTCACTCGCTTTGGGCCGCTAAGAATTTATTCAACGGGGCCCAAATATCTTTGGGTCTAGACCCTTCAGGCATCAAGCTCCAGAAAACCATGAGCTGATCATGGCAAAAAGCAGCATCACTTAACCATTCAGAGCAGCGCGGCACTCTCGTCCCACCCCAGCACATGGCAACTCTACGCTTGGCCAGCAGCAAAAGCAGACCCACCAAGCGCCTATGCGTTGCCCCGGATATCCTCCACGCACCCAAGCAGCGCAGTTCTAGGAGAGGCAGGTATCTCTATTTCAACCATTTCAGAGATTGCATCGAAAACTGCCACCCAGAAAGCGTAGACATCTGCACACTCCCATGCCAAATGTAAAAATCCTGCCTCCGGCGCCCAACAACGAACACAGCACGCATCTTCACGCAACCCCAAAGAGTGCAACCACGCTGGGGTATAGTATAGTCTGTGCAAAACTTTAAAGTGTAACAGTCTAAACCTGTAATTTGGTGTCAACGCTCTCATATGCGCACAGCAGTCACGCCACAAGACCTCCGAGATGGGCTCTCCCAGGTCCGCGTCCCATGCGAGCCTAGACGGTTCCCGGAGACCATTCCTCTGCTCCTGCATACAGTTATATAATTTGGTGACCAGCCTAGTAGGCGACTGCGCACAGCAGAGAACCTCCTGTGCACGAAACTCCACAGGAGCCTCAGCCGAACCACGCAGGCGGTTCAGCAAAAAATAGCAGACTCGAATAACATACATACGCTGTAGCGTCGTGCCCTCGCTACCAGCCAGCACCTCAGATACATCAAGCAAGCGGCCATCCACCATCCAATCTCTCAACTTGGTCAGGCCAGCCTCTCGGAGAAACCCACGTACTCCACCATCACGATACAACTGTCCATCGGCTATCGCCATGACTGGCAAAGAAGGAGCATAAGGGACAGTGACCCCAGATCGCTGCATCAACATACCCCACACCCGCATCGTGCATGCCACCGTATCAATCCCCTGCACCCGGGACGGAACGCGTCTACCAAATGCCCGCGCCAGGTCATCTGGCCACATAGAGTCGCTCTTGGGTGCCAGGTGCGGCAGATAACGGATAGGATTCAGCCAGTAATACGCAAAATGCGCCTGAGCGCAAAGATAGTATAGCTCCATATCCGGCGCAGCGAGCCCACCTAGTTCGAACGTCAACGTCAACCTCTCCCAAGAAATGCGCGCGCGTCGGCCCGCCCATACCAGACAAATCAGCGCTGAGCGCAGACGTTTTAAGTAGCCTCTCGAGAGCGGAAGAGGAAGATTCACAAATAAGTACAAAAACTTCAGAAGGACCACCATCTTTGCAATAGCAATACACCCTATCAATGATAACGGGAGGGCTCGCCAGGTCTCGACCTTCCTTTCCAGCCACGCCAGAGCAGCACCATAGTTAGCCAGCCACAACTCCTCCACGTCGCAACTCAGCTGTATACCCAAGTACCGCACCGGCCCATCCGCCCACACCAGGGGGTATCGGGAATCAAACCGCGACGCCTTAGGGTTCAAAGGCAGCACCACAGATTTAGACCAATTAATAGTAATACCTGAAAAGGTACCAAAGCGTACGATCTCATCTAGTAGCGTGTCCAGATTCTGGTCAGGATTCCGTACATATAATGCAATATCATCAGCGTACAGAGATATCAAAATAGGACGCTGCCGGAATTGTAATCCTCTATCGTTGTATTTCTGCCGAAACCGAGCCGCCAAGGGCTCCATCGCCGCAGCAAAAATGGAAAGGGGACAACCGGCATCCCTGGTGCGTGCCTCGCGCAACCGGAATCGGAACCGACACGTTCCCATTAAGGCGCAGTCTAGCAGTGGGCAACGTATACAACAGTTTAATCCAGCGTAGGAAGCGCGCGCTGAGTCCCACCCGACCCAACAGAGCGAACATATAGTCCCATGTCAAGGAATCAAACGCTTTAGCCGCGTCCAGGAAAACAGCTGCTGCATTATCATCCTCCACCAGTGTACCTGCCACCGCGAAAAAGGTGCGCAAGTTATGGCCTGTAGACCTTCCTGGGACAAAACCCGACTGATCAGGTAGCACTAACCTGGGGAGGAGAGGCTGCAATCTCGCCGCGATCATTTTTGCTAAGATTTAGTTGTCAATATTTATCATGGAGAGCGGACGATACGAATCGCATCGAGTCGGGTCCTTTCCAGGTTTAAGGATCGTCACTATCAAAGCCTCCCGGAGCGAGGCCGGCAGCGACCCAGTCTCCAAGGCTTCTGCATATACCTCCAATAGCCGAGGAGCTAAAATATCCAGCTATTCTTTATAAAACGCGGGGGACAGGCCGTCCACACCAGGAGACTTCTCTCCAGACAGACCACGTATGGCCGCAGCCACCTCTTCTACTGAGAACGGTTCGTCTAAGTATTTCCTGAGCACCTCATCAAACCATACTAGCGCAATATCCTCAAAGAGCACCTGTGCATCAGCCGCGCTAGCGCCCGCCGGAGCCGCATAAAGCCTCGTGTAAAATTCGGTAAACACGTGCATAACTCCACCCGATCCTGACACACTCCCGCCCTCACCATCTATGACCTCAGAGACATAGTCACTGGCCCAAGGTTTGCGAAGCAAAGCTGCTAACGTACGTCCAGCCCTTTCGCCCTCCCCATACTGGTGGGCACAAGCCTCTTTCCCAATAAAGCAAATTTCCCTAAGGGAGACCTCCTCATACAGCGATACCTCACGACGGATCTCCGCAAGAACATCCCTGGACCAGTGGGAAGCCAGCCGCCTCTCCAACTCAGCAAGCCGTGCCTCAATTTCAGCCATCTCTCGCCTCAGAGTTTTAACTATACCATGTTGTTTTGAAAGACAGACTCCTCTGATAACAACTTTAAATGCCTCCCAAAGAAAAGAGTACCTGGGGACCTCACCAACCCCTGATTCTCGGCAAAATACAATCTAATCGCCTCACGCAGTTCCTCTCGGAAGGCCGCATCCCGAAGCGCCCCCCTAGGTAGCCGCCACATAACTGACTGACCCAATTCAGTCGGTATCTCCAATTCCAGACATACCGGCGAGTGATCCGACAACGTACGGGGGAGATGGTCAACCGCTCTAGTCCAGGCCAACATATCCCTGGTACCCAGCCAGCGATCAATTTGAGGCCAGCTACCATGCACATAATTCAAACATGTACCCTCCCTCGCCTCTCTGTGCTGCTGCCGCCACAAATCCACCAGCGCACCAACTCGCATCACAGCCTCCAAAGCTTTAGCCGCCGCAACATGCTGCATCCTGGCCAAACTCTCCCTATCCATCTTGGCGTCTAATACGACATTAAAATCTACCCCCCAGTGCACCGCACCCGGCCCCAGCGACTCCACCAGGCGCCATAGCTCCAGGAAGAAACCTGGATCATCAACATTCGGCCCATACACAGCAACTAGGCGACACGCTTTGTCCAGTAACACATCACTCATCAGTACGTATCTGCCATTTGGATCCACCAGGACCTCTTTCGTGCGCCACTGCAGACCCTTACGAAGAAGGATTGCAACTCCACGGGAGTAAACCGAGTACGTGGAGCAGTGCATCTCACCTACCCACCCAGTTTTCAGTCTGCATACTGTGGACCTCACCAAGTGCGTCTCCTGAAGCATACAGACATCAATTGCATGTCTCTTAACATATGCAGCCACAAGTCGAGCTTTCCTTCTATCATTGGGCCCTCGCACGTTCCAAGTCAAACATCTAACCACAGACACTTCCTCACCCCTCAGCCCCATCGGCAATCATCCAGTATTGCACGCAAAGACCTACCACCACCTGCCATAAATTTAGCAAAGGATCAAACAAAACATTCATAAAAAGGAAAGGGAACAATACCCCACGAACATATGAGATCCCCCCCACCCCCCACCCACTCAGGCCCCCCAAACGGACCCAACCAGAGACCCACCCATCTAGGCCCCAAACCCCTCCTCGAGAACAAAAACAGTGAATGTCAGGACTCATCCCAGGGGCTGTAACCAGCCTGGTACCTCTCCGCCCAGCTAACACCGGGGGAGAGGGGCCCATGGGCCAACTACAGGTCACTAAGCAGACGGGTCCAGGCAAGAAGCAAGCCAACGCACCCAAACAGCTCCAACAATGAGTACCGGGCCGATCGGAGCTTATTAGTCATTGTCACTCAGGGCGGCGGCGTCAGCACCACGGCCACGGTGCCCTGCGGTCTCCCACACCTTAGGCAACTGCCGAGCAAATTTGGCCGCCTGTTTCAGATCCGTAAAGTAGAGCGTCTTACCCTCATGACGCACCCTCAGCTTAGCAGGGTATAGCAGGGCAAAGCCCGCTTGATTCAACAGTCGTTTAACCGGCAGAAAAGCACGTCTCCGGGACTGCACACCAAGGGTATAGTCTGGGAAAAAAATTATTTCCGAGTTCTTATATAGCAGCGGACGTCTCTCCCTTGCCAAACGGAGTACAGTGTCTCGGTCACGGTAGTTCAGTAGACACGCAATAATTGGACGTGGGGGAGTCCCCGGTAGGGTCGGGCCCCAAAGAGCTGTGAGCTCTCTCAACCACTAACATCCGAGAGAGCTCATCAGTGAACAGGTCAGATAACATCCGCTCTACAAAGTCTTCCATTCGACCCATATCGGTCGCCTCCGGCAGCCCCACGATGTGAATGTTATTACGGCGGGATCTTTCCTCCAAGTCCTCGTTCTTATTGCGTATGACTTCAAGAATTCGCTCCATTCGTGCAATCTGGTCCCTGTCACCCTGGCGTGCGTCCTCTATCTCAGATGTGCGTGACTCCAGGACCTCAAACCTGGAATCGTGATCGTCCACTCGGGCCCTGATGCGATCGAGCTGTTCAGTTACATGGTCCAGCTTGGCATAGATGCCAGCCAGGCTGGTCTTAAGGTCCAAGAACATGGACTTCACCGACACCTCAGAGCTATCCTCTCCATTCGACTCCTCACAGGGCTGAGAGCCGGCAGCAGTGTTCTTTTTTTTCCCACCCTCAAAAGTAAGTTTGGCCTGGCGCTGATCAGCCTTGCCCATCGTTCCACTCTGCACCAACACTGCCGACCGGGCCCAAGCAATTAGAACCGATCAAAGGGAAGCCCAAAATCCAGGAACTCTTCCAGTCAGCGCAGAACTCACCGTGGGACCCTGCACCAGCAACAGGGTCATCAAATAGCAGGGCACCAGTGCACCAGAGCACCAGCCAGTCCTTGCAGGCCCGCACGGCCCACACCGCCAAGCAGGATAATCACCGCTCTTTCACCCTCCTCGGGTCACCACGACCACAGCCTTCACCGCCCTCAACAGGGCACTGCCACTTATCCTCAGCAAGCGGCCCGGGGGCCCGCCTAAATATTGCAGGCGGTTCCCCCCCGAAAGCCAAGGGAGAGCAACGATGAACCTCCAAGGCCCCCAGAGAGGCCTTACCACGCCGGCTTGTCTCCGTCCGGGCCTCTTCCTCGCCCGTCTGAACCGCCAGGCCCCAGATGAGCCGCGGGGCCCAGCAGTGCCTCCTCCGTGGTAGCGCCACAAAAACTAAGTGCGATGCAGGGCCACGACCCGACTGAGACGCCGAGCAGCCCCCAGGCGTAGTACCGCACCCGGCCACACACCTCCGGGAACAGCCGCGGGCCTTCACGTCCGCCCGCCCGGCACCCTGCGCGCGCGGGCGAGGCCGTCAACAGGCCCGCCCGCGTCTCTCCGCGTCCGCTCCGGCCGCTCCTGCGCTCCCGAGCTGCCAACAACAGCCCAGGAGCTCTTCTTAGAGGAGCGTGCTTGGCTCGCACCCGCCAGCACCGTCAAATGGGGCAATAAACGGATAAACGGCCCTGGGCCAGGCAGAGCCTCACATAGTGACTGCCATCTTGCCCGGCGGTCAGGCCACGCCCCTCAGTTACACAGTACTTATACACAATAATACCAATACTCAGAGTTACGAAAAATAAAGGTATTTTATTTTAGTGACACAAGGCTGAAAATATCTTAGAGGTGATACTCCTTGAGGTAAGTATTATACACAATATATACACTAGAGACCAAAATCAGGTAAGTAAATAGTCACAGAATAGTGCAAACAATAGAAAATACCATAGAATGCAATAGGAAGAAATAGGCCTAGGGACAACACAAACCGTACACTAAGAAAGTGGAATGCGAATCACAAATTCCTCTCATGTAAGTGTAGTGTGTAGAGGGTCACTGGGAGTGTAAGAAAACCACAAAGGTGAGTAAAATACCCCACCACAGAGCACAGGAAAGTAGGAGTAAAGTACTGCAAGTTTCCTCAGGACACACTACAAGTCGAGATAAGAGTTATTGCAAGAACCAAGCAAGACTGCAAGCAACAAATGGTTGATTCCCGGACCTGAAGACCTGTAAAGAGAGGAGACCAAGTCCAGAAGTCAGAGAAGATTCCACGAAGGACAAGAGCCCCATCCAACTCAGAAGATGGTGCAAACGAGGATTCTGTGGTTGGAAGAAGTCTGCAGAAGAGCACCAAAGAAGATGGCTACGGGTTCCTGCATGATGCAAAGGATGTCCCACGTCGATATGTTGGATGCAGGTGAGTTGCAGCGCTAGAATTGTCCAACAAGTCTTGGTTCAAGCAATGTCACGGAATGCATCAAAATGGTGCTGCCTGGACCCAAGAGGGACCTGGGGGCCTCAACTTGGACTGAGGAGGCAGATGGGGCTCCCAACACTGGAGGGAGCCCACAGATGACCAGGCAGCACCCACATGAGTCAAGGACACGGGGACAAAGGAGGTGCATTTTACGGTTGCTGCAGGACTACAAAAGAAGGTCCCACGCCACCGGAGAACAACTCAGCAAGTTGAGCGTCTCAGGATGGAGTGCCGGGGACGTGGGCCATGCTGTGCACGAAGGATTCTTGCAAATAGTGCACAGAGGCCTCAGGAGCTAGAAATGGCGCGGTGCACTGAGGTACTGTCGCAAACCGGGAAGGCACGCTCTTACCTTCACCAATTTTGGACAGCTGGAAATTAGGACAGTCTTGGTTGAAGGGGTGTACCAGCTGTGTTCCAGGGAGCACACTCATTGTCAGGAGAGGAGTCCCAGAGAACCGGTCGTCGTCTTGGATGGTGCCTGCTGGAGCAGGGAAGTGACTCTGTCACTCCACAGGAGATTTCTTCGGTCCTCCTGGTGCAGGGTGAAGACAGGGAGTCCTCAGAGCTTGCACACATTGGAAACTGTTGCAGTTGCTGGCTGGAGCTGAAGTTGTAGAGTCACAGTAGCCTTCTTGGATACTTTGTTGCAGTTACAGTCGTTCCTGGAGCAGTCTGTGGTTGATCAGACAATCAGAAGATGAAGCAGGAGTTGCAGAGGATTCCTGGTGGAAACTGGCAAGCCAGCCAAATTTGAAGAGGAACCCACAGGAGAGACCCTAAATAGCCCTTAGAGGGGGATTGGCTACCTAACCAGGTGTGCACCTATCAGGAGGGGTCTCTGACCTCACCTGGTGGCACTGGCCACTCAGAGATGTCCAGAGTGTCCCCACACCTTGGACGGGGTGGTGATGAACAGGGGAGTAGTCACTTTGTCTATTTTCACGCCAGAGCAGGGGCAGGGGGTCCCTGAACCAGTGTAGACTGGTTTATGCAAGGAGGGCACCATCTGTGCCCTTCAAAGCATTTCCAGAGGCTCTGGGAGACTACCCCTCCTAAGCCTGTAACACCTATTTCCAAAGGGAGAGGGTGTAACACCCTCCTCCCAAAGGAAATGCTTTGTTCTTCCTTCCTGGGACTGAGCTGCTCAGACCCCAGGAGGGCAGAACCCTGTCTGTGAGGAGGCAGCAGCTGTAGCTGCAGTGCAAGCCTCAGAGAGCTGGTTTGGCAGTAGTGGGGGTCCATAGTGGAGCACCCAGGATGCATGGGATTGGCCCCCCATACCATATTTGGAAAGGGGGGAGAATTCCATGATCTTAGACACCTTACATGGCCATATTCAGAGTTACCATTGTGAAGCTACATATAGGTATTGACCTATATGTAGTGCACATGTGTAATGGTATACCCGCACTCACAAAGTCTGGGGAATTGGCCCTGGACAGGGTGGGGGCACCTTTGCTAGTGCAAGGGTGCCCTCACACTTAGTAACTTTGCACTGAGCCTTCAGTAAATGAAGGTTAGACATATAGGTGACTTATAAGTTACTTAAATACAGTGAAAATGGCTGTGAAATAGTGTGTGCACTATTTCACGCAGGTTGCAGTGACAGTCCTGTGAAAGGGTTTGTCTGAGCTCCTTATGGGTGCCAAAGAAATGCTACAGCCCATAAGGATCTCCTGGAATCCCAATGCCCTGGGTACCTAGGTACCATATACTAGGGACTTATAAGGGGGGTCCAGTATGCCAACTGGAATTGGAAAATTAAGTCACTAAACTACAGTGACTAATTTGGAATCAGAGAGCGCATAAGCACTGAAGTTCTGGTTAGCAGAACTTCAGTGACACAGTTAAGCACTACTGACAACATACACATTAGGCCACAAACTGTGAGCACTGGGGTCTTGACCAGCAGGATCCCAGTGAAGGAGGCAAAACATACTGACAAACAGGTAGAAATTGGGGGTAACATGCCAAGAAAAATTGTACTTTCCTACAATAAGCCTCACTGTTTTATGTAACATTTCCTGTACATCAATTAACACACTTGTATGATTTAGTGTGCCTGTGTGTGTGATGTAAAGCACTCTGACACTCTCCACTCAGATGAGTAGCACTATAAAATAACTAAATAAAAAAATCTGTTGGTAGGTGCCATCAAAATCATTCTTAGTGTGAAAACTCATACACACAGATGCATATTGCAGTCTTACAGTGCATGCACATCTCTTACATAGGAGGTGGAACAAAGTAAAAAAACCTGCCTCAAAGTCATTGTTTCTCTAAAGCACTTTTGAAGTGATAATCTATGTGCCTTTATTTCCCTTCAGTGCATGGCATCTGTGGAGGGCTCCCAGCCATGGCGATACTTGAACAAAAGAAGGGCTAATGGCCCTTTTAAATCAGGCCTTTGTAACTGGCTGAAAGAGAGACTATGAAAGCCCCTCGCTGCCTGCTAGTTGCTGCACCGAGCAGAATGCAGACAATGTGTGCGTGCTGCTAAATTGGGCATGGGTGTCTGAAAATGTCACCAGAATAAATTCAGCTTATTTACCTTTGTTGGCCAGATCCTAGATCTGTCACAGTAAAAGCTGCACAACCCCCCTACTTTCCAACACTGTGTCTCATAGTATTGTAGATGCTATTCCACATTCAGAGTATAACTAGAACTGAATTATATCTCGTAGTCTGAGATGTTACCGCACGCCAGTCATCTGAAGCTGTCTGTAATGTTTATCAGTATAAGCCTCTGCATATCACATTGATAACAAAAGCACTGAGTGATGTCTCATAGCCTAAGAGTTGTCACCTCAAACTTGATATAACATGGGCAGAGTGCGATCTTTCATATACTAAACTTTATCAGAAATTGGTACTTCTAACATACGTTTAGAAATGTGTGACATTGATTATCTGCATCAAGGTGTGCGTCCCATATGTTTCCTTATGAACATGGAAGAGAAAAGGATTTAAATTCAGACTACATTATTTCTGCTATATGTCTGTATTTGTTTTTATTTACCCTTGACAAGGTGAAAAGTAGACATTTGACTCAGATGAATGTCACATCAGGTAATCTATGTCATTAGTCGAATGACTTCACATTTTCACAGTTGTTAGAAAGATAAGGTCAGATGACATCTGCATCAAATGGCAGACATGACAATGATTCTGCATAGATCTGAAAGATGATGACTTCCATTGACCTCCGTTATCGAAGATGGAGTCAAAGCCTACATAAAATGGAAGTAGACATAAGGGGCTTTTACATCAACTCTAGACTAATGTCTCTTTTAACAAACTCTAAACGTCCAATAATGCCACAATCCGAGCAATCTTGGTTGATATCGGGACAGTTTGTGTAATGAACTAAACGTTCAATGCTTCCACATCTATAATAGTGAATTTCTCTATCATCTGATTATTGCTTTGAATTATTCCATGTTTTAGTGCTCCTCTCCTCACTGTGTTGACCTCTTCAATCCTGGTAACTATCGTTAACTTTTGTATGTTGAATCAGCTTCCCAATCACATTTTCGCTAGCCTTAGATAATGCCACTTCGGAACACCTTCCAAATAACTCAGCTAGTTTCACTAGGGCTACTACATCCTTCAAAGGATAATCACCAGTAACCATAATCTGTCCTTCAAATTATATTAGTTTTTGTGCATGATAATGTGGTATTGTGTAAACTTATTCTCTTAATTTCTTAATTTACAGGCCAGTGCCATTTTTACGGGCAGCACTGTAGTTTTCAATGAGTTTGATGCTAGCAAGCATTCTGACGAAAACATAAAATTTATCAACAGTACTGACACTGCTGGAGAAAACTGGGATGGACTGGTAGGAAGGCATAGCTGTGGAACGGAGGGATTTAATTTTATTGTAAACTCTGTTTCTGTAAAGTATTTATTTCAACATTTCCAGTTAATGGAGCAAGAAAAGTATGATTACACGACCAATGGGCACTAATCCCACAACTTTATAATACCACACTGCAACCTGCCAAAGTCCTCGTGCTGGAGCCTTGAATGGATTTCCCCCTAATTCTTTGAAAAATAGCCTTTTCTTAAGACACAGTGATTTCCGGTCTGCCTGGCTGTATGTATATGTTATTTCAGTTACAATATCTTAGCCAAAAGTCAGCAGAGCGCTGCACATTGTCCAAGACTAAATTTATGTCTGGACACCTGTGCCGTATCATTGAGGGGCATATTTACTAACACTTCACACACAGCAAAGTAAGTGAAGTTGCTGCAATGTATTGCTTGGAAGGGAAATAGCAGAAGAGCACCATAGTTCCAAAGAAATGGTGCACTGGAATGTAAAACTCTGTCATGCAATTGCACAGTGAATCTTCACATAATCTCTCTGTCCACTTCCTGTTCAACCTCTTCCTTTCTCAGTTTCCCTTTTCTTTAACTGTTCAGGCCTCTCACCTACCATGCCATTCGTTTCTTCCTCTTAATCCCCCACGTCTCCTCTTGGTTTGTCCTACTTCACCTTTCAAATGCCCCCTCAACATTTTTTCTAGTTTCAATCTCCTTTGTCATCCTTATTACTTTTCGGTATCTGTTTTTCACTCCTTTCTCTGCCTATCTTCTTCTATGATCCTCTTTTCTCCATTTTTTTCCCTCTCCTGTTCTCACTCCCTCAGTTGGGCTTGCTTGCTTTCCTGTTCTTTCACTGTTCACTCTCACTATTCCAACTTTCTGTCTCTTCATCTCTCTGTATATATCCCTCTCTCCCTTTCCATCCTCTATTGTAGTGCTACTACCTGTGATCTCTAAGTCTATGTTCAGCAGCACTGCGCTGCTTCTGGTACTATCATTCATGGTGCAGGGAAAACTGTGAAAACGTCCCCTTTTGCCAGCTGTCAAATTCTGCAAGAGTGTATTTGTATGCTAGCTTTTTATATTGAAATGTGTGTGAATGTTCCCTTACTACTCCAATGTGAAATTTAAACAACATAAACCTATGCTTTTTTCAGCTGTTTATTTCATAATTGGGCGACATCCACAGACTTGCCCATAAAAATTACCTTTTGTTCTGAGTTGTTGTCCTGAATGTTGACCCTTTGTCTTGAATTTTTACTGACACTGTCCAGAATTTGCTTTCCTGTCAGGTGGTCACCCTCACTTCACCTTTCTCCTATATTCCTTCTCTATGTTCTTTCCTCTATCCTTTCCAATCTTCTCTGAACATCCCCATCTTCCTCTTCTCATTTTCGTTTTATGTACTCCTTTCCCACTTCACAGGTGTGCATCATAAGCACACATCTCAACTGTGATCCCAGATAACTGCCTCGCCACACCTGTTCTCACCGTGACCACAGTTATATGTCAGGATACTGTGAGCTAATGCTATGCAAAATGGCTGCCAGTGTGTTTAGGTACGCAATGTGTCCATTGGCTTGACGTCAGCAGATATCTTCACGCTTCTCCTCACACAGGCACCTCTCCTCACAGACTACGGGCCCTCGCCTTTAGTAGTCTCTGCCCGGTAGTCTTCATAGAGGAACCTAGCGCAGGCCCACCCTAGTCTGAAATTGCGTCATTATAGGTCGAGACCACAGCAAAGATGGTGTCTCAGAGCAGGAAGCAGAAAACACCTAAAAAAGTAGAGTGGCGGGTCGGTGTTACCAGAGGACCAAAACCAATGACCCGGGTTCAGGACGGGCAGTGAGTTATGTGTGTCTTCTTCCCTCGGGCCGTCATCGTCAAATTTTGTTAGGTATGGAGCCCGGCAAGTAAAATTTTACAATGGTGGTGCATGGGATCGAATCCCGGCTTCGGGGTTGGTTCAGCATGGTGAGATATTGCGTAAACCACTTGATATGCTCACGCCTTCTCGACTGCAACTAAGTGCCCCCATTTCAGAAAATAAAATTCTATAGCATCACATTACAACTTAAAATATGTTAAAGAATTAACCCCCACCTCTTGCAGGATCTGCAAACACGCAACATTGGTAAACTGTGGTGCTAGCCATTACATTCGTCACTGAGACCTGGGCAGAGAAAGCATGGTTAGCAGCATAAAGGCATAACAATTCAAGCACCGGCAGCAGCCTTGCAAGCGTCCTTCACACACATAGTACAGTACCAATAGTATTAGAACAAACTTCCCTCACACTGGCACACAAATAGTGTATCACGAGTATATTGTCTGTACAAGCTTCCTTCGTGCACTAGGTTGACCACCTGGCATTGAGGCAAATTCTGGACAGGACTGTAAAAAATTCAGGACAAATGGTCAAAATTCAGGACAAAAATTCAGGACAAAGGGTCAAAATTCAGGAAAAAAATTCAAGAACAAACGTCAGTTTTACAGACACACGCAAGAGAGGCCATGCCTCACTATGTTGTCAGTGCATTTATGTACTCTTTTTTAACATAGCACTCTTTATTCACTGTGGACCTTTTGTGATTGCCTCCTGGTGTGCTACATTCAGGTGTCACATTACGTCCTTGTTCAGTAGTAAATTAATGCCTTTCACGGCAAGGCCATCACCCCTACCCAAATCTATCCGATCTTTCCTGAAGAGAAAGTAACAGCAACATTTTGATTATGTTTCTGAACATTTCAAAACCCCTGGCAAACAGTTTGGGAAACATTAAGGTAATTAACCTTATGCTAGTTTAAACAAATTGAACAAAAACATCTGGCTTACCCCAACCGCCCATGGACTTTCAACCTAATTTGTTTTAAAGAGGCAGGGCAGATGGTGTGGGTGACAGTCTCACACCTAATGACAGGATGTGATTTACCCATAACTTGTCTGTAGTCTCACTGCACTAGAGTGTATGTTTGGGACTCTACATTTATCTCAGAAATGGGAGCCCGGACTACCAATCAAAGATAATAAAAGAGTAGGATGAAATCGAGATCAAATGGGAGATCCACTGCAAGTAATTCAAAGGGTTGTTGCTAACAATTGGATAAATAAAGAAGAGAAGAACAAGGTAGGACAATTCCTAAAATCAGACAAGATGGGTCCACCATGACTATTTGAAGGTATTGGGTACCTGGGGAGTTGTCTGCACACACGAGCGAAACAGAAGGGGCACTGTCAAGTGGTTGAACAATCAACATCCATCCACCTTGGCAAACTCTTCTGGTGCGATGGTTCGCTGTTAGTGCTTGTGAAGGGTGAGCAGGGGCCAGACCCCTTGCAACGTTGTGCAAGGCAATTGCCTGCTTAGTCCATGTCTTTATAAGGTTTTGAAATTGAGCAAAAGCCAAACTAGAGATCTGGGTTATCCCTAAGTGTCAAGTACACATAGAATCTTCAAAATATTTGGGATGTAAATTGCACAAACAAAATTTACAAATTTTAAAATGTAATTAGTGTTTCTTTAACATATAGCACTGTTTTCGCCTTCATGCACAATTAGATCTCAGATTGAACTGGGAACCAGTTACCTTTTGATACCTAGTGATTAATATCTACCATTCTTACACTGATTTCCAGGATGAAAATCTCGGCAGAGCGAACGGTCCCTCCAAGCCCAGTTTGCTTTTCGGTCTTCTCTTCTGCTTTCTGTAGAGGCCATGTGGCACTAGCGAAGATGGTGTGCTACCCCAATGATGGTATTATTTTGCAAACCTTCCCCTGCTCGTCCTTCATTCCTTCTTCAGACAGGCCACACATCTGATTTGGTCGCTGCGGCGCCATCGGGAGCTCTTTCCACTCTAAAGATAACTGTGACTGCGGTGGATTAGATATTCCGGACTTAGAATGCTTTTATTCAGCTGCAGATGTCCAATGGGTGGCTCACTGGCTTTCTGCCCACCTCCCTGCATGAGATGGGGTTTACCAGTAAAGACTTTTAAGGAAGGCTTAAAGCACTGCTCATCGTTTCCTACTGACCATTCTATGGATCACCATCCGGGGTTATCATGCATGGCTTTCTCTTGCCTTGCCAGAACCTGTAAACTCACTGACACGAAGAAACCCTATGCTCCTGCACTACATTTGCTAAGCCTTCCCACTCGCACAGGATGGCTGTGCTCAGAGCAACTCCATCAGTGCCATGTTGCAGGTGTCTTAAAATTGGGGACTTTGTTTCTGAACAGTGAGCTACTAAATTTCCAAACCCTTGTGGCAGACTACCATCTTCACCCCGGTCAACTCCTTACTTACAACCACCTTAAATAATCATTAAATGCCCTATTTCATGTCTGCTACCTAGCACTAACCCTACAAGAGATGTGCCAGAAGCTCTGTACCAGAGGAAATGGTGGCAAACTGATAGAATGGGTGTACAGACCTATCCTGCAACATGGAAACCACTCCAGGTCTTCTTGTCATACTACCTGGGTGACTGATGTAGCCAAACCTCTGCAAGATATGGACTAAAATACTGGACTTCCCCCACAAAGTATCCCACAGCTGTCACTTTAAGTAAATTCATAGTGCTTCCTTGTGAATGCATTCTGCCCGTTGCTTGCCATTGGCCTTGTGGTTTGTAACTCACAATTTGTTGTTTTCAATTTGCTGGCTTTATTTGTTTTAAGCTATGCAGCTTGAATTCGTCCCTTCCCTTGCCAAAACCTTATTTACAGTATCCTGCCAGTGCTCCCTTTCTGTAAACCGGCCTGTAAATCTTGTTCTTATCTTATCATATTTGCTGTGCATTCAAAGAACAAAGTCAAATGTCAGGCTCTGTCTTCGGTGGGAACTTAGTGTTTACTTTCCTTTTTCTGACTTCAAAGTGAGAGGATTTATGCAACAACCTTGCTGGATACTGGGGTTAGGAAAGAGTTTTTTCTATCACATGACAACATTTAAATAGACTTCAGAATATATCAGAATTGCACCCTACTCTGTATCACTCCACTTTACGCCACTCCATGCCACTGTTCTCTTCTCCATTCGGAACCACTCCACATTATGCTACTGCTCTCTATGCTACTTCACACTATGCCTCTCTACTCTACTCTGTACTACTCTACTCTAAGCCACCACTGTGAGAAGGTAGCCTCTTTCTAGCCTTGTTACCCCCACTTTTGGCCTGTTTGTGAGTGTATGTCAGGGTGTTTGTCACTGTTTTCACTGTCTCACTGGGATCCTGATAGCCAGGCCTCAGTGCTCATAGTGAAAACACTATGTTTTCAGTATGTTTGTTATGTGTCACTGGGATCCTGCTGGTCAGGACCCCAGTGCTCATAGGTTTGTGGCCTATATGTATGTGTCACTGGGACCCTGTCACACAGGGCCCCAGTGCTCATAGGTGTGCATGTATATGTTCCCTGTGTGGTGCCTAACTGTCTCACTGAGGCTCTGCTAACCAGAACCTCAGTGGTTATGCTCTCTCATTACTTTCAAATTGTCACTGACAGGCTAGTGACCATTTTTACCAATTTACATTGGCTTACTGGAACACCCTTATAATTCCCTAGTATATGGTACTGAGGTACCCAGGGTATTGGGGTTCCAGGAGATCCCTATGGGCTGCAGCATTTCTTTTGCCACCCATAGGGAGCTCTGACAATTCTTACACAGGCCTGCCACGGCAGCCTGAGTGAAATAACGTCCACGTTATTTCACAGCCATTTTACACTGCACTTAAGTAACTTATAAGTCACCTATATGTCTAACCTTTACCTGGTAAAGGTTAGGTGCAAAGTTACTTAGTGTGAGGGCACCCTGGCACTAGCCAACGTGCCCCCACATTGTTCAGAGCCAATTCCCTGAACTTTGTGAGTGCGGGGACACCATTACACGCGTGCACTACATATAGGTCACTACCTATATGTAGCTTCACCATGGTAACTCCGAATATGGCCATGTAACATGTCTATGATCATGGAATTGCCCCCTCTATACCATCCTGGCATAGTTGGCACAATCCCATGATCCCAGTGGTCTGTAGCACAGACCCTGGTACTGCCAAACTGCCCTTCCTGGGGTTTCACTGCAGCTGCTGCTGCTGCCAACCCCTCAGACAGGCAGCTGCCCTCCTGGGGTCCAGCCAGGCCTGGCCCAGGATGGCAGAACAAAGAACTTCCTCTGAGAGAGGGTGTGACACCCTCTCCCTTTGGAAAATGGTGTGAAGGCAGGGGAGGAGTAGCCTCCCCCAGCCTCTGGAAATGCTTTGTTGGGCACAGAGGTGCCCAATTCTGCATAAGCCAGTCTACACCGGTTCAGGGACCCCTTAGCCCCTGCTCTGGTGCGAAACTGGACAAAGGAAAGGGGAGTGACCACTCCCCTGACCTGCACCTCCCCTGGGAGGTGTCCAGAGCTCCTCCAGTGTGCTCCAGACCTCTGCCATCTTGGAAACAGAGGTGCTGCTGGCACACTGGACTGCTCTGAGTGGCCAGTGCCACCAGGTGACGTCAGAGACTCCTTGTGATAGGCTCCTTCAGGTGTTAGTAGCCTTTCCTCTCTCCTAGGTAGCCAAACCCTCTTTTCTGGCTATTTAGGGTCTCTGTCTCTGGGGAAACTTTAGATAACGAATGCATGAGCTCAGCCGAGTTCCTCTGCATCTCCCTCTTCACCTTCTGATAAGGAATCGACCGCTGACCGCGCTGGAAGCCTGCAAACCTGCAACATAGTAGCAAAGACGACTACTGCAACTCTGTAACGCTGATCCTGCCGCCTTCTCGACTGTTTTCCTGCTTGTGCATGCTGTGGGGGTAGTCTGCCTCCTCTCTGCACCAGAAGCTCCGAAGAAATCTCCCGTGGGTCGACGGAATCTTCCCCCTGCAACCGCAGGCACCAAAAAGCTGCATTACCGGTCCCTTGGGTCTCCTCTCAGCACGACGAGCGAGGTCCCTCGAATCCAGCGACACCGTCCAAGTGACCCCCACAGTCCAGTGACTCTTCAGCCCAAGTTTGGTGGAGGTAAGTCCTTTCCTCACCTCGCTGGGCTGCATTGCTGGGAACCGCGACTTTGCAAGCTTTTCCGGCCCCTGTGCACTTCCGGCGGAAATCCTTCGTTCACAGCCAAGCCTGGGTCCACGGCACTCTAACCTGCATTGCACGACTTTCTAAGTTGGTCTCCGGCGACGTGGGACTCCTTTGTGCAACTTCGGCGAGCACCGTTTCACGCATCCTCGTAGTGCCTGTTTCTGGCACTTCCCCGGGTGCTACCTGCTTCAGTGAGGGCTCTTTGTCTTGCTCGACGTCCCCTCTCTCTGCAGGTCCAATTTGCGACCTCCTGGTCCCTCCTGGGCCCCAGCAGCGTCCAAAAACGCCAAACGCACGATTTGCGTGTAGCAAGGCTTGTTGGCGTCCATCCGGCGGGAAAACACTTCTGCACGACTCTCCAAGGCGTGGGGGATCCATCCTCCAAAGGGGAAGTCTCTAGCCCTTGTCGTTCCTGCAGTATTCATAGTTCTTCAGCCTAGTAAGAGCTTCTTTGCACCAACCGCTGGCATTTCTTGGGCATCTGCCCACCTCCGAGCTGCTTGTGACTTTTGGACTTGGTCCCCTTGTTCCACAGGTACCCTCAGTCAGGAATCCATCGTTGTTGCATTGCTGATTTGTGTTTTCCTTGCATTTTCCCTCTAACACGACTATTTTGTCCTTAGGGGAACTTTGGTGCACTTTGCACTCACTTTTCAGGGTCTTGGGGAGGGTTATTTTTCTAACTCTCACTATTTTCTAATAGTCCCAACGACCCTCTACAAGGTCACATAGGTTTGGGGTCCATTCGTGGTTCGCATTCCACTTTTGGAGTATATGGTTTGTGTTGCCCCTATCCCTATGTTTCCCCATTGCATCCTATTGTAACTATACATTGTTTGCACTGTTTTCTACGACTATACTGCATATTTTTGCTATTGTGTATATATATCTTGTGTATATTTCCTATCCTCTCACTGAGGGTACACTCTAAGATACTTTGGCATATTGTCATAAAAATAAAGTACCTTTATTTTTAGTATAACTGTGTATTGTGTTTTCTTATGATATTGTGCATATGACACTAAGTGGTACTGTAGTAGCTTCACACGTCTCCTAGTTCAGCCTAAGCTGCTCTGCTAAGCTACCATTATCTATCAGCCTAAGCTGCTAGACACCCTATACACTAATAAGGGATAACTGGGCCTGGTGCAAGGTGCAAGTACCCCTTGGTACTCACTACAAGCCAGTCCAGCCTCCTACATTGGTTGTGCAGTGGTGGGATAAGTGCTTGAGACTACTTACCACTCTTGTCATTGTACTTTTCATAAGAGAAAAATATACAAACAAGGTCAGTGTATATACACATAGCCAAAAAGTTTTGCATTTCCTCTTTTCACTCTTTTCTAAGTGCTGAAAAGTACTACTAAACTTTCAAAAAGTTCTTAAAAGTTTAAAAAGTTTTTTTCTGTCTTTAAAAAAAGTTCTGAAAACTTTTTTCTCTTTGTCTATCACTTTAACTCTCTCTAAAAATGTCTGGCACAGGCCAAAATGTTGAACTGTCCAAACTTGCATATGATCACCTTAGCTGGAAAGGAGCAAGGAGTCTCTGCATAGAGAGAGGTTTGAGTGTAGGGAAGAATCCTTCCTTAGAACTGTTAATTAATATGCTTAGAGTACAGGATAAGGCCATAAGTGCCCAATCTGTAGAAAAAGTAGCTAATGGTTCTCAATCTGATCCAGAGACTCCCCCAGGAAAAGGTTCAGGAAAGAAACTTCTCAGCCTGCCCATTACTAGACAGTCTAGCATAGTTGGTACAGAGGTTGAATCACACCATACTGATGATGTGATCTCACATTATGCTGGTAGCCAAGCTGTTAGGGTGCCCTCTGTAAGGGACAGGTCTCCTTCTGTTCATTCCCATCATACCTCTGTATCTAGAAATGTCCCTCCCACCCACCCTGATGACAGATTGTTAGAAAGGGAGCTCAATAGATTGAGAGTGGAACAAACCAGACTGAAGCTCAAGAAGCAACAGCTGGATTTGGATAGACAGTCTTTAGAAATAGAGAGGGAAAGACAGAAGTTGGGTTTAGATACCCATGGTGGCAGCAGCAGTATTCCCCATAGTCATCCTGCAAAAGAGCATGATTCCAGGAATCTGCATAAGATAGTTCCCCCTTACAAGAAGGGGGATGACATTAACAAGTGGTTTGCTGCACTTGAGAGGGCCTGTGCTGTACAGGATGTCCCTCAAAAGCAGTGGGCTGCTATCCTATGGCTATCATTTACTGGAAAAGGTAGGGATAGGCTCCTTACTGTAAAAGAAAATGATGCTAACAATTTCCAAGTTCTTAAGAATGCACTCCTGGATGGTTATGGCTTAACCACTGAACAGTACAGGATAAAGTTCAGAGAGACCAAAAAGGAGTCTTCACAAGACTGGGTTGATTTCATTGACCATTCAGTGAAGGCCTTGGAGGGGTGGTTACATGGCAGTAAAGTTACTGATTATGAAAGCCTGTATAACACAATCCTGAGAGAGCATATACTTAATAATTGTGTGTCTGATTTGTTGCACCAGTACCTGGTAGACTCTGATCTGACCTCTCCCCAAGAATTGGGAAAGAAGGCAGACAAATGGGTCAGAACAAGAGTGAACAGAAAAGTTCATACAGGGGGTGACAAAGATGGCAATAAGAAGAAAGATGGTGAAAAATCTCAAGATAAGCATGGGGATAAGGGTAAAACCAAAGATCCCACTTCAAATCTTAAACACTCTTCAGAGGGTGGGGATAAAACAAATTCTTCCTCTTCTTCCCAACCTGCACACATTAAAAAGCCTTGGTGCTTTGTGTGTAAAAATAGAGGCCATAGGCCAGGGGATAAGTCCTGTCCAGGTAAACCCCCTGAGCCTACCACCACTAATACATCAAGCTCTAGTGCCCCTAGCAGTAGTGGTACTAGTGGTGGGACTGCTGGCAACAGTCAAGCAAAGGGTGTAGTTGGGTTCACTTATGGGTCCATAGTGGAAACTGATGTAATCAGTCCCAAGACAGTTTCTGTCACACCTAGTGGCACTGGCCTTGCCACACTGGCTGCTTGTCCCCTTACAATGGATAAGTACAGGCAGACAGTTTCAATAAATGGTGTTGAGGCCTTGGCCTACAGGGACACAGGTGCCAGTTTCACTTTGGTGACTGAAAACCTAGTGCCTCCTGAACAACACATCATTGGACAACAGTATAAGATTATTGATGTCCATAACTCCACTAAGTTTCTTCCCTTAGCTATAATTCAGTTTAGTTGGGGTGGAGTTACTGGCCCTAAGCAGGTGGTGGTATCACCTAGCTTACCTGTAGACTGTCTCTTAGGTAATGACCTAGAGGCCTCAGGTTGGGCTGATGTAGAGTTTTATGCCCATGCAGCCATGCTGGGCATCCCTGAGGAATTGTTCCCTCTCATTTCAAGTGAAATGAAAAAGCAAAGGAGAGAAGGCCTGAAAACTCAGGATCCCTCTCCATCAACAGGTAAAAAGGGTATCACAGTATCCCCTAACCACCCTACCATTCAGGATACTATTCCTGTGGTGGGAGAAACCTCTCCTGGGGTGGCACCTGTTCCAAGGGAATCATCAGCTGGCAAAGCTGGACTCCCTGAGGTGGAAGTACCTCTCTGTGGGATAACTAACATTGGTGAGAAAAACAGCACCATTTTAGTTAACATGGAGCATCCCTCCAACCCTCCCAGAGAAACTTTAGTGCAGAAACCCTGCACTACCTCACAACACTTAGGACAGCATCCCTGCCCTAGTGTGGAGCTCATAGGACAGCATCCCTGCCCTGCTCCAACTCAAGAGAAACAGCATCCCTGTTCTCTCTTCCAGCCAGATGGACAAAGTTTTTGCCCAGCTATGGCTTTTCTGAGACAGCATCCCTGTCTGGCATTTGCATCACTACAAATAGGTTCAGTGGACAATTCCCACTGCTCTAAACTAAAACTTACTGATAGAAACTCTGAAAATACATCTTCACATTGTTGCTTAGCTAAAAAACTTCAAACAGGGTGGTTTACATCCCCACAGGGAAGTAACCATATAGTGGATGATAAAGGGAGTAACCAGTCTATGGCAGAGCTACTCTCTACTTATCACCACTTAGACAATAAAGTCTCAACTGGCCAAGGTTAGCCTTATTGTCCTTCGTTTGGGGGGGGGTTGTGTGAGAAGGTAGCCTCTTTCTAGCCTTGTTACCCCCACTTTTGGCCTGTTTGTGAGTGTATGTCAGGGTGTTTGTCACTGTTTTCACTGTCTCACTGGGATCCTGATAGCCAGGCCTCAGTGCTCATAGTGAAAACACTATGTTTTCAGTATGTTTGTTATGTGTCACTGGGATCCTGCTGGTCAGGACCCCAGTGCTCATAGGTTTGTGGCCTATATGTATGTGTCACTGGGACCCTGTCACACAGGGCCCCAGTGCTCATAGGTGTGCATGTATATGTTCCCTGTGTGGTGCCTAACTGTCTCACTGAGGCTCTGCTAACCAGAACCTCAGTGGTTATGCTCTCTCATTACTTTCAAATTGTCACTGACAGGCTAGTGACCATTTTTACCAATTTACATTGGCTTACTGGAACACCCTTATAATTCCCTAGTATATGGTACTGAGGTACCCAGGGTATTGGGGTTCCAGGAGATCCCTATGGGCTGCAGCATTTCTTTTGCCACCCATAGGGAGCTCTGACAATTCTTACACAGGCCTGCCACGGCAGCCTGAGTGAAATAACGTCCACGTTATTTCACAGCCATTTTACACTGCACTTAAGTAACTTATAAGTCACCTATATGTCTAACCTTTACCTGGTAAAGGTTAGGTGCAAAGTTACTTAGTGTGAGGGCACCCTGGCACTAGCCAACGTGCCCCCACATTGTTCAGAGCCAATTCCCTGAACTTTGTGAGTGCGGGGACACCATTACACGCGTGCACTACATATAGGTCACTACCTATATGTAGCTTCACCATGGTAACTCCGAATATGGCCATGTAACATGTCTATGATCATGGAATTGCCCCCTCTATACCATCCTGGCATAGTTGGCACAATCCCATGATCCCAGTGGTCTGTAGCACAGACCCTGGTACTGCCAAACTGCCCTTCCTGGGGTTTCACTGCAGCTGCTGCTGCTGCCAACCCCTCAGACAGGCAGCTGCCCTCCTGGGGTCCAGCCAGGCCTGGCCCAGGATGGCAGAACAAAGAACTTCCTCTGAGAGAGGGTGTGACACCCTCTCCCTTTGGAAAATGGTGTGAAGGCAGGGGAGGAGTAGCCTCCCCCAGCCTCTGGAAATGCTTTGTTGGGCACAGAGGTGCCCAATTCTGCATAAGCCAGTCTACACCGGTTCAGGGACCCCTTAGCCCCTGCTCTGGTGCGAAACTGGACAAAGGAAAGGGGAGTGACCACTCCCCTGACCTGCACCTCCCCTGGGAGGTGTCCAGAGCTCCTCCAGTGTGCTCCAGACCTCTGCCATCTTGGAAACAGAGGTGCTGCTGGCACACTGGACTGCTCTGAGTGGCCAGTGCCACCAGGTGACGTCAGAGACTCCTTGTGATAGGCTCCTTCAGGTGTTAGTAGCCTTTCCTCTCTCCTAGGTAGCCAAACCCTCTTTTCTGGCTATTTAGGGTCTCTGTCTCTGGGGAAACTTTAGATAACAAATGCATGAGCTCAGCCGAGTTCCTCTGCATCTCCCTCTTCACCTTCTGATAAGGAATCGACCGCTGACCGCGCTGGAAGCCTGCAAACCTGCAACATAGTAGCAAAGACGACTACTGCAACTCTGTAACGCTGATCCTGCCGCCTTCTCGACTGTTTTCCTGCTTGTGCATGCTGTGGGGGTAGTCTGCCTCCTCTCTGCACCAGAAGCTCCGAAGAAATCTCCCGTGGGTCGACGGAATCTTCCCCCTGCAACCGCAGGCACCAAAAAGCTGCATTACCGGTCCCTTGGGTCTCCTCTCAGCACGACGAGCGAGGTCCCTCGAATCCAGCGACACCGTCCAAGTGACCCCCACAGTCCAGTGACTCTTCAGCCCAAGTTTGGTGGAGGTAAGTCCTTTCCTCACCTCGCTGGGCTGCATTGCTGGGAACCGCGACTTTGCAAGCTTTTCCGGCCCCTGTGCACTTCCGGCGGAAATCCTTCGTTCACAGCCAAGCCTGGGTCCACGGCACTCTAACCTGCATTGCACGACTTTCTAAGTTGGTCTCCGGCGACGTGGGACTCCTTTGTGCAACTTCGGCGAGCACCGTTTCACGCATCCTCGTAGTGCCTGTTTCTGGCACTTCCCCGGGTGCTACCTGCTTCAGTGAGGGCTCTTTGTCTTGCTCGACGTCCCCTCTCTCTGCAGGTCCAATTTGCGACCTCCTGGTCCCTCCTGGGCCCCAGCAGCGTCCAAAAACGCCAAACGCACGATTTGCGTGTAGCAAGGCTTGTTGGCGTCCATCCGGCGGGAAAACACTTCTGCACGACTCTCCAAGGCGTGGGGGATCCATCCTCCAAAGGGGAAGTCTCTAGCCCTTGTCGTTCCTGCAGTATTCATAGTTCTTCAGCCTAGTAAGAGCTTCTTTGCACCAACCGCTGGCATTTCTTGGGCATCTGCCCACCTCCGAGCTGCTTGTGACTTTTGGACTTGGTCCCCTTGTTCCACAGGTACCCTCAGTCAGGAATCCATCGTTGTTGCATTGCTGATTTGTGTTTTCCTTGCATTTTCCCTCTAACACGACTATTTTGTCCTTAGGGGAACTTTGGTGCACTTTGCACTCACTTTTCAGGGTCTTGGGGAGGGTTATTTTTCTAACTCTCACTATTTTCTAATAGTCCCAACGACCCTCTACAAGGTCACATAGGTTTGGGGTCCATTCGTGGTTCGCATTCCACTTTTGGAGTATATGGTTTGTGTTGCCCCTATCCCTATGTTTCCCCATTGCATCCTATTGTAACTATACATTGTTTGCACTGTTTTCTACGACTATACTGCATATTTTTGCTATTGTGTATATATATCTTGTGTATATTTCCTATCCTCTCACTGAGGGTACACTCTAAGATACTTTGGCATATTGTCATAAAAATAAAGTACCTTTATTTTTAGTATAACTGTGTATTGTGTTTTCTTATGATATTGTGCATATGACACTAAGTGGTACTGTAGTAGCTTCACACGTCTCCTAGTTCAGCCTAAGCTGCTCTGCTAAGCTACCATTATCTATCAGCCTAAGCTGCTAGACACCCTATACACTAATAAGGGATAACTGGGCCTGGTGCAAGGTGCAAGTACCCCTTGGTACTCACTACAAGCCAGTCCAGCCTCCTACAACCACACATTGCGCCTCTCTACACCACTGTGCTCTGCTCGTCTGCACGCCATACCACTCCAGTATAGGCAACACCAATCTAATCCGCACAACTCCACTCTCTGCCACTCTGCAACGCTGCACTGTACGCCACTGCACTCTAAGCTAATACACTCTATGCTAATGCACTTTACTCTGTAACACTCAACTCTATGCCCCTGCACTCTACATCAATACACTGTACATCATTCTAATCTACTCTGCACCTCTGCACTCTATGCCACGGCACTCTACACTACTTTACTCTATGCCATCACACTCTATGCCACTTTATGCAACTCCACTCTAACCTGCACTTCTCCACTCTAAGCCACCTCACTCTACTGTTAAATAATCTACTTTATGCCACTGCACTCTGTGCCACTGCATTCTATGCCACTGCACTCTACCCTGCACCTCCCCACTCTATGCAACTGCACTCTACTCTGAAACAATCTATTCTACGCCACTGTACTCTATACCACTCTGACCACTGCACTCTAGTTCAGTGCACTCTACACCACTGCAATCTGACACTCTGCAACACTGCTCTGGCCGCCACTATACTTAACACCACTCTGCCCTGCACTACTGCATTTTGCACCAACATACTCTATTCCACTGCATTCTATGCCACTCTACGCTGCCCAATGCCACTCTATGCAACTGCACTCTACACCAGTGCACTTTAAACAACTGCACTGCCCTTTACTCTGCACCACTGTACTCTATGCCACTCTCCACCACTGCACTGACACTCTTCTCTGCAACTCTGCACTCTACACCACTCTACTCTATTGCACTGCACTTTAGGCACTATACTCTACTCTACACCACTCTACAATACTCCACTCTGCACCACTCTACACCACTACACTCTATGCCACATGAGTCTACTCTGCACTCTATGACGCTGCACCACTCTGCATTACTGCACTCTGCTACTCTATTGTATGCCACTCTACTCCACTGCACTCTATGTAACTCTACCCCATGCCACTCTATGCCACTGCACTCTGCGCCAGTGCACTCTAAACAACTGCACTATACACTACTGCCCTCTACTCTGTACCACTGTACTCTACGCCACTGCTCTGTGCCACTCTACTCCACTCTACATCACCGCGCTGACACTCTACTCTGCAGTGTTGCACTCTCCACCACCGTACTATACACCAATGTACTATGTACTACTGCATTCTATGCCACTGCACTCTATGCCACTCTACTCTGCATCACTCCACTCTACAGCACTTTGCCCTACTCTGCACCACTCTACATTACACCACTGCACTCCCTGCAATGTGAGTCTACTCTGCAATCTATGCCACTGCACCACTCTACACTACTGCTCTCTCTGCTACTCTATTGTATGCCACTCTACTCCACTGCACTCTACGCCACTCTACTCTGTCCCATGCCACTCCATGCAACTGCACTCTACGCTAACGCACTCCAAACAACTGCACTGTACCCCACTGCACTGTACTTTGCACCACTGGGCTCTACGCCACTGCTCCTATGCTACTCTACTCCACTCCACACCACTATGCCACTAGCTTTAAGCCATGCTGAACAGCAGCTGCTCTGATGTATGACATGGCTAATGGCTAAAACACATTAGCAAAGCCAATAACTCTTTCGTAGATGAGATCTATTGGCTTTGCCAATGTATGTTAGTACTATGAGGTACCGAGGTACCTGAAAGAACTGTGAAAAATACAATTACATCATAATAAAGGCTGCTACAAAATGCACAAATACATTTCGGTTAAATAAAAAAAAGGTGCTTTTCAAATACAGATTTGAATAATATACAGTTTATACCTAGGATAAACAATTTTATAAGACTCCATAAAAACCACACACTCCACAGCTCACCTTGGAACACCATTACAATACCTCTCTGAAAGAAATATCTTTGCCACCAGAAAACTTCAAGTGACTCCTTTTAGTAAAGTCAATGCAGGTTTTCAAGCCCCTTTGTATTTGCAGATTTACCAGTTGCCCACATTTGCATGTCTTTAGGGAAGGAGACCCCCTGGCAAGAGGGTCTGATTCTTATCTGTCTGCCCCTCCCTCAGAGCGCAGGAGACCCCCTGCCTTCCAGCCCAGCTGGGGAAACACCTCTGCCTGTAATTTCCCCCTGCCTCCATTGCCCTTTAGGTGAAAGGCTAAAATTACGGACAAATGCCGTCCGTTAAAGCTTTCATCACGGACAACGGACAGCAGGGTGAAATTACGGACAGTCCGTGAAATTTACGGACGGGTGGTCACCCTATCGTGCACATAACAGGTGAGGCACAGCATCAGCGGACTAAGTTTCTTTGCACAAACATGTCATGTGTGCCACATGAAGCACTGCAAACATCTGTTCTGCACAGAAGACATACTGCCCTTGTGAAAGGAGTGGAAACAACTCACATAAGTACAAGACAATACTGGAACCAATATCTAAATGCTATTGATGCTTAGACTGGTTGTCTGAGTGCAGAGCTTTTTCTGATTTGCATGTGGATTCTTATGGTTTTGCTTGATGAGGGCACCCAAATGTATGAATTTAGGTGGTTGTTGCTGTTTGACCATTTAAAGACAACAACTGAAAAGACATGCTCATCTTAAGAATCTGAAAAAACTGAGAAACATATGTAAGGTGATAGCTCACATTCAGTGTGATACTTTAAATTGATAATAAATGTGAAATATTGTGGCGTGAAACAATTTAAATAGTAGAGTTCACTAAGGTTTTACTGTAGACTAGCATTTAAATACCAAACATTTAAACTACGTGATCTGATTGAATTAACCCTCCATTTCAACCAGTATTGACAGCAGCATTCAAATCTTCCTTACTTAGATGGGATAGGTATAGTGAAGGAGCAACTGCACAAACCTTTCTTTAACAATAAAAGATATAGGCCCTTATTACAACATTGGTGTTAAATGCCGCTTTCCGCCGTGCAGAAGACCGCCAACACACCGCCGTGGCGGCGGAATTCTGCCACAGCTATTACGACCCACAGCTCGGAATCCGCCAAAATCTAGACACGCACACAAGTCCGCCACACCAAAGGTCAGTGATAAACTGGCGATAACAAAACCTCCACCATCACACCAACAGGAATACGCCCACACTATCACGACTCACGAATCCACGTGGCGGTCTTTCAACTGCAGTATTCCATTGGCGGTACACACCACAGCACTCAAAATACACTCTTACAAAACACAACCACATTGGACAAATCGAAATACACACACCTGATACACAGACACACACCACTCCCACACACCCAATACAATATAAAACACACACCCACATTACCCACAAACCCTTACAACCAAAAACTTTGAAGACGCCCAGAGATACAGCAAAGCAAAGACAACACCAGCATACAGAGGCACACAACACCATCACACATCCACATCCACGCACAAAACAACACACACCCCTAAACATCACCCCACACATCACAACACACACCACTTCACACATCACCCACATCACCCCATGGCACCGCAAAGACACCCCAGGGTTTCTGAGGAGGAGCTCAGGGTCATGGTGGAGGAAATCTTCCGGGTAGAGCCACAGCTATTCGGATCACAGGTGCAGCACACCACCATAGCTAGGAAGATGGAGCTGTGGCGCAGAATCGTGGACAGGGTCAACGCAGTGGGACAGCACCCAAGAACACGGGATGACATCAGGAAGAGGTAGAACGACCTATGGGGGAAGGTGCGTTCTGTGGTCTCAAGACACCACATTGCGGTTCAGAGGACTGGCGGCGGACCCCCACCTCCTCCCCCACAACTAACAACATGGGAGGAGCAGGTCTTGGCTATACAGCATCCTGAGGGCCTCGCAGGAGTAGCTAAAGGAATGGACTCTGGTAAGTTACATTTTTAACTACTTCATCCCCCATCCTACCTGCATGCTATCACATACCCCCACCCTCGCCCTCACCCCCATCACTCCAACTCCTCACATATGTCCCACTATCACAAACCACACATCCCAACACCAAGCCCTGCATGCAAAAACAAAGCATGGACACCCATCACCAATGCATGTCCACTACACATACCCACACAGACCCCTAAACAATTATCACACAAGGTCTTAGACAAGAATGTAAGCACTGGGGTACAGGGCCACCCACCCATTGCACACCATGGCACACACAGATGCAATAATCATGCCTTTACACCCCTGCAGGACCCCAACCCAACGTCACCGGACAGGAGGTTCCAGACATGTCCACTCCCCCCACAGAAGAGGCCCACAGTGATGACAGCAGCTCTGTCCAACTGGATCTAGATGACCAGCCCGGCCCATCTGGGACCTCGGGACAGTCGGTTCCCCTCACACAGTCACAGGCCACCACAGAGCCTCCCCCCTCAGGAAACAACAGCACAGCACCCACCCAGCTGGCCCATACCTCTGTCCCCAGGACACGTCAAGCAGCAGTGTGTCCACCACTATAGGGAACCCAGGCTAACCCACCACCCCAAGAACAGCAGGGACCTGGGGGCAGTGGTAGTGGTCACACAGTTCAGGGGACAGAGGCCCAGGAAAACCGGGGAAGTGGGAGGGCTGCTGTGCGACAGGGGGAGGACAGGCCCAGGGAACCCACTCTCCACGAGGCCCTCTCCAACATCATGGGAGTCTACCATCATTCCCAGGAGACAATGGTAATGGTACTGGCCAAGTTTCAGGAGACCCAGCGGCTGCAGGAGGAACAGTATTTGGGGTTCAGGGAGGAACTCAAATCCATCAATACCACCCTGGGCACCATTGTAGGGCTGCTGAAGGACCTCGTGAACACCAGGAGGGACACTGTGGCACAACAAGGGGCCCCTGACACTAGCCTGGACGATGAACTGCCCACCACCTCCTCTGGCGCTAGTGGATAGGAGGCACCGCCACAGGACTACGACACCAGCACCCCACCCCCTGCAGATGGATAACCACCCAGCAAGCTGTCCCTGAGTTCCATGACAAAGACAGAGAACAATGCCAAGATCCCCGCCAAGAAATGAGACCACCCTGAATGTCATCCTTCTGTCCCACTTTGTCACCCTGTCCATCCTTAAACTGCCCTAACTCCACTTCCTATGCCCCTTTGGACAATGCACCTGTGAGACTAATAGACTGGACTCTGCCATGGACATTCCTCTACCATCACCCCTGACCATTTTACAACCCCCTCCACTATTTAGCACTTAAATAAACACCCTGAAATCACAAAACATTCTGGAGTCAGTCTGTGCTTCCAAATTGTGTATTTGCAATAACTGCGGGAAATAGCAATGTCCATTGTATTGTCAACATACCTATGTTACACAGCTCTAGTCCATGGGGTAACATAGCAGAGGTCATACAGTGGGACCCATATCTGTGAAATGGAAAGGCAAAGTGACAGGTCAGGGTCCATACACTGGGTGAAAGTGAGAGACAGATGAGAGGTAGAACAATTTTATCAGATGTAGGAGGCGGTGATGTCTTCTTACCTGTGTCTCACTGGAAGTATTGATGGATCACGGTGTTTCTGTTGTCTATGTCCTCTTCTTCTGCCTCCTCTTCTTCACTGTCCCAGGCTCCACAGCTGCCACAACACCTCCTTCAGGACCATCCTCCTGCAGAAAAGGCACCTGTCGTCGCAAAGCCAAGTTGTGCAGCATACAGCAGGCCACGAAGATCTAGCACACCTTCTTTGGTGAGTAGTATAGGGAACCACCTGTCATATGGAGGCATCGGAAACTGGCCTTCAGGAGGCCGAAGGTCCTCTCTATAACCCTCCTAGTTTGGCCATGTGCCTCATTGTAGCGTTCCTCTGCCCTTGTCCTGGCATTCCTCACTGGGGTCAGTAGCCATGACAGGTTGGGATAGCCAGAGTCACCTGCAAATGTTGAGGGACAACACACATTAACCCTTAGGGACAACCACAGACCCAGACAACTATTCACACTGTATAGGGTCCATGTCCTCACCTAATAGCCACACACGGTGCCTCTGGAGTTGCCCCATCACATAAGGGATACTGCTATTCCTCAGAATGTAAGTGTCATGCACTGAGCCAGGAAATTTGGTGTTCACATGGGAGATGTTCTGGTCAGCCAAACAAACCATCTGCACATTCATAGAATGGTAATTCTTCCAGTTTCTGTACACCTGTTCACTCCTGCAGGGGGAACCATGGCCACATGTGTCCCATCAAAGGCACCTATGATGTTGGGGATATGTCCCAGGGCATAGAAGTCACCTTTCACTGTAAGCAAATCCTCCACCTGAGGGAAAACGATGTAGCTGCACATGTGTTTCAGCAGGGCAGACAACACTCTGGACAACACGTTAGAGAACATTGGCTGGGACATTCCTGGTGCAATGGCCACTGTAGTTTGAAAAGACCCACATGCCAGGAAATGGAGTACTGACAGGACCTGCACTAGAGTGGGGATTCCTGTGGGATGGCGGATAGCTGACATCAGGTCAGGCTCCAACTGGGCACACAGTTCCTGGATTGTGGCACGATCAAGTCCGTAGGTGACAATTACATGTTGCTCTTCCATTGTCTGTAGGTCCACCAGCGGTCTGTACACCGGAGGATGCCGCCATCTCCTCACCTGCCCCAGCGGACGTGCTCCATGGATGAGAACAGCGAGCAGAGGGTCAGCCAACAATGAGGTACAAAATAAACAACTTTATTGCACACATTTGTCAATCCGCTATGTTCCTGTCTCTGTGTTTATGCAAGGCTTAGATATGTGTGACACATGTAAATTTAATGCCATGTGGCCCCCTGAAATGGTGGCTGCCTGACCTGTAATGTGGGACAAGGGGATATGAGGTAACTGTACTGGCGTTGTACACCGTTGCGGTAGGCGGTCGAAGACCGCAGTGCAATCCTGCATTGGTTAACATTGGACCCTATGGGGCCGAGGAGCCAATGACGATGTACGCCGGCGGTGACGGTACGCACCGCCGCGGACGTGACCGCCATCTCCTGTCTGTTCACTCTTCGACAGGAGAGGACCTACACTGCAAGTGCTGCTGTGACCTCATTCTGGAAGCGACAATGGCTCAAGTATCTGGGGAAAGGGGCCCCTGCCTTCACATTGGAGGAGTTGGAGACACTAGTGGATGGGGGTCCTCCCCCAGTACACGTTACTCTATGGTCCTCCAGACAAACAGGTGAGTACACTGTGAGCATGCTGTATGGGCAATGCCTGTTTGGAGTGGTGTGGATGGGAGATGGGGGGGGAATGAGGCGTGCATGATGTGACGGTGAGTGTATGTGCGTCAGGGCAAGGGTGGGAACGTGGGCCAATGACTGTGACGGTCTGGACGGTTAATGTTGTACCTTTTCCCCTGTACTATTCCTCTAGGTCAGCGCCACCAGAAAAAGGATATTTGGCGTGCCATCGCCAAGGACGTCCGGGCCCTGGGGGTCCACCACAGGTGGAGCACCCACTGCCGTAAAAGATGGGAGGACATTCGCCGCTGGAGCAAGAAGACGGCAGAGGCCCGTCGCACCATGACCCCCCTGATGTTCCGGATCCTGGTGGTGGCGTATCCGGAGTTGGATGGGCGCTTGAGGGCATCACAGCAGCCACAAGGGGGTGAGTACACTCACATCCGTCTGATTCAGCGCGCATTGGAGGTGTCTGGGTGAGGGAGGTGGGCTGTGGGTTCCCCTAGGTTAGGGCGAGCCTTGTAGGCAAGGACCCTTTGTGAGGCACCCCATCCCCACCAGTGGTAAGAGCCAACTACACCTAGTCAGGCTCCTGTGACTTCCATGTTGTCCCTGTGATCAATTAGGGAACTCAAAGTGCATGGGGTAGTGCAGAGGGCTGCTGTGTCTGTAGTGTCCGCCAATGGTAGCGGTATTGCGTGCACTGAACGTATCTTTCTACTTTCTTTCCCCCTTCTTTGTGCTCTCCCTGTTCTTGTGTGCATTAGCATCATCAGGCGGAGAAGCTGCACCACCGGAGCAGGAGGGAGCTGTATCCCACATGGCCAAGGAGGGCAAGACTACGGACTCAGAATTCACCAGTGGGACGGAGGGCGAGGGGAGCTCCACGGCAAGGACATGAGCTGAGACCAGCGACACCGACACCTCCTCTGATGGGAGCTCACTTGCAGAGGCGGGCCCCTCTGTGCCCACTGCATCTACAGGTAAAGCTGCCACCCCCCCTACCAGTACCGCCCTCCCAGCAGCCCCTCAGCGTGTGCCCCAGTGGCCGCTCACCCAGGAGGGGGGGCATCTCCTTCGCCCCAGGCACCTTAGGCCCTGCCCCAGTCAGCCCTGCTGCCCTCAGTGAGGAGGCCATTGACCTCCTCAGATCCCTCACTGTTGGGCAGTCTACCATTCTGAATGCCATGCAGGGTGTAGAGAGGCAGTTGCAACAGACAAATGCATACCTGGAGGGCATTTATTCTGGCCAGGCAGCCCAACAGCGAGCATTTCAGACTCTGGCCTCAGCAATGACGGCAGCCATTGTCCCTGTGTCCAACCTCCCCCTTCCAACTCCCTCCACCCAGACCCAATCCCCAGTACCTCAGCCTATCCCAAGCACACCATCAGACCAGCATGCACACACCTCAACACACAAGGGTAGCTCTGGCAAACATAAGCACCACACATCCCACAGGCACTCACACAAGCACCATACCCATGCACACATACCAACATCCACTGCCTCCACTGTGTCCCCCTTCTCCACGTCTCACTCCTCCCTCCCTGTCACGTCTCCACTCACACCTGCATGCACTACATCTTCAGCCACTACCTCCATCACCACACACCGCACATGTGCACTCACCACCCCCACTACCATTCACACATCCCCTGTGTCCTCTCCCAGTGTGTCTGTGAGCCCTCCTCCCAAACTACACAAACGCAGTCACACACCCACCCAACAGCCATCCACCTCACGACAGCCTCCAGCCCATGCACCTTCACCCAAAGTCAGCAAACGAACACCTCCTACAACCAGTACCTCTTCCTCCACTCCCAAACCCCCTCCATCTACCCGTCCCAGTGTGTCTAAAAAACTTTTCCTGTCAAACCTTGACGTCTTCCCTTCACCTCCCCCACCCCTTCCGTCCCCTAGGGCCCGCCTTTCCAGGTCCCAACCTCAGCCACCACATCACCGGGAACAGTAGTGTCAGCAGTAACCGGCTTCTGGAGTGCGCCAAGCAGCAGGGCAGCCAGTGTCCCAAGGAGCGAGGCCAAGGACCTTCCCCCACCTCCAAAACAAAAGAAGTTGCCCACATCCCGGAGGGAGAAGGCCAAAACACCTGCCACCGAGGGCTCAGCCAGGACAACAGTTGGGAGTGGCAAGACAGCTGCGCCACCATCCAAGGTGGGGAAGGGCCAGAGAAAGAAAGGCAAGTTGCAGCCAACCTGCACGGCGGACAAGACTGCCACGGGCCCCGCCACATGCACCACCGCCACGGGCACCTCCGCCAGCACCCAGGATACTGTACCCTTCACCTGCACCGCAGACACTGTGCCCTTCAGCAGCAGCAAGCTCTGTGAGCCCCCCACCAGCACTGCCGCTCAGGACACCGCCGCCAGCAGCAAGCTCTGTGAGCACCCCACCAGCACCGAAGCTCTCCAGAGCCAGTGGAGAAAGGCATCCACTACCTCAGTCCTTGGCAGGATGAAGCACTCTGAGCACACAACCCCCTCCAGAACCAGTGGAGAAAGGCATCCACTACCTCAGTCCTTGGCAGGATGAAGCACTCTGGGCACAAAGCCCCCTCCAGAGCCAGTGGAGAAAGGCATCCACTACCTCAGTCCTTGGCAGGATGAAGCACTCTGAGCACACAACCCCCTCCAGAACCAGTGGAGAAAGGCATCCACTACCTCAGTCCTTGGCAGGATGAAGCACTCTGGGCACAAAGCCCCCTCCAGAACCAGTGGAGAAAGGCCTCCGCTACCTCAGTCCTTGGCAGGATGAAGCACTCTGGGCACAATGCCCCCTCCAGAACCAGTGGAGAAAGGCATCCACTACCTCAGTCCTTGGCAGGATGAAGCACTCTGGGCACATAGCCCCCTCCAGAACCAGTGGAGAAAGGCACCCACTACCTCAGTCCTTGGCAGGATGAAGCACTCTGGGCACAGAGCCCCCTCCAGAACCTGGGCACAAAGCCCCCTCCAGAACCAGTGGGAAAAGGCATCCACTACCTCAGTCCTTGGCAGGATGAAGCACTCTGGGCACATAGCCCCCTCCAGAACCAGTGAAGACTGTTATCCACTTGAGAGACTGTGGCTTTGCACTCCCCAGGATAAAGCAGTGGGCAAACCACCCACTGGAGAGACTTGAGAGACTATGGCTTTGCACTCCCCAGGATACATCAATGGGCATTGAGCCCCCTTGTGGAGCTGGCGTTGTGCACTCATCCGGCTGAGGTGCCCCCCCTTCCCTCTTCCGTTCTCCCTGAGGTGCCTGTTTGATTTCGATCTGATGCCCCTGCAGTGTTCTCTCCGTTTGGATCGGGTATCTTTTGAGGGCCTCACCCATGCATTTTGGGCCCAGTGGTCCACGGACTATGTAGGTGTACATGTTTGTTAATAGTGTATATATATATTTTTGAGTAATGGATTTTTCCTGATTACAATCGTTCGAATCATTTCCTTTTGTCCTTGCGTTCTTCCAGGACGTGTTGGGTGGGGTGGAATGTAACGTTTCAGCATGTATTGGTGGGTGTGTTGTGTGTGAGGGTAGGGATGGGGGTGTTGCGTGTGTGTGTCACTCTCTTTTCCATGCTCTCTCCCCTGTGTTGTAGGTGCAGTACTCACCGTGGTCGTCGCCGCCATCGGTCGTGCTCCTGGTAGAGGAGCAGGAAGACTGTAGCAGGGAGAATTTGGAGTTCCGGCTCCATGGCGTCCTGGTTCCTCGTGGGGTGTGTAGAGGTGAGAGTTTTCCCTTCCAAGTCCTGTTTCCACCGTGTTTTTGTGCGCATTGAATCTGCCCCGGAAAAGGTGGGGGATTGGCCTCTCATAATGGTGTGGCCGGTACATTGTCTTCCGCCTGTCTGTTGGCGGTGACAGCCATGCTGTTTGTTTCCACTGCCTTGGCGGCCGGAGTGTTAAAGTGGCTGTCTATGTTGGCGGTTTCCGCCACGGTCATAATTCAATTTTTTTTACCGCCGGCCTGTTGGCGGTCTTACCGCCGCTTTAACACCGACCGCCAGGGTAGTAATGAGGGCCATTAATTTGGCAGCAGAGGGCAGGCCCCCTCCCTCACAGATGTATACAGCTCAGATACCAGCAACTAAATTATTATTCCCACAGAGAAGAGATACAGCACATCTAAGAACAGTGCACACTTTCCATGCACGAAACAGAGTTCCCTAACAAATGGAAAAGTTACAGACCTGCCAGCAATAGCGTAATCTTCTCTCACACAGAGAAAAATCCAACACATGCAGCGGCGCAAGCATCCCTTACTCACAGAAAGGGTATTGATGAATAAAGGCGGCATTATGGGTATTGCAGAAGAGGTATCGATGCCAATTTCACTAACAGCACAGGTGCAGCACATACTACAACAGTGCTAACTTCACTCACTGAACATGTACAGCAGAAGAGCAAACTGTCCTCACCTATAGAACAGGTACATTATTTTTAGTAGCTGTACAAGCTGTACTCTGATACTCAACACAGCAAAGAAAGCAATTGTGAAATTCTCATACACATATCAGGCACAGCATGGGCAGAATTAGTGGAATAAATGACTGAACAATTACCTCGTAAACAACAACATGCTAAACCACTACTGCTGAACCACGAAAAAGCCTAAACCACGACTTTTTGAACAAAGACGTCTAAACCACGAAAAAATACTATTAAAGAGGAATATACCTAAACAAAGACATCAAACAAAGGTATACGGAAACCACTACAGTAATAACGTACAAAAAATGGCGAAAATAAAAACAACACTATTTTTGCTATAACAAAAAAAACATTTAAAAAAGCAGCACAAATTCTAAACAAGTTAAGTAAACACAATTTTTATATAAAGCATTTTTAAACAATTAAATAAAACGGAATACAATAACGAAAACGACACTCCATAAAAACTTGGTCCTACAACAATGTCTACAGTACCGAGGAAGTATTTCTTCTCCTCATGAAATGAAGAAAAGAATGAAAAACATATCAAAAGTGCACAGATAGTAAACTTAAAAAATAAATATAAGTTCGGTCAGAAATAGATTTACAAGAAAAATACATGTCGAAAACACATTTTATCTTAAATTGTAAAATTACACTTGAAACACACATATATATATATATATATATATATATATATATATATATATATATTTAGAGCCATCCACCATTTTGTGGTCAGTATTACACAGAAAAACCTCACAGTGAAGACCTGTGTAGCAGTACGGAAAGAGACTGATTGATATCTTGTATAACATCGCCATCTATTGACTTCAAAAGGTAAAATATATATAAATATATACTTAAATTACAATAGAGCAGCTAAAAAAATGAAGAAATAAATTACAGTTTATCTCTTTAACATTACAGAGATATATTTGAAGGAAGTTAACAAAAAAAAATAGAACGCCTTTACAATAAATGGTAAATGTTTTCTGTTTTTTTAAAAAGTTTGAATATAATGTTAAAAAAATTAGTTAAAAACTGATTATATATACATTAGTATAAGAAATACAATGTGATTAAATTCATCTGTAGAGAAATAAAAATAAAATTCACTTCACCTACCAAATAAAATTCAAAGGCTACATACTACTTACCTCACAATTGGGTACTAGAGAGAAAACATACGAAAAAAATAGTTTTTATATTATGCTGGGTACATACCTGAAACAAGTAGAAGATATTAACTTGCAAAATATTACTAGTGTAATTTCACTATGTACTTACCTCACAGGATATGTGAGATAGCAACAGGTGGGGGGAAATTAGTACCTCATACAAAGTATTGTACAATAATGAGCAGGTGAAATTAAAATAAAATTTCTACTGGATACATAACACAGACCTACCAAGCAATAAATAAAGAATGAAAAAAAAATAATACACTGTTTTCTATTTGTTTATATAGATTTCAAATACAAAGAAAAAAACGAGAGAAGGGCATCAAGAGTTTGAAGAACATCTGGCACAAATATATTAAAGACCATCCACCAAAAAAAGAGAAAAGTAAGTATAATCTTCAAAAAAAATGTAATGCACTTTCTAATGTACAAATAGCTATATGTAAGAACTAGACAGTGATAATCTGATAAAACTATGTTCCTTACAAGCAGAACAGGAACTCTGAGAACAAAAAGGTACTCTAACTCTACTAAGAACAGATCAGAGACCAAGTGGTGGACAGCACTACGATGGGAGGATAAATATTGTAACACCTTAAGGTACTTATAAAAGAGCAGGTGCTACAGAAGGAACATGGGGAAATGTATTATTCTAAGACTACTGAGTACTTTTGACCTAACAGGTGCTGCACAATAACCAGAGGAAAAATTGCAATTGTACCTCCTTTGCATACATACCTCAGAGCAGCTGCAAGATAGCTACTAGAAGGCAAAAATAATATTTATACTTCAGTGAGTACTTATCTCAGGGCAAGTGCAGAATAGCAACCATGAGACGGATTAAGAAACGTAATTCAGCTGAGTACTTACCTGAGAGCAGGTGCAAACAGTGACTATGGGACAAAAATACAGTACTCTAACTGCACTGATTACTTACTTGATCACAAGTGTTGAAAGTAACCAAATTATTAATACAAAATAAAAGACTAAATATTGGACTCTTTACTATTTTTATTTAGATTCCAAATAAGAAAATAACCACAGGAGGATGTCAAAAATCTGAAAAAACAATATCTTGAAAATAAAGGCGCTGACCCAAAAAATAAAGTAAGTATAATATTAAAGAAAAAGAAATTAAATAATAACTGTAATGTATACATAGATGAACAATTTACCACAGGCCAGGTGTGGACACTACATACAAGGTCAAATGTATTATTAGACCTTCACATAGAACTTACCTCAGGGTAGGTGCTGGACAGTGACTAAAGGGCAAAATTACTATTCCAACTCCACTGACTACTCAAGTCACAGTAGGTGCTGGATAGTGATAAAAGTATACATTACTATTCCAACTCCACCAAGTACTTACGTCAGGGCAGGTGATGGATAGTGTGTCGAGCCAAATCTAGAATTCCAACTCCACCAAGTACTTACTTCAGAGCAGGTGATGGACAGTTTCTAGGGGAAAATTACTAAACAAACTCCACCAGGAAGTTATGTCAGTGCAGGTGGTGGACAGTGATTGAAGACAAAATTACTATTCCAACTCCACCAGGTACATACCTCAAGGCAGTTAATGAAGAGTGCTTAGGGGCAAAATTACTATTCCAACTCCACCTGATACTTACATTAGGGTAGGTCCTGGACAGTGTTTAGGGACAAATTTACTATACCAACTCCACCAGGAACTTACTTACCTTAGAGCAGGTGCTGGACAGTGAATAGGGCCAAATTAGCTATTCCAACTCCACCGAGTACTTACCTCAGGGCAGGTGATAGACAGTCACTAAATACCAAATTTACTATTCCAACTCCACCAAATACTTACGTGAGGGCAGGTGCTAGACAGGGAGTATAGAAGAAATGTACTATTACAACTCGACCAAGTACTTACCTCAGGGAAGTATCTAGGGGAAAATTACTAAACAAACTCCACCAGAAATTTACGTCAGAGGAGATGGTGAACAGTGATTAAAGACAAAATTAGCACTCCAACTCCACCAGGTACTTAACTCAGGGCAGGCAATGAAGAATGTGTAGGGGCAAAATTACTATTCCAACTCCACCGAGGACTTACAGCAAAGCAGATTCTGCACAGCTCATGAGAACAAATTTAGTAATCCAAATCCATTGGAAACTTACAAAGGGCATGTCCTGCACATTGACTAAGTGGCAAATATAGTAAGCAAGTCTGTACTATTTACAGATTTGGAAAGAATGGCGTCACAGGGTGAAGCAAATTACGTCACCTCACACACAGGACACCAACTTCTGAAATTTGAAGGGTATCTTTATTGCAGAGATAGACTTGTTGAACTCAGGAGTAATTGGAGGTGTGTACAATACTTCTCTTCACATTGCAGAGGCAGAGCTGTTACTCTGGAAGATATTGTGGTTAGGACAACAGAGCATAACCACTCTGCCTCTGCAATGGAAATAGAAGTAAGAGAAAATGTACAGAAAATAAAACATTTTGCACACACCTCCAATGATTCCAGCAGGCAGGTACTAAGGGAAGTAGCACAAATTATTCCTGTACAGGTTGCAGGTAGCATGCCTTCAATTCCGAATCTTAGACAAATGTTTCAACGGGAAAAACTGGCAAGTAACCCCCAACATGTATCACCGCAATCCGATGAAGATATTAACATCCCCAGAACTAAAACTTACCTTCTCAAATGAAACTTTTCTCATGCATGACAATGAAAACCCTCAAAAGAGAATTTTAATATTTAGCACAACCCGCAACTTACTAATCCTAGAGAATAGGGAAATTTGTATGATGGATGGAACATTTAAATCTACACCCCATCCATTCACCCAAATTTACACTATACATGCAACAAAAAATAACAATACACTCCCCCTAGTTTATGCATTGTTATCTGACAAACATTCCTCTACTTAAACTGAATTTTTATCAGTAATCAGAACCAAAACAATGAATTAAAAACCTAGAAAAGTAATAATTGATTTTGAATTGTCAATGATAAACACAATAATAAAAAATATCCAGAAACACAAATACAAGGATGCTTTTTCCACTTTTCACAGGCATATTGGCGTAGAATTCAGAAGTCATCCTTGAGCAGAGAATATTTCTCAGACTGCATACTACAATTTAAAATAAAGGAAACTAACTGCATTATGCTGTGTACCACCTGACAAAATAGATGAATATTTCACAAGTTTCCCAGATTATAAATATTATACAGCAAATGAAGACAAATTGGCACCATTACTAAATTACTTTGAAGAAACCTGGATTGGACACCTAAGCAGATCAGGTCGCAGAAGAAAACCAAGATTTCCAATAGAGTGGTAGAACTGCTACATGACCTGCTTAGAAGGTGGTGCAAAGACTAATAATGCCATTGAGTGATGGCACAACTTCTTCAACAAAGCAATTGGAAAACCCCATCCAAACCTAAATAATTTCATGGAAATTTTGAAGACGGAGCACAGTTTCCAAGAAATGAGGCTTGCTCAGTCACTGTCAGGTAGCCTGAACCCACGCACAACCCAAAGAAGCAAAGAAATGTCAGAATTTGTTTTGGTGAAAATACAAGAATTTCCTTTAATAATGGCTTCAGACTAACTTGACAGTCTAGCATATATACTAAATTTCTAACAACCTCTAACCTAATTACCATCACTTGCCAGTTTTAAAAAGAAATGAATTAAATAGAATTTTTTTAAATTATTTTTAAACTAAGATATTCCGACAAAAAAAGTTCCTACCTTTGGCAGTTTTCATGTCTTCATGCAATAATTGCACCATCTCTGCATCTGTCGCTGTAGAAATCTTCTTCCTGATTGATATTGAAGAAGCATTTTACACTGCAAAATTAAAAATAAATAAATGAGTCATCCTGAAAATAATTAAAATTGGTCATACAAAATGGATTATAAAAAACAATATATATCTACAAACTTTGTGAAATACCCAATATTATATGTATGCCAAAAAAAAAGTTTTATCCCTAACAAAGGAAAAAATGTGAATCACATACTGGCCAAAGCTACAACATAAAAAAAAAGAAAACAGCAAAAAGACATAAAAGAAAATAATTACAGGCAAAACTACAACATTAAATTTTTATTTAAAAATCATTACAATTGTTTAAAGACGGAAACCCTGCTATACATTTTTTTTTTTTTAAACCGATAACCTCAAACAGACTCTAAAAAGAATTTTAATTTAACTTACCCGACCAAGGTCCCTGCTTCCATCCTGTCTTGACCACGACGCTCCACCGACTGAAGAAAGAGACGTCAAATGACGTAAACAGAGAAAAAGAGTAAACATAGAAAACTGAATATTTCTCTCACAGGAAATAATAGAAAAGAGAGAGAAATACCACTGAAAATGGTTAAAAAAAAATGTAAATACATTCAAAAAATGTTTGTCAAAATATGTAAATATTACATTTTGGATACTTTTTTTTGCATTTTTTAAACTATTTTAAATACAAAATAAACATTTTAAAAAAATGAGCAAAATGTGTTTTTAATTAAAAAAAAATATGTTTGCATGCCAATTTTTTTTATTATTGGTGCAAAAAAATTGTGAACTGTAAGTGAATTAAAGAAAACAAATATGCAAAATATAATTTCTGTGATTTTTAAATAAAATAAAATTGAAAAAATACATTAATATTTAAATAAAATATATTTTTTGTAATTATGCATCTACAAATATAATTATAAAACACATAATACATACATAAATGTTTATATTACCAAAAATATTCTATCATTTCCCAATTAATAAAAACTAAATTAATAAGTATTCAAAATAATCAATACAAATATTTATAATTATAAAAAATTAAGAAAAAAAATAATGTAGAAATTAAAATGAAAATATAAGAAAAACTATTTGGAAATAACAAACATTTTACATATTACCCATAAAAATCCTCATAAAAATATTAGTCTCCAAAATTCATTTATAATAAACATTTAAATATTATATTAATACATAACTATTTTGGGAAAAAAAGAAACAACAAAAAAAATTACGGAGGAAAGCAAAATAAATTTAAAAAAAAATGTGTTCACAGTATTAAAATTAGTACACAATACACTACGCACCCATTACCCCTGAATCCACACTATCCCGTCCCTAATTAAAGGTGCTGGAAGTCATATTTATTTACATTACATAACACACCCTCAAAACAAAAATATAAACTCAGATTCAAAAATTCCTGTTATATATATTTTATCACAAAAAAAATCAAATATCAAAACAAAAATATCTAAAAAAGTATTCCACTACATGTTTAAGAAAAAGTAAAAAACAATACTCAGATTTATAAATTAATACCTGGGTATTAATAGACTTCCCCACCCATAACCCCTGCATCCCATATATCCTGCCCCTTAATCCGACACATTTCACTATAATATTCTAGAATTATAAAACTTAAAAAAAGTAACCCCTCTCAAAAAACCCTAGTATTAATGCTGCTCTCAGAAAAAAAATATAAAAAATAAAATATTTTTAAAGAATAAAATTTATGAAGATTTTAAAAAAAAATACTCATCCACTTAAATTAATACTTGAGTATTAATACACTTCCCCACCCATAACCCCTGCATCCCATATAACCCACCCCTTATTCCGCTGCATGCTTTAAAAAAAATAACAAAATTACTCAAGTGTGTAAATTAATACCTGAGTATTCATTTACTTCCCCACCCATAATCCCTACATCCCATATATCCCACCCCTTGTTCCGCTGCATGTTTGAAAAAAAAAAAAAAAATAATTACTCACGTTTTAAAATTAATATCTGAGTATTAACACACTTCCCCACCCATAACCCCTTATATTTCATATATCCTGCCCCTTATTCTGGTACGTTTTAGTAAAATCTTCTAGATTTTAAACCTAAAAAAAAAAATGTTAACCCCCCCCAAAAAAAACTAGTAATAACATTGCTCCCAGAAAAAATAATAATAAAAAAATTATTCTTCACAAATAAAATCCATAAGTTAAAAAAAAATACAAAGAAATACTCACCCATTAAAATTTCTACCTGAGTAGTAATACACTTCCCCACCCATAACCCCAGCATCCTATATAGCCCGCACCTTATTGCGCTGCATGTTTGTAAAAAAATACAAAAACACCACTCAGTTTTTAAATTAGTACTTGAGTATTAATACACACCCCCACACATAACCCCTGCATCCCATATATCCCACCATTTATTCAGCTCCATTTTAATATAATCTTCTAAATTTTAAACCCTAAGAAAAATATATACATCCCCCCAAAAATAATACCCCAAGTAATAGTGCTGCTGCCACAATCAAAACAATATTACCCTTCTATCCCTAACATCCCATCTGTACAAAAAAGTGCATTAATTTAAACAAAATATAAATGAATATACATACATATATGTATATAAATATATATGTAGATGTATAATTTCATCTATACATAAGTATATATATGTATATATATATATATATATATATATATATATATATATATATATATATATATATATATAAATTCTAAACAAGTAATAATTCATATAAAAACTTACCTAAAAATAACATCTAAACAACTAATAAACCATAACAAAAACTTACCTTAAAACTCCTTGTTCAGGCAATCGTTGTTGAGGCAAAATCGTTCTTTAGACAGTAGTTGTTCTGTACTTCGTGGTAGAGACTTATTAGTTGTTTAGGAGTCGTTGTTCAAGCAAGTTGTTGTTCACACCTCATTGTTCAGGGTGTTTCCCGAATTAGTGACAGAATCCCTCACATTGTTATTGGAACCCTGTGCCACCTCTTTGAGGCACAAACAGAGTAAGGTCCACTTATTGATTCCTACAATGAGATACAATAAAGCAGTAGTTCAATGTGTTTGCCAGATCTTTACACAATTACACAATTAGACCTTTATGATCACTTTACAAGGGTTATGTCACACAATCATAAGGAAAGACTGCAGTCTTTAAGTCAGCTCAGTAGTAGATTTATTAGTAAGTGCCTTTTAGTGCTTGGCTTCAAAGAAAGCACATATATGACAATCTATGGTCCTAATGTAGAGGTTGGTAGTAACAGGTATTCCTCCAGAAAAGGTTTGTCAGTGTCTCTGTCAATTCACCCATTTAGTCCCTGATCTACAAAAGAGGGCCGAAGCATATTTAATAACCCAAAAATAAAAAAGATCCTATCTCAGAAAAATGCCTTTGAGAGCAAACTTTTAGGCCAAGAGCATGCACAGTCATTGTACTTGTGGCATACAGAGCTGCAGGAAGGTCATTGCAGAACGCAAGTAATGTTGAGGCCAACATGTATTTCAGAATTACTCCCCCACCTCAAGCCATTTTATATACTCTTTCGGGTGATTGTGTTGCAACCCAATCACTTGAATGTTTCGAATTGCCTCTTTGGAAAATGGGAGGAGGCCATACCCTACAGCCTAGAATGTTCGTTTGCTCTTGGGCGGGGGGCCTCCCACCCCCACAGAGTACTGTAAAATACTGTGAAATTTGGGCCTGCAGTGGCAAGAAGGGACCTTGTGTGATTGTGTACTAATCACAAGATGCCAACCTTTCTTAAATGATGTGACAACATGTATTGGTGTTGGGGCAGAGAAAGTGATTTAGGCAGTATGGGGACCATGGAATTGCCACAGTGGCCCGAAACACTAACATAGTTGCAGTGGGAGGATGACTACATGTTATGCAGTCAGTATGACAACTTGAGGGAGCAGCTGACTTCCGATAGTGCCACAAAATAAGCCCAGCAATACGAGAGATAAGCAATAATGTATGTCTTGAAAATAATAAATGAGGACCCATTTGTGCTTTTTTGTTTCATTATGTTTTAGTACGCTGTACTCTAAAAAATCCAAAAAAGAGATTTATTTTTAAAAAGAAAATACAAAACATTTAATCATTTGTATTTCAGCTAAACCAGGTAGTGCAGTTCTACCTATTTGGTGATAAAGACCTATGTCCCATATATTTGTCATGAGAAGAGCACATTACAGAGGAGAACATTATTTATTTATTCACTTGTATATACCATTGCCAGCAGGTGTTATACACATAACGGACTCCTGGCGAAAGGTGTCTCAAAAGGAAGCCAACCAAGCTGCTTAGAACAAGCAACTGTGCAACAGTCAGTGAATGAACAAAATAATAAAGACCAAGCCATCCAACATACAAGTTGCAGTACACTTTGTTTTATCCAAGTTCTTCATTATACAAGTTACTGATGCTTTTCGAGCTGTCATCTGCCTTTGAGGATCAGATTGATCAAGGAGACCATGGTAACGTCCCAGAAAGAAAAGATGCAGTCACCCTTTGACTTGGCCTGACCTGCATTCTGGAATGTTGCACTGTAGGCAAATCCCTGGAGTCTCCAGACTTTTACCAGTCAGCAACTATTCACTCTTCACCTAGTGAATTCCCTGCTCAGTGTAAGGCTAACGACTGGGCCCTTTTGGCCTTTTAGGCACCTTCCACCTGACTAAAAGTTATATTGTTGTCAACACACAATGTTCATTAATGTTGTTGGGTTTACGTCAGATGTCAGAAGATTAACACAGGCTTCTTCAGCTTTGACTGATCAAGTACAGACCATAACCAACATATGAGGTTACAAGTAGAGCATAGATTTATCTAATCTCATTGTACAGCCTCAGATAATTGGTCACCTTCTCTACTCATGCTAAAGGTAAACACTAGACATAATATTCATTCACTCTGGCAGAGTGCACCTTTTCCCTCTTTGAGATAGACTGACCTGACCACCTGCCTATCCCAATCCCGTTCCTAGTAACCCCAGTTCTCACATCACTATGCGATTTAAAACAAGAAGACTTAAACAACTACCACAAAAGCTTTCATCCTCCACCCTTCAAGAGCACATTTCTCCCAAGTTGATGCATCATACCCCATAAGAGCATTAACAACTCTGCTCATAACAAGGAAATCAGTAGAACTACTGTTGAATGATTGGCTTCTCAAGCACTCAAACATTTCTCGAATAAGAACTAGTTGTCTGCATTTTTGTAAATCCTTAGCTCAAGCATGAACCAGGCTTAGGGAAGTGGGATACTAATGGAGAAAATAGAGATAGTCCCAACTACTATCCAAGCTCAGGAAACCAAGAAAGAATACAAATTCACCACACCCTCTACTAAATCGTCATACACCCCAGAGAAAAATAATATCTTCTACCAACGCCACAAGTTCATTGTTGTGGCACATCAAAAAACTTTCAGTCCCACACATGCAATATTTTTTTCCCCCCACAAAGGAAAAATGAGAAGAATTCCTCACTGATTTCAAAGAGAAAATCCAACAAATAAATAACTTTGAACAACTGCCTCTTTCACGTTTCCGCTTCCAAAGTACCTTCCTATCGGGAACCCCTCACCTACTTTTAGAGTAATTAGATACATGCTTAAAAGACCTAATAAACGCAAAATGTTAACACAACTCCACACCAGTCAAACAATCAAGGCCAATTTTCATATTTTTCATGCTAGATAGTGCAGTCTGATAGTGCCTCTTAGGACTAGAATATATTCGTGATAATGCTAAAGATGAGCCATCTCGCCCCCATAATCAAAATACCCAAGCTTTATCCTACCTGTGCATCAGATTAGTGACTGGTATCTAACCTTATGTAGCCAGGAAAAAACATAGAAAATACAGTGCATCAAACTAAGCAACATAGGCTATAAAAAGCGTGTCCTGAGGAAGTATCAGTCTGATTTCAGACCACGGTTCAGCTTGGAAACAACTTTAAAAGCGACTCGTTCCTGCTAGTGCTGCTAACCGTTCAGCAGCCTCTAACAGTGTTGCTCATCAAAAACTACTTCAGACACTTGCACACTGCCTGGGCGTCCACAGCTAATTATTAAAGTGGTTCAAACGCTTCCTGACCAACAGATTTCTATTAGTGAAGATTAGCGACCACACCTTTACCCTAACTAACATGTTCTGCTGTGTTCCTTGGAGATTAGTAGTAGCCCTGACAATGTTTAATCGCTACATGGGGCCATTCCGGCTAATCCTGAAAGACTCAGGCATTACCCTTCACCAATACACCGACAACACTCAAATGTATTTAAAAAGCTCAACAATTAAGGATCTTTCCACTATTAAGATGCTGCCCATCCCATTTCCAAACATGGAAGTAGAGACTTCCCTCTTTCAAAAATCAAAAGGAAAACAGAATTGCTGCTCCTTGTCACAGCCCCCAAGAGCAAATTTGAATGTAATCTCTTGGAATCTCCAAAATTGGAGATTGTCCCGCTAATAATAACACCATCCGCCAAATCATTATGTTCCAGTCTTTACTCAAATCTCATTTTAATCCCTCATATCAACAGTACAGCTAAAACTGCTAGCTCCCATCTGCATACCTTGAAGAAAATCTGACACCTTGCGTCCCCCGATCATCCCAAAGCAGCACTTCATTCTCTAGGTTTAAATTTCATAAATGCCATTTTGGTAAGAGTGCCACAAACATCCATTGCCCCACTCGTAGCTTTTTCTAAACTAAGCTGTGAGACTGGTTCATGCTGCAGTTAGATTTAACCTCATCTCCAGCATATTTTAAAACCGCTACTGGCTACTTATCACAGCCAGGATGACTTTTCGAATTTGCTGTCTTGTGCATAGTGCTATATATGCAAATATCGTTCCATACCTAGCAGAGCCATTCAATATCTCTGGTGGTTAATGGGGTATCAGAAATAAGAAAGCCAATCTTCTCAAATCTGAATTATGACTAAATGTATGTTTTCAAAGTTGTATTTACCCTCTCTCCATTTTGTTATAAACATTTTAAAGTCAGTTATATTTTGCTTCCTATACAAGCCCTAGGATGTTACTGTAGATGGGGTAACATTACAGTCTTTTGTTTTTATTTTGCAGTGCATGGAGTAAAATGATTAAATAGCTCTCACTTTATGATGTAGGAAAAGGAGGTACTGTGTAAAAAGAATTGCATTGGATCACAAAATGTGCCCAGATTGAAGGTTTCCTGATTTAACATGCAATTCAAATATCTCTTTCTCTCTCCTGTTTTAGATCAAAGCCTAATGCTTTGCTCTAAAACAGGTGCTTTATTTTTTGAAGCTCTTAATCAGTGCAGTGTGTTAAATACACCCGACCATGCCTGATTTCCCAGGATCAGTGATGGCAGTGCTTGTGGAGGGTGCAGTTCTATTACAGAAGCTAGAATGAAGACCAAAGCATCCACCGTTGGTCAGTGCATTGAGGTCGTTTGCTCCACTAGCTAAAAGTCTTATTTATTTTTTCTCTATTTTTGAATTAATTAATTCATCCACTCACATGTCCAACTGTTCATTCATTCATTCATTCATTGGGCCATGCAGCCATGTCTCCAATTACCATCCATCCTTTCAGTGATAAGACAAGATTCTGTAAAGAAAAATGTGCTGTTACAAACACCCTCTTTGTATTTTAAAAAATATATATATTGGGAGGGGTGCTTCCTCAAGCCCCACCTGCATGGGTCAGACCTGCTTGCTACATAAAGCATGAGGTTCAGTCTGAAAAAAATGTGCTTGGGCTGCACGCTGCCTTTAGTTGTACCCCATGTCAGGAGACTAAAGAAGTGGGTTGGAGCTGGACCCCAGAGGATTGTTGGGGAGGTTGCTGTGCTGTGTTTTTCCGAATGAAAACGTCCTAATTGCCCCATCCCTCTGCTGCAACAGGCACAGCTGTAATCTACTCAGATTAGTTTCCGGAGCCTGGGGGTCTGTGGAGCCGAGGCGCTGGCCTCTGCTTGACCGAAGAGGGAACCGCTTGGCCATCAATAGGCAGGATGGTGCTTTGTGGTTGCTGAGATGCAGTGATATTCCACATTCTCTCTTAGAACCCAGCTACCCCCTTCAATCACACATTGAGTGTATCTTTTCCTTTGATGCTGTTCTCTATGCTCTTCTTCCTTTTGACTTCCTTTGTGCTGTCAAAATGCCACGTAATACAGACACATACATAATGTTTACCACTGACTGTGATGAAGATCATGTTATCTTGCATGCCGGAAACATCCTTTACAATGTGGTCTTTACCACACAATGACTTTACTACACTTCCTTTACTGTGCAGTGCCATTACCATGCATCATCTTTACTACGCAAGTCTTTACCACAAATATACCTTTACCATGCATGCCTTTACAACAAAATGGTATGTGTATATATCAGGTAATGTGGGTGTAGATTACCTATGGTGTATGTGGGTTTATATTACCTATGGTGGTTGCCAGTAGGTAGTTATAGTTAGGACCTAGTTTCTAAAGAAAAACCTTTTTTTGTTTCGAAAAGAACTCCACCTCCTTTTGAAGAATATTTGCAAAATTTTCAAAAAATAGGTACTAATCACTTCAGCTGCTGTCTGGAACATTTCGGGATAATCTGTCAAAAGGGGCTAACACAAAAAAAGGGAGAATCCCATAACGTGATTTCCCTATGCAGTTTCCCATAGGGATTTTAGACACAACTACAGCCCAAACCACTGGGGGGGGTGGGGTTCACCAAATTTGGCAGAAAGCTAGCTCTTGGTACAGAAGGGGCCCTTTTTAGTCTAAAGTGTTGTAATCTGGAGGCTTTTAACCAGACCCATGGCACGCCCATCACTATCAGTTGTTCATAGGCTTGAACTTCTTTTTCCTTTTGTGTCTCTCCTTCGCGCTCACGCTCATGGCGGCCATGGCGCTTTGAATTGGCTTGCTTATGTCAACCGTTTTACTTTTCATTTTCATTTTATTGGGTAAGAAAAGTCGAATTAGGAATTTACAACGCTAATAGCTCTAACTGGAGCAAACGCAAGACCCATTGCATTGCAAATGCTTGTTGTAATTTGGTGTAAATCTGTTCAGTAGTTTCGGAGTAATTAAAGAAAAAATAAATATAAATATCTAGGGACTTTAGGGACTCAGAGGGAAATATAAATATCTAGGGACTCAGAGTGAAAATCTTGTGATGAGATCTGATTGGCTATCAGCACTTCAACTAGGAATGGTTTTTTTTAAAAAATTTTTATTTACTGTGACTTTGCAGAGGAACCATGAATTCACAATAAAATTAAAAAAAAAGAAATGAGCAGGCTCCTGAACTTGAGTTTTTTTAATGCCCCGGCGTGGGCCAGGTCCCGGATGGTGGATAATTTGTATTACCAGAAGGCACCCTGTTGCCACCCAGGCTGAAGACAAAGTGCAAACTGTTTCCTCAGTCCCCAGAATCAATTATACCCCCTGGCCGGCCAGTGCAATCCTCTTCCTGTGAATCTCCGAAGTGCTGATCAACTCAACATCAAGCCAAGCGTGCAACATGTGAAAGTGATCGGTACCCATATGCTTGTGAAGCATAAATCAGGCAGACCCTTTAGGACGTGGTGTGCGCCACTTGATCTTCCTTTCCCTAGGCACACCTGTGTTTTTTACTGCCCTTATATTCACACTGCCTGGCATGGGTTGTCACAAACTGGGGTTTCCGAACTCTTCTGTAGTGAGAGCTACTTCTGATCAGTGAAAATCATTGTGAGCTACTGAAGGCTAAGCAACTTGTGTGTTGTTACCAGACACACCCATACCCAGCTTCATTGACTTTAAGCCTAATGTGCCTAGAGCCAGATTCTATGATTTGAACAAAGTACTTTGACTGGGGGCACCATGACAGGAATGACAGGTGTGTCATTGAGACTGTGGTCTTTTGTGGATGTATGAACATATGTGCATATGTATGTGGATTGGTGACTGAGAGCCTGTGTTGTAAGCAATTGTGGCACAGGACATACCTTTCACCATATGTTGCACTATTACATATAAAACACAAACATACCACCATGTCAATGTAAAAGGTAATCACCCAGACCCTGACTTGTGAGCCCAAAAGAGCCTCCCGCTAAGATCATCAATTGAAAAGATGGAGAAGAACGAGTTTCACCTGAGGTGCTGTCTATGGAAAGGTCATCCCTGAAAGCAAGACTTATGGTTGCATGGACTCTTCATATAGTGAGCGAGCCTCCCGCAATGAGGACCCAGGTCACTTTTTATATTAGATGGGCAGTGGATTGCCTATTTATTAGACATGCATGCCTCACATTACTAAGGCCCAAGACAAGAAAGTGGATGGGAATGAAGAGGTAAGTTCTGTACTCTGGCATGGTAGAAAACCGTTTCGAAAATGTGAAAGCCAATCTAAATGTAAAACAAGCACACGAAAAGTGTATTATACACATTCAGTCCCTTTCTCTAGTTGCCGCTGGATGGCACCACTGCTTTACTGTCTTTAAAATATGTTGCTAGTCATCATTACTTAAAATGTCCTATTTAGAATAAAGGATTGTCTAAATACGGTTTTGATATCTAAAAATGTGATGGTTGAGTGCAGAACATTTGTCATTGATAGAGATGCTCAGTGTTTAGCAAAAAAGTTATATTTTTCAATGTAAGATGTTAAAGGGTACACCGCTCTCCACATGGGCACCTAATTGCGGAAATTACTATATTCGTGCAACCATAGTGAAACTGTTCGGAGCGATGGGGTGTATGTATTACAGGCCTTGCAAAATCATACAAATGTTACTAGACCTGCAGGTCGAGTAGCTTGAATAATCTACTCGACCGTAACTGTAATGTACTACACGGAAACGGGTCTCAAATTGTGTGATCCTAGGCAAATATTGTATTTTACATTTGCCTTTTTCTTCATTCTCACATATGAGTGCACCTTCAAATATGTGAGTTCAGCATTTCTGCTGTAAAAAAATCCTCTTTCGTTTGATTAAATACACTAAATGTTTGCTCCATGTATACTAAATCTAGCCCACATATAGGGTACACATGATCCATGCATGACTTGCCTCTTAGTTTACTAATAGCTTTGCCATCAGGAGTGTTTCTCAGTTTATGTTTAAACACTCACTCTAAATAAATATATTACTAAAGCATAATGTGGTAGTGCACTGTGATTTACAGACAGTACATTTCCAAGAAATGTCCAAAACCCTTCCCACCAACCTGCAGCTTTACTGATAAAACTATATAGTGTATTAACAATAATCTGTGAAATTTGGGTTTCAAAAAACATTTAACATTTGCATATCACCAAGTAAAATAGTTTTTTCATCACACAGAAGTACAAGAAATTGACTTTCACAGCTACTGAAATATATTTTGAATTTTTTTTAAAGTTGACTTAGTTATACAAATGTTGTGTGTTAGGAAAAACCTGATACCAAAAGCCTTTCATTTCACATAGGTCAGAGAGTTAACCTTACAAAATCTTGGAACTCTGCAGTCACAAGGAAAAGTATTTGCATTGCAAGAAGACAAACTGACTTTTGACCTCTGTCTCTGAACACAGCAAATGTGACAAGAATAAGATTTAAAGGTATCCTAATTGCTAATTCAGTTTCTGACTGAACAGAACACCTCCTCTTTGTTCACTTGCCAGAAGAGTCTAGTGGAATCTAAAACTAACTTGTCCTCATAAAATAATACTGCCCATCCCAAGTAGTCAGAGTTTTCGAGCCCTGTATTACTTTCTATAAATGGTTTGGCAAGGCTGGTTTTAAAGAGGGGCCCATGCATCATAATAATAATGCACCCCACATGCCACATATCTTCTGGTTTAAAACTGTTCAGAGATAAAAATTATGGGAAATTGTTAACTGGTTCACAGACAAAGTAAACAGTTTGTGACAACCCGAGCCAGGCAGTGTGAACATAAGGGCAGTAAAAAAACACAAGTGTTCCCAGAGAAAGAAAGATCAAGTGGCATGCATCACGCCCTGAAGGGTCTGCCTGATTTACGCTTCACAGGCAGATGGGAACCAATCTCTTTCACATGTTGTACGCTTGGCTTGATGATGAGCTGAGCAGCACTTAAGAGATTCGCAGGAAGGAGGAACGCCCTGGCCATCCAGGAAGTATAATTGATTCTGGGGACTGAGAAAACAGATTGCACTTTGTCTTCAGCCTGGGTGGCAACTGGGTGCTTTCTGATAATCCTAATTATCAATCATCTGTGACCTTGCCCACCCCGGGGGTATTAAAAAACACACAAGTTCAGGAGCCTGCTTGTTTCTTTTTTAAATTTTGCTGTGAATTTGTGGATCCTCCGCAAATTCACAGAACATTAAAAAAAATAAAAAAAACATTTTTAAAGCCAGGCAGGGTCCTTCTGGGACGCCACCACCTGGGCTAAGGGGTCAGGTGCCCCCAGTCAAAGTATTTTGTTTGGACTCTGCTGAGTCCAAGTTCCAAGATGGCTACCAGCACTTCCTAGTTGAAGTGCTGATAGCCAATCAGATCTCACCACAAGATTTTCCCTCTGAGTCCCTAGATATTTATATTTCCCTCTGAGTCCCTAGAGTCCCTAGATATTTATATTTTGTTTCTTTAATTACTCCAGAACTACTGAACTGATTTACACCAAATTACAACAAGCATTTGCAATGCATTGGAACTCGCGTTTGCTCAAGTAAAAGCTATTAGCGTTGTAAATTCCTAACTGGACTTTTCTGGCCCGAAAAATTGAAAATGAAAGTAAAACAGTTGACATAAGCAAGCCAATTCAAAGCGCCATTGCCGCCATGAGCGTGAGCGCGAAGGAGAGACACAAAAGGAAAAAGAAGTTTGCTCGCAGTCAAACGTATCAGCAAACTTGCTATAATCCATGTAACAGGGCTGATGGCCAAGGTGGTAAAATAACTGCCCCAAGGAGGGACAAACGTAAAGCATTTACCAATGATAACTAAGGAACAAGTGATAGTGATGGGCGTGCGTGGGTGTGGTTAAATGCCCATAGATAGATTACAACACGTCAGACTAAAAAGGACTCTTTCTGGACCAAGAGTTAGCTTTCTGCCAAGTTTGGGCTGTAGTCATGTCTAAAATCCCTATGGGAAACTGCATCGGGGAAACATGTTTGGGGCCCTCCTTTTTGTTTCTTAACCCCACTTGACGGATTATCCTGAAATGTTTTTGGGTAATTTTGAAAATATTCTTCAAAAGGAGCTGAAGTTACTTACGAAACAAAAAATGCTTTTTCTATGGAAACTAAGGGCCAGATGTAGCAAAGGGTTTTTCCCATTCTGTGTCAATGGGAAAATGTGTTGGTACATATGGCCCTAAGTCCTAACTAAAACTACCTACTGGCAACCATCATAGGTAATATACACCCACATACTCTGTTACCTGATATACACATGTAAAGGCATGCGTGGTAAAGGTATAAGTGTGGTAAAGACTTGTATAGTAAAGAAGATGCGTGGTAAAGGCACTTCATAGTAAAGGAAGTGTGGTAAAGTCACTGTGTGGTAAAGACCGCATTGTAAAGGATGTTTCCGGTATGCAAGATAACATGATCTTCATCACAGTCAGTGGTAAACATTATGTACGTATGTTTATATTACGTGGCATTTTGAGAGCAAAAACGTAGTCAAAAGGAAGAAGAGCACATAGAACAGTATCAAAGGAAAAGATGCAGGCAATGTGTGATGGGAGGGGGTAGCTGGTTTCTAAGACAGAGCCCCTCATTCTGATTCTGGCGGGCGGCGGAGGCCGCCCGCCAGAATTCAGCCCTCCATAATACCGCTCCGCGGTCAAAAGACCGCGGAGGGTATTATGAGTTTTTCCCTGGGCTGGCGGGCGGTCTCCAAAAGACCGCCCGCCAGCCCAGGGAAAAACTCCCTTCCCACGAGGATGCCGGCTCGTAATCGAGCCGGCGGAGTGGGAAGGTGCGACGGGTGCTGTTGCACCCGTCGCGTATTTTACTGTCTGCCAAGCAGACAGTGAAATACTTGTAGGGGCCCTCTTACGGGGGCCCCTGCAGTGCCCATGCCATTGGCATGGGCACTGCAGGGGCCCCCAGGGGCCCCGCGACTCCCCCTCCCGCCATCCGGTTCCCGGCGGGAGAACCGCCAGGAACTGGATGGCGGGAGGGGGAGTCGGAATCCCCAAGCCGGCGCAGCAAGCTGCGCCGGCTTGGAGGATTCCTGGGGGCAGCGGGAAACCGGCGGGAGACCGCCGGTTTCCCTTTACTGACCGCGGCTAAGCCGCCGCGGTCAGAATGCCCCGCGGGGCACCGCCGGCCTGTCGGCGGTGCTCCCGCGTGCCGCGGCCCTGGCGGTTCTATACCGCCAGGGTCGTAATGAGGGCCAGAATGTGGAATATCACTGCATCTCAGCAACCACAAAGCACCATCCGGCCTATTGATGGCCAAGCGGTTCCCTCTTCGGTCAAGCAGAGGCCAGCGCCTCGGCTCCACAGACCCCCAGGCTCCGGAAACTAATCTGAGTAGATTACAGCTGTGACTGTTGCAGCAGAGGGATGGGGCAATTAGGACATTTTCATTCGGAAAAACACAGCACAGCAACCTCCCCAACAATCCTCTGGGGTCCAGCTCCAACCCACTTCTTTAGTCTCCTGACATGGGGTACAACTAAAGGCAGCGTGCAGCCCAAGCAAATTCTTTCAGACTGAACCTCATGCTTAATGTAGCAAGGGAGTCTGACCACTGCAGGTGGGGCTTGAGGAGGCACCCCTCCCAATATATATATATATTTTTTAAATACAAAGATGGTGTGTTTAACAGCACATTTTTCTTTATAGAATCTTGCTAGTCACTGAAAGGTTGGATGGTAATTGGAGATGTGGCTGCACGGCTCAATGATTGAATGAACATTTGGACATGTGAATGGGTAAATTAATTAATTCAAAAATAGATAAAAACTAATTAAGACTTTTAGCTAATGAAGCAAATGGCCTCAAAGTACGGACCAGGGTGGATGCTTTGGTCTTCATCTTCATTCTAGCTTCTGTATTAAAACTTCACCCTCCCAAAACGCTACCACCACTGATCCTGGTGAATCATGCATGGCCCAGGTGTATTTGACACACTGCACTGATTTAGAGCTTCAAAAAATAAAGCACCTGTTTTAGATCAAAGCATTAGGCTTTGATCTAAAACAGGAGAGATAAAGAGATAATTGAATTGCATGTTAAATCAGGAAACCTTGATTCAATCCCGGCTTCAATCTGAGAACATTTTGTGATCCAAGGCAATTCTTTTTTCACAGTACCTCCTTTTCCTACATCATAAAGTGAGAGCTATTTAATCATTTTACTATGTGCACTGCAAAAAAAAAGACTATAATGTTACCCCATCCATAGTAATATCCTAGGGCTCGTATAGGAAGCAAAATATAACTGACTTTAAAATGTTCATAACAAAATGGGGAGAAGGTAAAAACTACTTTGAAAACATAGGTTTAGTCATAATTCAGATTTGAGAAGATTGGCTTTCTGACTTCTGATACCCCTTTAACCACCAGAGATAGTGAATAGCTCTGCTAGGTATGGAACGGTATTTTCATATATGGCACTATGCACAAGACAGCAAATTCGAAAAGTCATCCTGGCTGCGATAAGTAGCCAGTATCGGTTTTAAAATATGCTGGAGATGTTGTTGAATCTAACTGCAGCGAGAACCAGTCTCACCGCTTAGTTTAGAAAAAGCGAGTGGGGCAATGGATGTTTGTGGCACTCTTGCCAAAATGGCATTTATGAAATCAAAACCTAGAGAATGAAGTGCTGCTTTGGGATGATCGGGGTACACAGGTATCAGATTTTCTTCAAGGTATGCAGGTGAAAGCTAGCAGTTTTGGCTTTACTGGTGATATGAGGGATTAATATGAGATTTGAATCAAGAGTGGAACATAATGATTTGGCGGATGGTGTTATCATTAGTGGGACAACCTCCAATTTTAAAGATTCCAAGAGATTACATTCAAATTTGCTCTTGGGTGTGTGGCAAGGAGGAGCAATTCTGTCATCCTTTGATTTTTGAAAGAGGGAAGTCTCTACATCCATATTTGTAAATGGGATAGGCAGCTTCTTAATAGTGGAAAGATCCTCAATTGTTGAGCTTTTTAAATATAGTTGGGTGTTGCCGGTGTATTGGTGAAGGGTTATGCCTGAGTCTTTCAGGATTAGCCGGAATGGCCCCATGTAGCAATTAAACATTGTCAGGGCTACTAATAATCTCCAAGGAACACAGCAGAACATGTTAGTTAGGGTAAAGGTGTGGTCTCTAATCTTCGCTAATACAAATCTGTTGGTCAGGAAGCGTTTGAACCAGTTTAATAATTAGCTGTGGAAGCCCATGCAGTGTGCAAGTGTCTGAAGTAGTCTTCGATGATCAACAGTGTTAAAGGCTGCTAAACGGTTAGCAGCACTAGCAGGAATGAACAGTTAGCACCACAAGCAGGCATGAGTCGATTTTAAAGTTGTTTGCAAGCTGAACCGTGGCCTGAAATCTGACTGACACTTCCCCAGGAGGTTTTCTCCTAGCTACATAAGGTTGGATACCAGTCACTAATCTAAAGCACAGGTAGGATCAAGCTTGGGTTTTTTGATTATGAGGGCGAGATGGCTCGTCTTTAGCCCAATCAAGAATATATTCTGGTCCAAAGAGGCACTATCAGACTGCACTATCTATCTTGAAAAATATTAAAATTGGCATTGATTGTTTGACTGGTATGGAGATGTGTTAATATTTGGCTGGTATTAGGTCTTTTATGCATGTATCTAATTACTCTATAAAAGGTAGGTGAGAGGTTCCCGATAGGAAGGTACTTTGGAAAGAGAGAAGTGAATGAGGCAGTTGTTCAAAGTTATTTATTAGTTGGATTTTGTCTTTGAAATCAGTGAGGAATTCGTCTCATTTTTCCTTTGTGGGGGAAACAAAATATTGTATGTGTGGGACTGAAAGTTTTTTGATGTGCCACAGCAATGAACTTGTGGCATTGGTAGAAGATATTATTTTTCTCTGGGGTGTATGAAAATTTGGCAGAGGGTGTGGTGAATTTGTATTGGTTCTTGATTTCCCCAGCTTCGACAGTGGTTGGGCCTATTTCTATTTTCTCCATTAATGTCCCACTTCCCTAAGCCTGGTTCTTGCTTGGGCTAAGAATTTCCTTTAAATTAAGAAATTTAGAGAATCAGTTTACACAACACCACTTTATCATGTGCATAAACACATCTAACTTGAAGGACATATTATGGTTTGAAAGATGTAGTAGCCTTAGTGAAACTAGATGAGTTATTTTGAAGGGGTGCCAAATTAGCATAATTTAAGGCTAGCAAAAATGTGAATCGGAAGGTGATTCAACATACAAAAGTTAATTAAAGTTACTGGGATTGAAGAGATCAACACAGTGAGGAGAGGGAAACTAGAACACGGAATAATTCAAAGCAATATTCAGGTAATACAGAAACTCACTATAACAGATATGGAAGGATTGAACATTTAGTTCATTACGCAAACTGTCCCCTTATAAAACAAGATTGCTTGGATTGTGGCATTATTGGATGTTTAATTGGAGTTTGTTAAAAGAGACAAAATTATTCTAGAGTTGATGTAAAAGCCCCTTAGGTCTGCTTCCATTTTATGTAGGCTTTGACTCCATCTTCAATAACGGAGGTCAATGGAAGTCATCATCTTTCAGATCTATGCAGAATCATTGTCATGTCTGCCATTTGACGCAGATCTCATCTGACCTTATCTTTCTAACAACTATGAAAATGTGAAGTCATTTCTCTAATGACATAGATTATCTGATGCAACATTCATCTGGGTCAAATGTTTATTTTTCACCATGTCAAGGGTAAATAAAAACAAATACAGACATATAGTCGAAATAATGTAGTCTGAATTTACATCCTTTTACCTTATATGTTCATAAGGAAACATCTGGGACGCACAGCTTGATGCACATAATCTATGTCTGACATTTCTAAACTTATGTCAGAAGTAACACATTTCTAATAAAGTTTAGTATATGAGACATCACACATTGCCCATGTTATATCAAGTGTGTGATTAAATCTCTTAGGCTATGAGACATCACTCAGTGCTTTTGGTGTTATCAATGTGATATGCCGAGTCTTATACTGATAAACATCATAGGCAGCTTGAGATGACCGGCGTGAGGTGACATCTCTTAGACTACGAGACATCACTCAGTTCTAATTATATTCTGAATGTGAGATAGAGCCTACAATCCTATGAGACACAGGCCCATATTTATACTTTTTGACGCAAAACTGCGCTAACGCAGTTTTGCGTCAAAAAAATTAGCGCCGGCTAAAACCATTCTGAAGCGCCATGCGGGCGCCGTATTTATTGAATGACGTTAGCCGGCGTTAGCCGCCGGCGCCGTCTGGTGTGCGTTAAAAAAAACTACGTATACCAGGCAGCGCCGGCGTAGGGGAAAATGGAGCTTGGGCGTCAAGAAATGGGGCAAGTCAGGTTGAGGCAATTTTTTCGCCTCAACCCGATTTGCGCCATTTTTTTCGACTCCCAACCCCCATAGAAATGACTCCTGTCTTAGCAAAGACAGGAGTCATGCCCCCTTGCCCAATGGCCATGCCCAGGGGACTTATGTCCCCTGGGCATGGCCATTGGGCATAGTGGCATGTAGGGGGGCACAAATCAGGCCCCCCTATGCCACAAAAAAAAATGAAAAAAAACACTTACCTGAACTTACCTTAATGTCCCTGGGATGGGTCCCTCCAGCCTTGGGTGTCCTCCTGGGGTGGGCAAGGGTGACAGGGGGTGTCCCTGGGGGCATGGGAGGGCACCTCTGGGCTCCTTCAGAGCCCACTGGTCCCTTAACGCCTGTCTTTTGCAGGCGCTAAAAAAGGGCGCAAAAGCGGGCGTACGTAATTTTTTTTGACCCGCCCACTCCCGGGCGTGATTTTTGCCCGGGAGTATAAATCCGACGCACATGCCTCGGAGTCGATTTTTTAGACGGGAACGCCTACCTTGCATATAATTAACGCAAAGTAGGTGTCCACGCTAAAAAATTACGCTAACTCCATGCACTTTGGCGCTAGATGCGTCTAACGTCAAAGTATAAATATGGAGTTCGTTTTGCGTTGAAATTGCGTTAAAAAAAACGACGCAATCCCGGCGCAAACGGAGTATAAATATGCCCCACAGTGTTTGGAAGTAGGGGGATTGTGAAGCTATTAGTTGGCCAGATCTAGGATCTGGCCAACCAAGGTAAATAAGATTAATTAATTCTGGTGTCCTTTTCAGACACCCATGCGCGATTCAGCAGCACCCGCATGGTGTCAGTATTCTACTTGGTGCAGCAACCAGTAGGCAGTGAGGGGCTTTCATAGTCTCTCTTTCGGCCAGTCACAAAGGACTGATTTAAAGGGCCATTAGCCCTTCTTTTGTTCAAGTATCACCATGGCCGGGAGCCATCCGCAGGTGCCAATGCATTGAAAGGAAATAAAGGCACATAGATTATCACTTCACAAGTACTTTAGAGAAACCATGACTTTGAGGCAGGTGTTTTGACTTTGTTCCACCTCCTATGTAAGAGATGTGCATGCACTGTAAGACTGCAAGATACATCTGTATGTATGACTGATAATGATTTCGATGGCACCTACCAATTGATTTTTTATTTAGTTCTTTTATAGTGCTACTCATCTGAGTGGAGAGTGTCAGAGTGCTTTACATTAGGCACACAGGCACACTAAACCATACAAGTGTGTAAATCAATGTACAGGAAATGTTACGTAAGACAATGAGGCTTATGAAGTGTAGAAATCCCATAACTTCCATACTTGTAGACTTTCTATAGTAAGAGTGAACAGTCAGGAGAAACACACATTCATTAAAATAAAAACATGCACATTGTTTGGGTTATCTGTACTAACAATACTTTCAAAATTCCTGGAGGAGCCTTTCTTTGCAATCTTAGAATAACAACAGATTAAGAAAAAAATCAATAAGGCTCTAAACCCATGATTTACAGTTTCCATGCAGTTTCTTGATACAGGTAAATAGACCACTGTGCTATATTAGAAGGTTTGCAATTTATGAATGGGAAGTCACAAAATAATCTGTATCAAATGCAGTCACCCACTTACCTATCCACTTGAAATACAAATTTGTGATCTGCATGTTACAGGATGTGCTTGGCAGCAGGTGCATTAACCCTCTGTGCTAATGTGTGTGTGTGGACAAAACATAAAACTCTCCCAGCACTGCATTAATCACCCAAATGATCTAACTGCTAATATAATGGTCTCAATATTGCTGGGCACACAAAGATCTCTGCAACAGGTGTCTTAATTCTCTTTGTGACCAGTTAAGTAGGCTAGAAGAGAGCTGCTATCACACGTGTCCTTGCTGCCAATTTCTGTGCATATTTTTAAAACAAAGTGTATAAGCTGAGTGTCAGACTCTGTTTTTAAGCTCTGTCCCTTGTGCACTTCACCCCTTTCATCTGCCACCCCTTCACTCCCAATTTATGGGAACCTGGTGTAAGGTTTTTCCAATTCTAGCACTGATAAGACATCACACAGCTCGTATTGTAACCAGTGTGAGATGGTACAGTGGAAAAGGGCACCTTTAGACAATGGAACTATAGTTAGAGAGGATACGTCATGGGCTAAGAGACATTCCTCACTGCTCCTGTCACAGCCAGTGTAAGATGACATCTCCTATAAAAAGGTAACACCCCAACAGCTCCTTTAACATTCAGTGTCCAATTATGTCTCAATTTTGTATGCAATATCGGTCACTGTTCTTATTATAACCAGTCAGAGGGCATATTTTAGACTATGAGACTCCTCTGTCAGCTCCTGCTACAACAAGTGTACAATGGTATTTCTTAGACTATGCGAAAACACAGCTCCTTTTCTAACCAGTGTGTGATAGCATCTCATAGTATGATAAGTTGAACCTTAGTCCTACGATACCCAGTGTGAGATGGGAGGAAAATATCAGAGAAGCTCTGTAACCCTAGGGATTTAGGTAACCTAATGGGTATCAAAGACCTAGGTTCTATCAGGAGGGGGATCTTTAACTTCAGTAAGACTCCTAAGTGTCCCTTTGGAAATTAATACCATTCATAAGTGCAAATGAAATAAAAATATGAGTGAAGGGACATTAAGGACAACAGAGCCAAGTATAAATATTTTTTTCAGATATCAATGAGAGGTGGAGTGATAGTGCAGTGCTCGTTATATTACATTTGTTATACAAAGTAGAAAAACCAGCAATAATATCACAAAAAACAATGTCTGGCAGAGCTTTTCTCAAATATGGCCAGGATCGATAATGTTTCTGGAAATAAAGGTCAAAGGACTCATTGGTGCAGCCCAGAAATTTAAAAAAGTTGATGTTTTAGCCCAATGAAATGCAGTCACTCAAATGGGGTCTTTATCAGGGCAGGAAAGTTAATTACATTAATGGACGTCATCCTTGTGTGTAGTTAGGTAAAGGTGGTGGGAAGGAGGACGTTTTACGATATTAATTGGGCTCCTCGAAAAGATGTACAAAGTGATAACAATTCCAATATTCAGGCAGTATAAGGTGCTGCAGCAGAGCCACAGTGTCGGTCGAGGTACTTTGTAACCAGTGTGAGATGCTATTTATTGGACAATAAGGCATCTTTTACAGTTCTCCTCATAGCCTGTGTCACAGGACATATTTTACAAGTCAAGGAACGTCTCTCAAAGTTCTCCTAACAAGACATGTACCTGACTCCGCCCCTGCTGTGCTGACCTCTCACAGGCAGTGGTCTCAGAGAGAAATCACCCGATTTCGGTACATGTTAGTCAAATTTTGGTCACAAATTCAATCTCAGCTCAGTGAGAAAACACAGCTCTCCTGTTTGCACTGGACGATAAGAGACATTCTTATATTAGAGAGAGGAACTCTACATAAACCTCATTTTACTCCCCTGTTGCCCACTGAAATATCACTGTACTTTCAAAGTATATGAGCATTAGAAAAGTGAAATAATAACCACAACGCCGAGCCAGCGGTCACAATTGCAGGCAGAGTATGCCAGTTTTTGAAACAGTTAGTGAGAAGCCATCTACAGTCAAGAACAAATAAAACCCTGGGCATGTTTCTTTCTCATTAGAGCTCATCAGAGAAATATAGCATTGTCCCGAAAAAAAGAAAAAAGTAAGTATCTTCTTAAACCATTGGGTCTCACTCAGGTCCAGTCTTAGAACCCTGGATTGCCATTGGGTCACACAGTAGAATGTAGTGGACCCCTTATGATATCACAGTGTGTGGGCACCGTGCACCTGAGCATGTAGCAGTAGCTGATGCAGTCAGAGGTGGTTGTGAGTGGAAGCGTGCAGCCATCCTGGGACAGGATGAGGATTCACTGGCTGTTTCCCTCAGCGCTCTTACTAGGCCTCTGCCTGGCAGGCATGATACGGTGGTACGTGGCATGTACAGACTCTCCAGTCAAGAACCTGGAGGCTGCCAGGTTGGAGAAGGAGTCCCTGCCACTCTACCATCCATTCTCCTCCCCACCCAGCTATGGTCGTCGAAGGGCTGGCCTGACGCCGCGTTGTCCCCATGTCTCGTTCCCCCTTCCTGTGGTGCTTGTGCTCCTGTCAGCAATGCTGGCCACTGGTTGTGTTGCCTGGATTCACCAAACAGTGAGAAGGAAGTTCAAACCAGAAACAGTAAGTGAACAGAAAGGGGCAAGCATTTGTAAACATATGGCTGTTTTTTCCCATTTCACAACTCTCTAATTAATCCCTTTGCAGTTTGTGCTGCTAACTCCTTCAGACAAGCACCCATGGGTGTGAACAGTGTTTGATTTGTAAAAGGATAACTGCCAGGGCCATATTGTAGCTTTACAGCAGGCTAAAATGAAGGATTGTTTTGATAAAAAGAACAGTTCTCATGACAAGACTTTTTGCACTGATGATTGGGTGATTATTAAAATTCTCTATAGTGTCAGGACAGGTGAGTCAAAGTTTTCATCACCAGTTTGTATCCTCAAAGTTTCTAGAGGTTCCATCCTGGTTGAGGAGAAGCCTGCTGTAAAGCTACAATATGTGAAATCCCATCATTATCAATGTCATGTACATTACTGCCACTTGCAATCCAACCAACTAGGGAACAAACTGGTATGAATCTTATGCCCTCCGATTAAAGTCAATGGTCATCCTCATGTGGAACTATGTGGCGTCACCTTGTAACCCCAAATCTCGTACCTCAGGAATCGGTGAACATCACGTTCCAACGCTATGGCAGTCTGAATCCCTTCCTTGACTATCCTATTCATTCTCTCCACCAAACCATTAGCTAAAGGTCAACAGAGAGCAGTTTTTAAATGCTGCACTTCATGTTGTTCCAAACATGAGCAAAGGCGATCTGACAGAAAATGAGTACCCCTGTCAGTGACAATCTGTTTTGGAGTGCCTTCAAGAGAAAAACACATTCTCCAGAAAGGTGATGGCACAAGCAGTACTAAGTGAATCAACAAAAGAGTAACATAGCCAGTTCAAAAGATATTCCAATAACAAAATCAAATACCTCATATTGTTTGGCACAACTGAGTTTGGGCCAGGGAAATCTAATGCCACTGTGGAGATGGACCAGGATGCAGTGCAGATTCACTAGTTTTCCAATGTTTGTCTGAAACAAGATATTCAGAACACTTATCAATGAGTTGTCTGACTTGATTTTCCATTGATGGCCACCAATGAAATTGCTTCAGTCTTTTGTACATTTTAGTAGTTCCCAAATGACCCTGATTTGCTAATAAAATAAGGTAATTTCTCAGAGTTTCAGGAGGTACAAACAAATCACCTCTCACAATCGTGTTGTTTACAATAGATAATTCTTCTGGGACTTCAAGAAAAGTATTTAAATATTCGGACAAGTGTTTACTTTCAGGTCAACCATTCAAAATGAGCTGTCTCTCACTTTCTAAAACTTTTCATTAGACAGAGACCATTCAATGAAATCTCTTGCTGATGCTGTGTCGACACATTTATCAACCACATCCAATACTGCTATCCCACATCCATTGTCATCTAGCACATCATCATCATCACAGACTTCTAGCGGAAGTGCATAACAAACAATCAGCATGGAAATTCTTCCCGCCGGGGAGAAGTTTAACAGAGAAATTGTACCCTTGAGGTTTACTAACCAATCTAACCAATCTGGCGGACATGTTGCTAGTACCACCAGCATTAAGAATATAAACTAATGATTTGTGATCTTTGTAAATCTTACAACCCCAAATATACATCCTGAATTTTTCCACTGCCCATATGCATGCAAATGCCTCATGCTCTGTGGTGCTGTAGTGTCTCTTAGAACGTTTCAAGGTTCTGGAAGCAAATGCTACTGTCTGTTCTTTCCTGGATAACCACTGACTGAGCACAGCCCCACGCCGAGTCAAACTAGCATCCACAGTGATAAAACACTCACTCCTAAACTAAACAGCATGTAAGGCTGGCACTTCATCAATTACCTTTTTGACTTTTACAAAATCTTCATCCAAAGTCTTGACCAACATAACCGTTCATCCTTTTAACAGAGCTCTCAATGGTTCAACAATTTGGCTTACGCTTGAACAAAACGAGCATTATACTCAGCTAAAACCAAACATGAGAAAGAGTATCACTATCCTTGGGAGATACAGCATCTCTGATAACCTTGACTAGACAACATTTGGATTTAATGTCTGTAGAAGAAATTGTGTGTCCCAAATAATATGTTTTCACAATTCCTGTACACCATACTTGTATTTGTTACATCTGATGGTCCTACCTGACTGCAGCAACACATTCAAAACCTTACTTACAATCAGATTGTGTGACTCAGGACTCGCTGCAAAAATCAGTATATTGTCTTGATAGGCATGTACACCTTCAATATTCCCAAATAAATTGTCCATTAACTTTTGAAAAATACTAGACGCCAAAGCTAGTCCAAATGCAAACGTAGATATTTATATGTGCCAAACAACATCACAAAAGTTGTGAGTTCTTGCTACTCTGAAGTGAGTGCCAACATAAGTCAATCATAGAAAAGACTCTTGCCACATCCAGATTAGCCAACAACTCATGTGGCGCCATTGTTCTTAAATCTGCCCCATAGTTCCTTTAACAAGTTTATTCCACGTACTCAAGCCCTCCAGCAGTGTGGACACCGTCAACTGTCCACACTTTACCTTCAAGTACTTTTTCCCTTCTGCGTTCCATATGTAAATCTATGTTCTCTATTATTCAAAGAATGTATAAAAGTACAATGACACAAAACATCAAGCCCCCTTAGCCAGGCTTCTTCAACGACTAGCTTGTGAGCCACTGATAACACTTCAGCTGCCCTACAGTATCTCTCCTGGGTCCAGTATACCCTATTAAATTAGAAGCTTTTGCTTGACTTAATTAATATAGGTATATAAAAACTGAAAAATATGTTTTAAAAACGAGAATGTGTATTTTCAGAACTGATAAGCTGAGGGCTGAATTTCCAAAGTATATTTAAAGTTGGTTCAAGTAATGGACAGAAAAGGACAATTGAAAAGGAAAGGCTGGTGGATAAGAAATAAACCCAATCCAGCATGAAGTAACCAGTTCCTGGCACAATACATTTAGCTTATATGCTCATCTGAAAATAAAGCGCCTTGCAATAAGCAGATTGTTGCTTTTAGGCGGAACTGTGAAATTATAACTGCTGCAATGGCAACAACTACTTATTAGATGAATTTGCAAGGTCTTAATGTAATAACAAGCATTGGCAAATTCATTAGGTTTTGCCTATGCAAGAGCTGTTGGCTTTGCCAATGTGGTACAGCAGTGTTGCTGCTGTGCAGCATGGCTTAATGTTTGAAAAAAGCACTATGGCTGCTATACAACATGGCTAAAAGACACTGGCAAAGCCAATAGCTCTCACATAGATGAGACCTATTAGCTGTGCAAATGCTTGTTTAATTTGTCAGAGACAGCAGGCAGCAGAGCAAGGCAACTGTAGTAAGCTACCTGGAAGGCCATGGTTATGAATTATGCAGCCCAGTGGGCCTCGTTGTGAGTGGTCCCAGGGGTGCTATAAATACATGACTAAAACATTTTAGTGTGGCGATGCAGACACCAGCACTAAAATTCATTAGTCTAGCTCATGATGAGTGTTTCTTAGCAGAACTGGATGAATCGGCAGTATGAGAGAAGGCATGACACTAAAAGAGATGTAGTGGCAACCTCAGGGGCAGAATCAAATCAAATCAAATCAAATCATTAACATTTATAAAGCGTGCTACTCACCCGTGCGGGTCTCAAGGCGCTAGGGGGGAAAGGGGGGGTTATCGCTGCTCGAACAGCCAAGTCTTTAGGAGTCTCCGGAAAGCGGAGTGGTCCTGGGTGGTCCTGAGGCTGGTGGGGAGGGAGTTCCAGGTCTTGGCCGCCAGGAAGGAGAAAGATCTCCCACCCGCCGTGGAGCGGCGGGTGCGAGGGACGGCAGCAAGTGCGAGGCCAGCGGAGCGGAGGGGGCGGGTGGGGACGTAGAAGCTGAGGCGTCTGTTGAGGTATTCCGGTCCCTTGTTGTGGAGGGCTTTGTGTGCGTGGGTGAGAAGACGGAAGGTGATCCTTTTGCTGACTGGGAGCCAATGCAGGTGTCTCAGGTGTGCGGAGATGTGGCTGTTGCGGGGTACGTTGAGGATGAGGCGGGCCGAGGCGTTTTGGATGCGTTGCAGGCGGTTTTGGAGTTTGGCTGTGGTCCCGGCGTAGAGGGTGTTGCCGTAGTCCAGGCGGCTCGTGACGAGGGCGTGGGTCACGGTTTTTCTGGTGTCGGCGGGGATCCAGCGGAAGATCTTACGGAGCATGCGGAGAGTGAGGAAGCAGGCGGAGGACACGGCGTTGACTTGCTTGGTCATGGTGAGAAGAGGGTCCAAGATGAAGCCGAGGTTGCGGGCGTGGTCTGCGGGGGTCGGTGCGGTGCCGAGGGCCGTGGGCCACCAGGAGTCGTCCCAGGCGGACGGGGTGTTGCCGAGGATGAGGACTTCCGTTTTTTCAGAGTTCAGCTTTAGGCGGCTGAGCCTCATCCAATCTGCGACGTCCTTCATACCCTCTTGTAGGTTGGTCTTGGCGCTAGCGGGGTCCTTGGTGAGGGAGAGTACAAGTTGGGTGTCGTCGGCGTAGGAGGTGATGATGATGTCGTGCTTGCGTACGATGTCGGCGAGGGGGCTCATGTAGACATTGAAGAGTGTCGGGCTGAGCGATGAGCCTTGAGGTACGCCGCAGATGATCTTGGTGGGTTCTGAGCGAAACGGAGGGAGGTAAACTCTTTGGGAGCGGTTAGCGAGGAAGGAGGCGATCCAGTCCAGGGCCTGGCCTTGGATCCCGGTGGAGCGTAGGCGGGTGATTAGGGTGCGGTGACAGACGGTGTCAAAGGCAGCCGAGAGGTCGAGGAGAATGAGGGCGACTGTTTCACCGTTGTCCATCAGGGTTCTGATGTCGTCTGTGACTGAGATGAGGGCGGTTTCCGTGCTGTGGTTGGTTCGGAATCCGGTTTGTGAAGGGTCGAGCAGGTTGTTGTCTTCCAGGAAGGTGGTCAGCTGTTTGTTGACGGTCTTTTCTATTACCTTGGCTGGGAAAGGTAGAAGAGAGATGGGGCGGAAGTTTTTCAGGTCGCTTGGGTCAGCCGTAGGTTTCTTTAGTAGGGCGTTGACTTCAGCGTGCTTCCAGCATTCGGGGAAGGTAGCAGAAGAAAAAGAAGAGTTGATGACGGTCTGGAGGTGCGGGGCGATGATGTCGTCGGCTTTGTTAAAGATGAAGTGCGGGCAGGGGTCCGAAGGGGCGCCGGAGTGGATAGAGTTCATGATGGATTTGGTTTCTTCCGTGTTGATGTGGGACCAGTTGTTGAGGGTGATGTCCGGGGAAGCGGGTTCAGTGGTGTATGGTTGGGTCTGGTGTCCGAAGCTGTCGTGGAGGTCGCTGATCTTGCGATGGAAGAAAGTGGCGAGGGATTCGCACAAATCCTGTGAGGGCGTGACGGCGTTGGCGCTGGCGCTGGGGTTGGAGAACTCTTTGACGATGCTGAAGAGTTCTCTGCTGTTGTGGCTGTTTTTGTCTAGTCTGTCGGTGAAAAAGTTCCTTTTGGCAGTGCGGATCAGGTGGTGGTGTTCGCGTGTAGCGTTCTTGAGGGCGGTCATGTTGTCAGCGGTGTGGTCCTTGCGCCAGGCCTTCTCAAGGGCACGACAAGTTTTCTTTGATTCTTTGAGGGTGTCAGAGAACCAGAGAGGTTTTTTGGTGTTGGTCTGTCGATGCGTGCGTTTGAGGGGAGCAAGGTTGTCAGCGCAGTTGGAGATCCAGTTTGTGAGGTTGAGAGCTGCGTCGTTGGGGTCGGTGGTGAGGGTGGGTTGGTTGGCGGCGAGAGCGGAGAAGAGTTGCTCTTCAGGGATCTTGTTCCACTGTCGATGAGGGATGGGTTGAGTGCGGAGGTGGGAGGTCTCGCGTCGGAATGTGAAGTGGACGCAGCTGTGGTCGGTCCAGTGTAGGGCAGAGGTGTGGCTGAAGAAGACGTGTTTGCTGGCGGAGAAGATAGGGTCGAGCGTGTGTCCGGCGATGTGGGTGGCGGTGTTCACCAGTTGTTTGAGGCCGAGGTTGGCGAGGTTGTCGAGCAGGGTGGTGGTGTTGGGGTCGTTGTTTTGTTCCAGATGGAAGTTGAGGTCGCCTAGGAGGATGTAGTCCGGTGAGGCGAGGGCGTGCGGGGAGATGAAGTCGGCGATGGCGTCGCTGAAAGAGGCGCGAGGTCCGGGAGGACGGTAGACGAGGGATCCTCTGAGGGTGGTCCTTGGGTCGGTGCGAATCTGAAAATGCAGGTGTTCAGCGGCGAGGGGGGGGTCTTCGGTGGAGGTGGTGACGCTGATGGAGTCTTTGAAGATGATGGCGACACCTCCTCCTACTTGGTTGGTGCGGTCTTTTCTGGAGATCTTGTAGCCTTCGGGGATGGCGGGTAGCGATGTCTGGAGCAGAGGAGGCGTTCATCCATGTCTCCGTGATGAAGGCGACGTCCGGGGCTGTGGAGTCCAGGAGGTCCCAAAGTTCAACGGCGTGCTTGTGGACGGAACGAGCGTTGATCAGGATGCACTTGAGGTGGTTGATGGCGCGTGGGCTTGTGGTCGTGGTAGTTGCGTGGTGGAAGATGCGTTTGCAGGAGTTGCAGGCGAAGGGTCCATGGGTGCGTTTGGGGTGAGCTAGGAAGCAGGTTTTGGAGCGCCCTGGGTTGAGGGCGTGGAGGGTGGTGGGGTCGTAGCGGATCAGCGGGGCTTGGGGGAGCTGGGGACCAGGGGTCGTGGCGCTGGGCGCGGGCCAGGCGCGGACGGGCGCAGACGGGCTTGCCTCTGGTGCGCCTCCGGCGCGCCAGCGGCGTGCCCGCTGCGCGCGCCCGCTGCGCAGTCGCGCAGCGACCGCCATAAGAGGTAGGAGGGGGGGGAGGGGTCAGCTGGGGGCGAATGGGAGCTGGGGGGCGGGGGCGTGCAGGAGGTCGCGGCGGGAAAGCGCGAGGGAGGGGGGGGACAGGTAGAGTGAGAGGAGCTGGGGGAGGGGGTTTAGGGTGGAGGAGGGTGAGTGTTAGGAGGTTTGGAGATTAGGGAGAGAGATAGGAGTAGGGTTGTGAAGATAGGGGAGGGGGGGTTGTAGAGGTGGGTGAGGGAGAGAGGTAGAGTGAGAGGATAGGGAGATAGGTAGTAGAGGGGGTGGCGGGAGGGGGGGAGAGATAGAGAAATAGATAGAGAAAGTAGATAGAGAAGTCGATAGATAGGGAAATAGATAGATAGACAGATAGGTAGGTAGGAGGAGGTGGAGAGTGGGGGAGTTAGATAGTGAGATAGGGAGCTAGAGAGATAGGAAGATAGGAGGAGTGAGGGAGGTAGATAGCGAACGGGTTAGCTAGGGGTGAGAGAGGGGGAGGCGAGTGAGGGAGGGGGATGAGGAAGGAGCAGGAGGGCAGGCTCGGGGGAAGAAGACGGAGGAGGTAGAAGAGCCGAAGACAGGAGAACAGAAGACAGAAGAACAGAAGACAGAAGAACAGAAGACCGGAAGAGCAGAAGAATAGAAGAACAGAAGACCGGAAGAGCAGAAGACAGAAGAACAGAAGAACAGAGAAGAACAGAGAAGAACACAGAAGCACCGAGAAGAACACAGAAGAAGAACACAGAAGACCGGAAGAACACAGAAGAACAGAAGGGAAGAACAGAAGAACAGAAGAGAAGAACAGAAGAACACAGAAGAAGATTGCAGAGGGGGGGCGAGGAGGAAGAGACAGAGAGGAGGAAAAGAAGCAGGAGCAGGAGAGAAGGTGAGTGGCGCGGGGCAGGGCGAGGGGCTGGGAGGAGGGGGGTACTTACAGTTAGGTGGGTCTCAGGAACACAGGAACTCGGGAACTTGGAGGAGCTGCAGCGGCAGGGGGAGCGACCTACCCTTGGGTCAAGGGTCGCTACCACTGTCGCGCAGCGGCCGCCATAAGAGGTAGGAGGGGGGGGAGGGGTCAGCTGGGGGCGAATGGGAGCTGGGGGGCGGGGGCGTGCAGGAGGTCGCGGCGGGAAAGCGCGAGGGAGGGGGGGGGACAGGTAGAGTGAGAGGAGCTGGGGGAGGGGGTTTAGGGTGGAGGAGGGTGAGTGTTAGGAGGTTTGGAGATTAGGGAGAGAGATAGGAGTAGGGTTGTGAAGATAGGGGAGGGGGGGTTGTAGAGGTGGGTGAGGGAGAGAGGTAGAGTGAGAGGATAGGGAGATAGGTAGTAGAGGGGGTGGCGGGAGGGGGGGAGAGATAGAGAAATAGATAGAGAAAGTAGATAGAGAAGTCGATAGATAGGGAAATAGATAGATAGACAGATAGGTAGCTGCCAAAGGGAATAACGTGACACCACAGGTAAAACAATGATACTGTCTGACAACTATTTGCTCCACGTGAAAAGGATGAACAACTCCAGGGAAAGGAAACATGCTGTCTTTGTTCCTGTGAACATCTCTTCCTAACCACTTGTGTATCTCTCCTACCATTTGTGCAGGTTTTAATGATACTGTCAGTAATTCGGTACCTGCGCCAGATAACCACACGACAATCCTGCCACCATCAGGAATGGGCTGCTGTTCCCCATGCACCAGGCCCCCAGACCGGCAGTCGCTGCTATAAGCTGGTTGCTCGTTTCAAGCTTGCCAAGGTGCTATACCTTCTGGATTCTACAATGGTGAGGATTGAGGCACGCCTTGAGTACATGAAGCACCAAAGGCACAGCAGGTTCCTTGCCACATGTAGCAAAAGGATGAACCACAAGCCTTGCTGAGTGTCCCCAGACCTCGCATCCACGAGGACCTTTAAGCAAGATCTTTTTTTGCTGCCAGTTACAGCCACTATCAGGACAGATCACAAGATGAGGAAAATAGGACATTATTAGGTCTGTTTGGTAAATGTGCCGGTGACTTCCCATACCAGGTCACGGTGCTCTTTGTGCTGTACACTATCATACCACAATGTACATTTGTTTAATAAAAGACCAATTATCATTCTTTCAGACTTGCTATGATGCCAAATATATCCTCATGAAGTACAGAGACATAATTAGTTATATTTGTATGTGTGTATGTAACATTGATGACTGCACTGAAAAGGCTGGGAACTAAAGTTCACAGTGTATTCAGGTGCAGCATGAGCAACAGAAGTGTTTGCTTCACTCACAACTACAGCAGATTCATCATAAGTGGAAGGAAAAGTTACTTACCTGTAACTACTGTTCTCCAGCGTTGGTTTCTTTCTTAGTTTCACATGCTTATTTTATTCCCGTAATTGAGCTGGAAATCACATGAACATTTTACATTAGCAGAAAGGTCAAATTTCCACAGAAATACATATTAACATATTTTAATTAGAAGCCCGCATGCCTGGGTTATGCAAGTAATGTTTGTAACTCAATTTCCCTTGCCTCACCCTGAGCTTGAGACCTTACAGTCACTTAGGGGCTTCACCCAGGGAGGGGTCCTTCTGGTGATCCAGGATTGCTCAGTTTATCAGAATTAATTCTGAATACTTGGAGTTCTCTCAACTCGATATCCTGCCAGATTCCTGAACATTATTACATCAAGCAACATTTAAAGCTTATCGAACTAAGTGGTAGATGTTCTGCATCTAGTGCGACTGCAAGGAATTGCATCTTGTAACTTCAGAGTTGCATCAGGTCCTGCGAATGCAGTGGTGCTGGAACAATTTTTAAAGGTGGGATGCTGCCATCAAGGATATATCACTGAAGTCATTGAGACTGCAAAAAATGGGTATTATGCATAAGTCACAAAAAGTCACTCAACAAGAACTTGCGGATGAGGTGCTGGAGGCCTTGCAGGATCAATTGGCGCCACAACCTCCTATATTGATATATCATCTGATGCGTTCAATTACTAAAACTTACTGGGGCCCTCAAGATGTGCAGACTGTGTTATTGTGGCAATTCATAATATTCATCATAGGATCGGTCATAATGGGCACAACATGTCCCTAGTGAGTCTCCATCTTCAAGTTTGTCATACCTGCTCAATTGTCTTTTTGATCTCTACCTTCTCTATACTGTTTCTCCTTCTCGTCTTCTTCCCCATATTTGTACTTCAAGTATGAGCTGGGTTGTAGAGATCCTGAATGGACCCTTATCCTTATAATTTCCTTCTGTATCAGACTTTTAGGTGGGCTACGTGTTACTTTTCTGAAAGATCTATCCTGAGGCATTAAAGAAGGCCCATTGGAAGGCTTCACATCTGGGTTTGTGAATAGTGGAGACGGGGTCAGGCCCATTGTCAGACTTCACACCTCACTTTCTGAACTGTGGAGATGGGGTCATCCATGGGAATGTGATCGACAGTGTGGTAGGGGTCCTCATCAATTGCCATATCATCAATGGCACAGGTATAGTTGTTAACCAGAGTTCTGTCATTGATGGTGCCTCCACAACAATTTCAAAGTAGATGGTGAAGCACCGCTGATGGACAGTGTTGTTGACAGAAAGTGTTGATTTTTTGTTTTTTTTTGCGCAAGGTTTGCCCCAGAAGACGCTTTGCATGGCCCTTGTGGCTGTCTGTCAGTTATTGTGGTGGGCTTCATAGGAATTACTCCAGATGAGGAGAGAAGGCAACTGCTTGCTAGATCTTGCCTAGTGAGAGTGGTCACACTCCACGTCATTTCAAAAAATTATTTTCCTCAGGGGAATTTTCTTCACTGAAGATAGTTGTTCTGAATCTCCCTCGTCTAGAATCACCTGAATAGGAAATCTTCCTGGTCATGGATGGTCTTCTTGGAGAAGCAATGACAGATTTAGCAACCATTGGTTTCCTCTCTCTGATAGTGACGGTAAATACAGTCAGCTAGTAGCTCTTCTGTGTGCAATCTGTTTTTGCCACAGGAAGTGCACGGCCTGAATAAGGCTTTTCGGATTGTTGAAAAATCAGAATTCCAGTGAAGCACATTCCAGGGCCATTCACATTAGAAAACAGACTGCTCTAGGAAATACATGGAAGAAGTGGAAAAGGTATCAAGTCAGCTGAGTGAAGAAAAAATATTCTGATCAGAGCTCTGAAAGGGACTCACACAATACGAGGTTGAAAATCTGATTCTGGAAGTCTCTAAGAGAGGGAATTTCAGTGTGTCTTCACCTCACTGTTTTTTTCCCAACAACGTGAGTGGGCTACTAAAGCTAGTGTTGTTCATTATATTTAGATGGCAATGAGACCTTGCTGCTAATTTATAATGACTGTGGGACTTTCAGCTCAATTAAGGGGGATGATTCAAGCATGTGAATCTATGAAAGATCAAAATGCTGGAGAAGCCTCCCTCATATTACAGGATCAGAACATGCCACAGAGCTCAAGCTTCCCTCAGAACAGATGCAGCACAGATAACAACAGTGTCAACCTCTCTATAACAAAGAACAGACATCAGTGCAGCTCCCTTCACAAACACACAACTGATACTGGCTAAGAAATGGTGTTCACACATCCAGAACATTATAACTCCAGGCATCAGTCAGGTTTCCTCACATACAAATAGTTACAGCAAATACGGCTGTTGTGTCGGCGTGCCTCACGTGCAGAGACCTGGTAAACAATGAACTCACAAGAACAAGAGTACAGGTAACAGTACAACAAGTTTCCTTTACATAGAGAACCCATCAAAGGCAGCAGTAGTTCAAACTTTCATCATACCTATAGAAAAGTCCCAGCAACAGGCGAACTGGTACAGCTCACAAATACTAGTTCTCTCTTTCTGTCTCTCCCTCACACGCGCACACACACACGCAAGTACACACACCAGTCACAGTACAAATAGAAATGATCTTACATACACAGACCAGGTACAGCACAAGCAACTGTATGAACACAAAAAAGTAGAGTACAGGAAGCAACAATGGATCTTCCTTTATGAAACAGAATAGGTTCAGGGTTGACAACAGTAATGTTAGCTTCACGCATACACTCTCTTTCCCATGCTTGTCATTCCTTGAGTTATCCACTATGGCAGTAAATATGTTTCGTCCTTTGAAGGGGTGTCCTGTCCTTAAAAATTTTTCACAGAGACTACTACTAGAAAATTATTTCTGATGTCTCAATGGCCCTCCAGTCTACTATCCCCAGGAAGTTTACCCTGGGTGAGTACATTTATTGAGCATTGTCAAATGGACTAAGCCAAATGTTCTTGAGATTCTTCCAACAATTTTCCCTCTGACTGTCCAGGCAAGGAAAATCACATACTATTACACAAAACCTTTGGCCTTGCTTTCATTTATGTAATATAAATATCTGAAACATTGCATTGTTTATTAGCAAACATCTACATGAAGAATGCTAGTTTGGAATATAGGCTAAGGGCCTGATAGAGACCTTGTCAGAAAGTACTCTATTGGAACGGCGACGGATTACTCTCTGTGCCATAGCGAAGGTCCGCTGGCCTCATTTAGAGTTGCGCAGAACATCAGTAAGTCGACGGTAGAGACTACTCCATCTCTGCCACCTCCATCCACCTCTGATGGCCCGATGAAGGAAGGGCTGTTGGAGGTTTGGCCCTGTGTTCTCTGCCCTATTTAGAGTGGGTGAACACATGGTGAGGTAAAATCTGGCAGTAAGGGCCATGAAAGCTGTAAAATGACCCCCATGCTATGTGCAAAAACTGCCACGGAGAGGGGGGTGTCTTTGCTTTTTTCTTATTTACAAAAACAAAATCCTGTTTGGGATTTTGTTTTTGAAAATTAAAAAAAAAGTTGAAAGTTTAATATTCAGCTCTGCCATGTTGATGGAGCCATCTGTCAAACTTTCAATGCATTTACAGAAACCACCATCATGCTGGGCCAAGATACATCTCTAAATTTGGTGGGCTGAGCATCCTCGCCATGGCGCAAGTAAGGTACTCAGCCATGGCAACGGTAAATGCACCATGTACCAAAGTATAAATCAAGCCCCAAGTTGTTGACTATGAGGTCATGAAATTCTAGTATGAATTCAATCTTTGACTTTTATTTATTCATGTGGGAAGTTTTGTATGACACATACAAGGGATGATGGTCAATTTACATGGAAAAATTCTACTACAGGCATAAATTACAAACACAACAATATAAAGCATTGAAAGGTCTAAACAGGCATAAGGGGTGTGTTGAAGACAAATACAAGCACTTGGTTCATGTTTAATAAACTGGGATCAAAACATACATACAAAGAAGTGGTGCAAAAATATTACTCCAGGGGCAGAAAGAGGAGGACAAAAGAGGGGATATGTAGAAAATGTATAAGAGATAGCAAAAATATCGAAATAACACTTTTCATATTAAAGGAGTGTGAAGGGGTTAGGAAGAGTAAGTGGAAATACAGAGGTTAAGTGGAAAAGTGGGGAGTAATTGCTCTTAACCATGTGTAATTCGGAAATCATTTGATCTGTCTGTGCCTCAGAGGCCTTATTTGCTCATACTTTGCCAATGCTTCACAGCATCCAAAGACACAATACAAAAACCACATGGATGGATGTAAAGAGTTATTGAAAATGTGTATATAATACAAATATGGATTACATGCCTCAGCCATGAGTGGGAGTAATTTTTCAGATGAAAACTGAACAAAATCAAGGCCCCAAGGGAAAACAGGTTACTTAGGCCACTAGAGGGTTCTAGTGATTGAGAATCGCCCCTTTTCCTTGCTGTATCTTTGTTCGCTTCTGTGTATGATGTGGATAATAAACAATAATGCTGACATCTGATACTCTCTCGTAGTTGAAGACCTAGGCAAACCATTTCAGGAATTTACATTTCTAGATTCATGATGTTTTACAACACACAGGGTTTTGCTTGATTTCAAATGTTTTGTTTATTCAACCTGTTCTAATACTAGCCTTTTAGGCTTGTGTATGCCACTCTCCCTGCATATTTTTCTCCCTTCCTATTTCTGTTGCCTTCATCATTTCTTTCTTTCTCTAACCCTTTTCAAAAGTTCTTCCTTATTGAGCCCCCTCTCAAAAGCCCTTCTTTACCAGACCCTGGCTTTAAAGTCTGTCTTCACAATTTCTGTGGTCAAGGCATTTCTGGTTGGCTCAATGAAAGTTTTCCCTCCTCTTCAGCAGCCTTTTCCTCCTTGAGGGCTAAAAGTGGTTCTTTCAACGTTAATGGCACCTCCTTTTGAGGCCATACATAAGGCCTCATTGGAGCACCTTCCTTGGAAGTCAACATTTTGATTATCAATTACATTGGACAGAAAGGTATATGAGGAAAATTCAAGCTCTTTAGGGTCCAGCACCTAACACAGATGTCATTAATTCTACCAGACAAGTTAACTCTCATCCATGTCTTCTACCAAAAATAGTTTCAGACATTCATATCAACCAATTCATCCATCTACCGGTCTTTTTATTATCAACAACACTCTACTATTCCTAGGATATCAGGAGGGGTTTAAAGTTTTAGCTGAACTAAACAATGTTTTTGGAATTCTTTGTTAATTATGGTCCCCAGTCCACAGAATAAGCCACATCAAAACAGTTGCTATCTATATGATTAGTTTCATGCTGTACACTATATTACCATTTGTTAAAAAACCTTTGTCAGGGTACTTCACAAAGAAACGTAGCTAGTACAGCGTGGTTGAGAAACATCTCCATTGTTTACATATGCAAAGCAGCTGTAGAGAAATATACATATACAATCAGTAGAAACGTTTGTTTAAACTCAGTAGACATTGTAGTTGGTCAAGCTTCTTTACAGGGGATTTTCCGTTAGTGTTTCTTCCTGACAGTTGCAGGATTGGTATTCTCTGTTTTTTCACTTGAACTGAAAAGACCACACTATAATCAACAAGGACTTGCTATTCTAGGCAGTGCATATTCAGTGTTCATAGCTATAAATGCAGATCCTAGATGCACATTCCTGACTCTACCCTATCGTCAAAATTGGAGCATGTGGTTACATATATAAGTAGTATAGGATACAATTTGCGGAGAACCAACTACCAAAATACTGCAGGTTTAGTGGCCCTTTCACCTTATTTGATTTGAAAAGAGATATACTCCAGCCAATGAGAACTGAAAATCACTGAACTCCACTCCTATCGTACGCCACCATACCTCAGATTTTCACCGCAGTTCATGATTGCAGGGGAGCCTCTTCTAAACTCTCTTTTCAACTGAACAGCTTTTCAGCATTTTTTTAGTAATTTGATGGCTGAATCCATCTAAACTCTTTGGCAATTTTTCTCCCTGAATCACTTTCTCTGTGGGATATTGAATAGTATTTTTGACCTTTTTCTATGACATCAGAATCATCTAGGATGGTCAAGTTTAGCCCTAGAAGCTTGGGAAAAGAAGTACCTCTATGCAGAGGTCCTGCCCTGCATGAAATGTGCATTTAAGGTCTTCACCCTGAGCACAAACCTCAGAAGTACAAGATCTGTAGGAAATTGTTTTCCAAAACCCTGAGGGAGGGAGAAACCAGTATTATTTACTTCAATGGAACCTTCAATAAAGGTTCCCACAAGGTCTGACATGAAGTGACATGTATCAACGCTTACTCTGTTGGGCCTCAATAGACATTTTCTGATGCCATCCCTGTCTCTCTCTCCTCCTGGGTGGCCCTGTTCCTGAGGACCATGGTAATGAGTCTTCCCAGAGGTTGCTTTTGTGCGGCTCTACTGCCACTTATTGCCCTTCTACACCTCATGCCTCAGAGGTCGAACCCCAGAGTTTCAGCTGTTCTGTCCCGCTTCCACCAGCCATTTAATATAGTCTGGCATCAGACACTGCTGCTCCATTCTCCCTGGGCTCACACACTTGTGTTGTCTCCCAACAGGCCAATCAATCCAGTAATGAGTGTATTAGGGGGCTCCGTCTGAATAGTGGCAGGTATTGTTGTTATCCACAGCGGCTGCTTCAGATATGGTACTCAGGTCTTGCTGGGCTGCACCAAGGTCCCTCTCCAGATCTCCGCCGCCTGCACTCTCATAGCAGCATTTCCATCTTGGGAGTACCACATGGCTCTCTATTTGTCTCGTAGTTGGGCAGATCCAATGCCATTTGTCCTCAGTCCGCAGTACTGGATAGCCACCTGCCAGTATCCATTCTTCTTCCACACTTTATGATACTCAGAGATGCTTTTGAACACTATAGAATCTAGCTGCTGTGGGTAGGCCCAAGCAGAAGTTAGACTAACGCGTATCACTCCTCTGCTAATATGTCCTTTATTTAAGAGTCCTCCCAAAATGTAAAGTCCATTTTTTAAGAGTTCCAGAGTTAGGATGCCAAGCTCAGAAATAGAATGTAAGAATGCAGAATCTGGTCTTGAATTTGATAGGATGTCTAGTCAGCACAGCAGCTTTAAAAAAATATTTTTTATTGCTTTTTGGCTGAAAGAACACATTAGCATCGACACACCACTATCTTACTTCATTCCTAGCCCTACAGAATTATAGTGCATGCACATTTACCTTGCAATGCATAACATTTTGCAAATATTCATCCACAGTTCTCTATATTCATGCGTTTTCCCAGCAAATTCTCCCAGCATCTAGTCTGAAATATGCCTTCAAGTTCAGGGTGGTCTATTATTTGGCCAATCTATTAACTTTGTGAGCACCTCCATCCATTTGGCTAGATATTCAGTCAAGTTTTCATCCATCCCTGTAGCTTTCATATGATGTTCATCAGCCACAGCCCATTCAATTGAATCCTATTTCCAGATGTCATGTTTTAGGGGCTCTCACGGATGCCCAAAAGATTGCTAAACAACGTTTGGCACAGCAACCTTTTGTGTGGGCATTCTGATGGATGCAGCAAGTCGGTGAACCACCAATGAGGAGGCCAATGTGTAATGATCAGGATAATCTTTAATTTGTCCTTCATTTGTTTATTGATAATTGATGGAACCAGGGGGATCAGAGAAAATACATATAAAAATCTATGACTGCCTTATTAGAAGAGCATCCCCAAGAGTTCCTAGTAAATAAAAAATGGAAGGAAGATTTGGGTAGCTCTTGTTTTCTAAATTTCCAAAGAGATCTATTTGTGGGAAAATCACAGTTCACAAAATAAGTCATGCAGAACAAAATCATTTAGAACCCATTCATGATTCTCTTTAAATGATCTTCATTTTGATTACCAGGAAGGTGGACTGCTGTGGTGTTCCTGGCAACCAGCCATTTCCAAATCATCAGCAGCTCTAGAGACACGGTTCTGTATTCTGTACCTCCCTAATTGTTAAGATAATATGGTTGTGTTGTTCTGTACAAGTAGGATGTCACTTTGATGCATGGCAGAAAATATCTGAGGGCAAGGTGGACTGCTCTCAGCACCAGTAGGCTGAAGTGATACCTTACTTAGGGAATTTCGGAGGTTTGTGCAGTGTGAGCCAGAACCATAACTCACTTTCTGTGTTTTTTTCACCAAATGTTGTTTGGTTTTATTTTGCACCTAGTTATCCACTCCCTTCGTGCCCAGCTCTTGATTCTATGCAGTGGGCATTGTACACAGACCCTTGTCTACAGCCAAATCCACTGAGGATGGTCAAACCCAACTGTATTCGCCCTCCTGCTATCTGCAGCAGGGGTGGATGAAGGTTGTGGGCTCCATGAAGGCTCTGCACCCAACACATTGGGGGTTACCTGCCCCAACTGCACACAGTATTTGGCTGTGCATAGCATGGGTTGCCACTGCATGCCCTGCTTCCAACCTATCTCAGGCAGCCAACTTCTGGTGTTCATAGCACTTTAACCACGTAACTCAGATTTAGGCCAGGCCCTGCACCCAACCCACTAAGGGCAGCTAAATCCTGCTGCTCACAGTGTGCAGAGGGGGTTAGTAGCAGAGCCTGGCCTTTAGCCAGGCCCAGCACCCAATCGACCATGGGTGGGCAAATCACACCACACGTGGCCTTTGGCCCATGAGCAAGGGCTGGCAGCAGGGCCACGCCTATGACCAGGTCTTCTGTGTGTGCAGAAGGGGTTTTCAGCAGGGCTTTGCCTACAGTCAGGCCCTGCCATCATCCTGCAGCAGATGACGTTGTCCATGGAGCTTGGACTTTGACCTGGCCTCTTTCTACTTAAATTGTTGTTGGATTCATGGATCCTATTTAGGAGCCATTAATCCAGACCAAGCTTCATGTCACAGTACTGCTAACCTAAGTCAAGTTTCACAGCCCATGTATTACTGAAGCTCATCATAGTTTTGCAGTGCTAGGCCACTAAGGTTGACTTGGTGCGCCAGTACCTTTCTTGAGGAACCACAGAACGTTAAAGGAACTGCTGATACCACCACCATTTTGGAGGTGTTGGGGCTCTGTGGTTTTTCAGAGGTGTACCATGGTTACCCCAACTCTTTAAAAAATATTTTTCTGTACTGTCCGTTCAAGGGACAACCCAGTCAGGGACCCCTTACTTTGGACTGGGCGTCAGGATGTGCCCATCATGCCCGATTATTTAGCCTTTTATTTTGTCTGTAGGATGCAAGGCCCTTGCAATATATCCAAAATGGCCTCTGAAAGAGAAGTTGAAGCTAGCTCTTTAAATAAATCAAGAATCATAAACCTACTACATTTAATTCTTGTCTGATGGCATTAAGATGGCCCACATGTGTTACTTTCAAGAGCAGAATTTGTTTCTAACTTATCTTTCCCTTTGTTATTAATGTATGTTGATACTTATTGAAATAGGGGAATTTATATAATAAAAAAGTCACTAGTTGTGATTCATGTGAACAAATCACTATTGCCAGCTGGCCCATAAACTCTCGTAATAGGACTCAAGCGTTGTGATTCCCCATTTTTAGGCCTGAATCACAATATACTAAAATATGTTTTGGCTCTTAGGGTGGGCACAATCAGAGGACAGTCTATCAATTCAACCAAAGGAAAATGGGCATTCTTGGCCATGGCTTGCTGGTGCACTGCAGGTCAGTCACTAATGCTGATAGACAGCAAGGTTGTTTACCATCATTTGAGCAAACACCAAGGTTTAGTAACTTGGAAATTTGCAAGGCTGTTTTTAAATCTCTTAAAGAGCTTTTTTCTCTGTGAATTAAATGCCCCTATTTGTCATCTCCAGGAATCTTGTGTTATGAACTTTTGTTTTAAATAGCTACTATGTTGTCAAAAAGGCACATACAAAATATAATTGTGCCTAAGCCAGCGGAGACCAGGCAATTCTACTTTTCTTGAACTCTTCTCACATCTTGTGTATAAAACTGCGCCAGTGCCACAAAATGCAAAACCAGTCAATTTCTTTTTTGTTTTTAACATGTATATCCCCCAGGCGTAACGATGAATAACAATTTATTGCAAGTCCTAGACACAATCACAATAATAGTATATAATGAGGAAGCCAATTGTATTACCATTGTGGGGGATCTTTCCATCAAGTTATATAATCACACAATAAAAACATTTATATCTGCAGACATGGAAATGGCCTGGGACTTTCATTGAGCAGCGTACCCAGCCACCATGAAGCAGATAAGTGTTGTATACTCCTGTTAGATAAGTTTAGAGAAATGGTCTTCTAGATATTAAATGATCATGTGGATGGCGATATCTCTTTTCCTTCAGACTCAGAGTGACTACTAGCAAACATAGTGACCACTGAATTCTTCAGTTTGGTTTTAAGTTGCCTACCTATCACAACTCCAATATAAACTTTGCACAACTATGTATATTGGTTTCTATAGTATTTCACGACACAATATGATCCAAGAAAAGCTAGATTTATTGAGAACTTTTTCCACCAAAACTTTTACCAATAAACTAACTGCAGATTATGAAATGTCTATGATACACTTTGTCTCAAGAAATCACTAATGAATATCTCTCTTAGGTGCACCAACAAAAAGAAACAACATTGGCCAAAGTCTAATTCCAGATTTAGTCTAAACAGTTTAATGGTCTTTCCTTGTGTGTTGTGTAGTAATTATGTAAAATAAGGTGAACCTTTTAACCCCTCCCCCTTTCATTATACTTATGTGGTTTCCCAAAACATTTTGATATCAATTGTGCAGCTCCTTTATCTTTAGGGTGATGTTGTCTGCATATGTTACTATATGTTTACAAATTCATACAATTTGAGTTTACTAATATAGGGCCTAATTACGAGTGGTGGTGGCGGTCTGGACCGCCTCGAAAGCGACGGCTCGACTGACACATAACAACCCTTGCGGTCAACCACCAGGGAACCAGCAGCTCAGCCAGGATCTTGGATTCCAGCAGTCTGGCGGTGACAGAGATCCTAATCCGCCAGGGCAGCGCTGCCAGCAGCGCTGTCCTGGGGATTACGATCTTGTTCTCTGCCATCCTTTTCATAGCAGTAACACCGCCATAAAAAAGGCTGGTGGAGAACAGGTGCAGGGGTGCACAGGGGGGCCCCAGCACTGCCCATGCACAAGTTATGGGTAGTGTAGGGGCCCCCTTTGCCCAGTACCATCTCAATGTTCACTCTCTGCTTTGCAGAGAGTGAACATTGCAAGGATGCTGGTGCACCCTGCTGGCTACAGCATTGCAGATGGCTCGATAATGAGCCAGAGTCAATGCTGTAGCCTGTTTCCAGCTAGGCCGGCGGGTGAAACCTTAGGTTTCCGCCCAACGATCTAGCGGGAACCCCTCAATAACTCTTGCAGGGAGGTCACCACATGGGCGGCAGCCAACCTGTCTGGAGTTTGGCAGATGGAGTTTTCGTTGCTGAACGCAAAATGACCCCCATAGTGTTGCTGCGTATCATGGAGGCACTTCAGCAATATGTCAATTAACATTATGCTAGGGTCAGCACAACAAAAAGTAAAAATGTAAAATCATGCAAGCCTATTCACAAACTGAATTTTGTACTACATTTAGGGCCTGATTCTTACCTTGGCGGTCGGCGGAGAGGCGGCGGTCGGACCGCGAACAGACCGGCGGTCCAAAAAATGGCATTCTGACCGCGGCGGTCACCGCCGCGATCGACCGCCACTTCCCCACTCCGACCGCCACGGCGGTCATGACCGACGGGCTGGAGTTCGCACACTCCGGCCCGGCGGTCGACCCAAGACCGCCAACCGTATCATGACCCTGCTTACCGCCGCGGTTTTTGGCGGTCGGGAACCGCCATGCGAACCATGGCGGTAGGCACTATCGGGGCCAGGGAATTCCTTCCCTGGCACTGATAGGGGTCTCCCCCACCCCCCACTGCCCCCCACGAGTCCTCCCCCCACACCCTCCACCCCCCTGCCACCCCCCAGAGGTGGTACGAACCCCCTGCCCCCCCCACCCCGACATGCACATACACGCACCCCGACATGCACGCACCCCCAACATGCACATATGCACACCCCCTACACACACACATACACAACGGGGGCACATACCCGCACACATACATGCCGACATGCGCACCCGCCGAACTACACACATTGCCCAAAGGCACAGCAGCACCCCCCGCCCGCATGCACGCACTCACACACCCCCTCTACACACCCCCATGCACGCACACATCACACAACACCCCCCCACCCCCTCCCCTCACGGACGATCAACTTACCTTGTGCGTTGGTCCTCCGGGAGGCGACGGGAGCCATAGGGACGTGACCGCCAACAGAAGACCGCCAACAGAAGACCGCCACACAGAAACTTGGGTCGTAATTCTGGGGGCGGTGTTCTGCTGGCGTGGCGGTGGAGGTTGACCAGTCTCCACTTTCCCGCCGACCGCCAGTGTGGCTGCTGGCGGTATTCCGGCGGAACGCTCCCAGCGGTTGGAATACGCGCAGCGGCATACCGCCGCGGTCGGCGGTCTTTACCGCGGCGGTAACTCGGCGGTCTTGCGAAAAGACCGCCAAGGTCAGAATCAGGCCCTTAGTAGTGCTACAATAGTACTACTCATGCACTACAAAATTATATTCACAAACCTATGTGCAGAGATCTCCGCCTTCACCTCCCCTGTCTTTTCTGGGCAGGGATCTCTGCGTCTATTGTGGAGATCGCTGCATATATTTAACTACAGCTTAGTAGTAAATGTGGGATGGTGGGGGTGGCGGGAGTGGCTGTAAAATGGAGAACACTTTCTGCTAAATGGGAGGTTTTTTGGAAGGAGCAAGGAAGGATTTGGGGGAGGGTTTAGGGAGCCAAACACAAAAGAGTAAAGCCATCCCTATTCACAAACTGCCATTTTAAAGTTACTGCAGACACAATGGACTCAAAACAGTTGCACATGTACTCCAGCTCAGACCTCAAAGTCCAGAACCACACATGGCACTGGTAGTGCACACCTTCCTACTGAGAATAATAGAGACACAGAATTAAAATAGAACCCCATAGGATAAAACGTTAAAATTAATTAATTTATTTTGACTTCTGAAAAATATAGTCACAGTTAATTATATATATTTATATATATATATATATATATATATATATATATATATATATATATATATATATTGTTTAAATTAATTAGATACAAAACACATAGGCCCTCATTACAACATTGGCAGTGAGTGCTGCTTACCGCCATGCTGACTGCCGCCGACATACCGCGACCGCTGTGGTATACCACTACGGGTATTATGACCCACACATAGAAATCCGCCACTATACAGACACACACACAAGCCCGCCAGCCCGAAGGTCAGTGATAAACTGGCGGTACCAAAACCCACAGCATCATGACCCACGAATCAACGCGGCAGACATTCAACCGCGGTAATCCATTGGCGGTACACACTGCCACGCTCAAAATACACACACACTAACAAAACAACACCACATTGGACAATTCGAAATACACACACCTGACACACATACACACACCACATCCACAACACTATTAAACACACACCCACAATACCCACAACCCTTTACGACCCAAAGATTTTGGCAAGTGAGAGAGACAAGCCAGGAGCATCCACTGAATCTGAGCCACAAAACACTATCACCCGTACACCATCCATGCTCCTCACAGCACACACCCCAACACATCACCCCACACACCCTCACACATACCACTCACACTACACCCATTGCACCACAAAGACACCCCAGATTCGCAGAGGAGGAGCTAAGGGTCATGGTGGAGACAATCATTTGGGTAGAGCCACAGCTATTCAAATCACAGGTGCAGCAGACGTCCATTGCTAGGAAGATGGATCTATGGCGGAGAGTTGTGGACAGGGTCAAAGCCGTGGGACAGCACCCCAGAACAAGGGATGACATCAGGAAGAGGTGGAATGACCTACGAGGGAAGGTACGTTCCGTGGTTGCAAGACACCAGATAGCTGTACAGAGGACTGGTGGTGGACCCCCACCTCCTCCCTCACAACTAACAACATGGGAGGAGCAAGTCTTGGCGATCATGCATCCTTAGGGCCTGGCAGGAGTAGCAGGAGGACTGGACTCTGGTAAGTCAAAGCTTTAATACTTTATCCCCCCCTACCTGCATGCCATCACAAACTCCTACCCCTACCCTCACCCCATCACTCCATCACCTCACATACACCCCACCATCACAACCCACCCATCCCAGTACCAAGACCTGCATGCTACACCAATGCATGGACCCCCATCACAGACCTACATGGACACCCAGCACCACAGCATGCACACTAGTGACAATCACTTAGCAAAACCAAGCACAACTCACACAAGCCAAAGCTGCCTTGCTAATAACAACCATAGAGGGAAACATATCCATGCACAAGATGGCACACGCAGATACAATAACACTGCATTTACCTCCCCACAGGACCCCCACTCAACGTCACCCGAGAGGAGGTGCCAGCCACATCCAGCCCCCCCCCCCCCCAGAAGAGGCCCACAGTGATGACAGCAGCTCTGCACACCTGGATCACGATGACCAACCTGGCCCATCAGGGACATCTGGACAGTTGGTGACCCAGGCACAGTCCCAACCCACTACAGAGCCTTTGCCCTCAGGAAACGCCACCATAGCACCCACCCAGCAGGCCCATCCCTCTGTCCCCAGGACACATCAATCAGCAGTGTGTCCACCACTACAGGAACCCCAGGCAACACCACAAACACAGGATCATCAGGGACCTGGGGTCAATGGCAGTGGGCACACGGTTCAGGGGACAGAGGTACAGGACAACAGGGAAGCTGGGAGGACTGCTATGCGACAGGGGTATGACAGGCCCAGGGAGGCACTCTCCAACATCCTGGGAACATACACCCATTCCCAAGAGACTATGGGCCAGATACTGGCCAAGTTGCAGGAGACCCAGCGGATGCAGGAGGGACAGTACCTGGGGATCAGGGATGACCTGAGGGACATCCACATCACCTTGGTCACCATTGCAGGGGTGCTGGCAGACATGGCCAGCATCATGAGGGAGGCAGTGGCACACCAATGGGCCCCTGACACTAGCCACAACGATGAACAGCCCTCCACCTCTGCTAGTGGACAGGAGGCCCTGCCACAGGACCAACAGGCCACCAGCACCCCACCACCTGCAGAAGGAGAACCACCCAACAAACGGTCCCTGCGATCCAGGCAGAAGCCAGAGAACACTGCCAAGACCCCCACCAGGAAATGAGACCCTCCTGATTGTCACCCCTCTGTCTCACTCTGTCACCCTGTACACCTTGAACTGCCATTGCTCCCCTTCCTATGCCCTCTTGGACAATGCACCTGTGATACAAATAGACTGGACTCTACCCTGGACTTTCCTCCATCAGCAACCCAACCCATTGCAATACCCACTCCACTTATTAGCACCAAAATAAATACCCTTGGAACAAAATCAAATATAGAGTCTGTCAATTGTTTGAAAAATGTATTAATTTCACAAACTGTAAACATTGCAATTCAAATGCACTGTAATATTTACATAGATATGACCTATAGTGGGCAGCAGTAAACACACCAGGAGCCAGAGTGGGGCACGGAGATCTGAAAATATAGATGCCAAAGGGTACAGTAAGTGGCCATAGAAATAGGGAATTCAGGCTGCCATGTTCAATGTCAAACACAAAACTGCAATGGAAGGTGAAGTTACAGTGTCTTACCTGTGTGTCACTGGAAGTACTGTTGAATTAGTGTAATTCTGTTGTCAACATCTTCTTCCTCTGCCTCCTCTTCTTCACTGTCCAAAGGATCCACCGCTGCCACATGACCATCCCCAGGCTCATCCTCCTGCAAAAAGGGCACCTGGTGTCTCAAGGCCAGGTTGTGCAACATGCAACAATGATCTGGCACACCTTCTTGGGTGAGTAGTACAGGGATCCACCGGTCAGATGGAGGCACCGGAATCTGGTCTTCAGGAGGACAAAGGTTCGCTCAATTATCCTCCTTGTTCGCCCACGTGCCTCATTGTAACATTCCACTGCCCTTGTCCTGGTATTCCTCACTGGGGTCAGTAGTCATGAGAGGTTGGGGTAACCATAGTCACCTGCAAATATCGAGGGATACCTGTTAGCCACACACTTACCCTTAGGGCCACACCCACACCCATATACCTACATCAACTGGGTAGGGACCATGGGCTCACCTATTAGCCACACCCGGTGCCTCTGGAGTTGAGACATCACATATGGAATGCTGCTATTCCTCAGGATAAAGGCATCATGCACAGAGCCACGATACTTTGGGGATATGTCCCAATGCATAGAAGTCAGCCTTCACTGTGGCCAAATCCTTCACCAGGGGGAATACAATGTAGCTGCACATGTGCTTCAGCAGGGCAGACAACACACTGGTAAGCACGTTTGAGAACATAGGCTGTGACATCCCTGATGCCATGGCCACTGTCGCTTGGAAGGAACCACTTGCCAGGAAATGGAGCACTGACAGGACCTGCACTAGAGGGGGGATACCTGTGGGGTGGTGGATAGCTGAGATCAGGTCTGGCTCCAATTGGGCACACAGTTCTTGGATTGTGCCTCTATCAAGTCTGTAGATCGGGATAATGTGCCTGTCCTCCATTGTCGCCAGGTCACCACGGGTCTGTACACGGGGGTGTCTCCATCTCCTATTCATCCTCAGTGGTTGAACTCTAGGGTGAAAAACGGTGAGCAGAAGGTCATATACACACATATTCCGTCATTAATATGCCATTTTTTTCTTTACAGAAACAGTATGTGAAGTCGTAAGTCAATTGATGTGCCAATGTCTGCTGTGACGCAGTTAGATGCCATGGCCTGTGCCCCCCTGAAATGGCGGCTGCCTGATGTGTGAGGAGGGACAAGTGAAAATTAGGTAATTCCGCTGGCGTTGTGGGCCGTTGCGGTCAGCGGTCGACGACCGCCACGCAACACTGCATTGGTTACCATTGGGACCTATGGGTTCCAGGAGCCAATGGCGATGTACGCTGGCGGTGACGGTATGCACAGCTGCGGACGTGACCGCCATTTTCTATCTGTTCACTCACTTGCTACCTGACCTTCAACAGGAGAGGACCTACACTGCAGGTGCTGCTGTGACCTGTGTCTGGAAGCGACAATGGCTCGAGTGTCTGGGGAAAGGGTCCCTGCCTTCACTTCAGAGGAGTTGGAGAGACTGGTGGATGGGGTCCTACCCCAGTACACTTTACTCTATGGTCCCCATATAAAAGGTGAGTAAACTGTGAGCATGATGCGTGGGCCATGAATGTATGGATTGCTGTGTGTGTAGGCCTCGTGTGGGGGGTGGTCTGAGGGGTCCTGGGCAGAGTGCTGCATGTATGGTAGGCAATGTATGTGCATAAGGGGATGGGGGGAGATGGTGGACCATGAGTATAACAATCCGGATGGTATGACTAATACCTTTTCTGCTATTATTTTTTCTGCAGGTCAACGCCCATCAGAAAAAGGGTATTTGGCATGCCATCACCAAGGAGGTGCGGACTCTGGGGGTACTTTGACAGGCGGAGCACCCACTGCCGTAAACGGTGGGAGGACCTGTGCCACTGGGCAAGGAAGATGGTGGAGGCCCAGCTGGGGCTGGCCTCCCAACAAGGAAGGGGTGCCTGTCGTACCCTGACCCCCCGGATGTTCCGCATCCTTGCGGTGGCCTATCCAGATTTGGATGGGCACTTGAAGGCATCACAGAAGCCACAAGGGTGTGAATACAGATTAAGAATCATAACTTTGCGCATGTTTAGGTGCTACCTGGGTGGAGGATGTGGGCTGTGGGTGCCCTTAGGCCATGGCGAACATGGCCTGGTATGTTCAATGATGGGCAAGCTCAGATACACTCCTACCCCAATAATGTTAGTGGGCATCTATTACTGGGCAGGGTCCTGTGGGTTTCAGGTGTGCAGCTAATGGCATTAGGCATTGTACCCCATGGGCTGGTGACTAGCATTGTAACAGGTAGTGCATGGTCTAGTGCACAGGGCTGTTCCCTGTGAATTGTGTACGCCAACGGTAGTGTTGTTGCTGGCATTGACCAAGTGTATCCTCTGTCTCCACCCCCCTTTTTGTTTTGTCACCCTGTCCTTGTGTGCATTAGCCTCATCTGGCAGAGGAGCAGAGGCACCGGCGATGGAGGGAGCTGCATCCCACATGGGCTTGGAGGCCGAATCCACCGACGGTGAGGACACCAGTGGGACGGAGAGCGAGGGGAGCACCATGGCGGAGACAGGAGGGGACAGTACCGACAGCGACACCTCCTTCGATGGCAACCCCCTGGCGGTGGCGGACACCTCTGTGGCCACCCCAACTAAAGGTACATCCGGCGCCCCCGTACCAACACCGCCCTCCCAGCAGCCCCTCAGCGAGTTTCTCGTGCCCGCTCACCCAGGAGGGTGGGCATATCCTTCACCCCAGGCACCTCAGGCCCTGCCCCACTCAGCCCTTCTGCCCTCAGTGAGAAGGCAATTGACCCCCTGAGATTCCTCTCTGTTGGGCAGTAAACCATACTGAATGCCATCCAGAGTGTAGCAGGGCATTTGCAACAAACAAATGCATACCTGGAGGGCATTCACTCTGGCTTGGCGGCCCAACAGAGAGCATTCCAGGCTCTGGCCAACGCACTGATGGCAGCCATTGTCCCTTTCTCCAGCCTCCTCCCACCAACTTCCTCTACCCAGTCCCAAATCCCCTCAACCCCAGCTTATCCCAAGCACACCTTCAGACCATCACCCAAATCAACACACAGAAGTGGCTCAGGCAAACACAGGCACCACACTTCATCTCACAAGAATTCACACAAGCACCATCCACATGCAGACACACCAACATCCACTGCCTCCATTGTGTCCCCCTCCTCGTCCACCTCCCTCCCAGTAGCGTCTCCACTCACACCTGCATGCACTACATCCTCATCCACTACCTACATCACCAGCATGCGTATCACTATACGCCCCTCAGTGGCAGTCACCACCCCCACATCCATGCACACATCCCCTGTGTCCTCTCCCACTGTGTCGGTGACCCCTCCTCCCAAAGTACACAAACACAAGCACTCAGACACCCAACAGCCATCCACCTCACCACAGCATCCAGCCCATGCACCTGCACCCAAACACAGCAGACTGACACCTCCTACAACCACTCTCTCTTCCTCCACACCCTAACCTTCACCCTCTTCCTACCCCAGTGTCCCTAAGAAGCTTTTCCTCGCCACCATTGACCTATTCCTTACCCCTCCCCCCGTCCTTCACCTCGGGCCAGGGTGGCCAGAACCTAACCCAGCACCTCAGCCACCCAGTCCACAGCCACTGTGGTTTCTGCAGCAACTGCAGGTGTGAGAGGCTCCAAGGAGTCACCCGTCAGCCCAGCCAGTGTGCCAGCACCACCTGCCAAGGACAAGAAGGGTCCGCCACCTAGCAAGGGCAAGAAGGAGACACCAGCCTGCAAGGGAAAGGAGGCACCACCATCCAGCAAGGAAAAATACACCAGATGGCAGAGGCAAGGAGGCACCACCATCTGCCAGGGGCAGGAAGGGGCACACAACACCAGCCATGGCACTTCAGCCATCCGAGGCTGCAGGTGGAGGCCTGGAGGCTACCATCACCACTGCCAGCACTGCCATCTGCACCGCGGCCAGCACCGCCACCTGCACCGCGGCCAGCACCGCCACCAGCAGCAGCAGCCCCAGTGGGTAGCCGTCCGAGGCTGCAGGTGAAGGCCTGGAGGCTACCACCACCACTGCCAGCACCGCCACCTGCTCATCGGCCAGCACTGCCACCTGCACCGCCACATGCACTGTTGCCAGCAGCAGCTGCCCCAGTGGGCAGCCGTCCGATGCTGCAGGTGAAGGCCTGGAGGCTGCCACCACCACGGCCAGCACCGCCACCTGCAGCGCAACTGGCATCCACTGAGCAGCCGTCACCACCGGCGAGCAATGTGTAGTGGTGACTACATGGGCTGTAGTGCGTCCTGGCCCCTAGAACACCTGTCGGTGTGACACACAGATAGAGACTGTGACCTTGCACCATCCAGGATGAAGCACACTGGGGACAAGGCCTCCTCCAGAACCAGTGGAAGAAAACATCCACTCAACCCCTCCTTGCCAGGATGAAGCACACTGGGCACAAGGCCCCCTCCAGAACCAGTGGAAGAAAACATCCACTCAGCCCCTCCTTGCCAGGATGAAGCACACTGGGCACAAGGCCCCCTCCAGAACCAGTGGAAGAAAACATCCACTTGAGAGACTGTGGCTTTGCACACCACAGGACCAAGCAGTGGGCAACCCACCCACTAGAGAGACTGTGGCTTTGCACTCCCCAGGACCAAGCAGTGGGCAACCCACCCACCAGAGAGACTGTGGCTTTGCACTCCCCAGGACCAAGCAGTGGGCATGGAGCCCCTTCCAGGCCAGTGGTTTTGTACCACGTTCCGGCTGAGGTGCCCCCCCTATTCCCCATCCCCCTGAGGTGCCTGTGTGTTTTCGACCTGATGCCCCTGCAGTGTTCTGTCTGTATTGAGGCAGGAGTCAAGTGTGGCCTTGGCCTATGTGTTATGGCCCAGTGGGCCACGGACATTTTGGAGTGGGCACTGTCCCTCCTTTTGTATATATTGTACATACTGTTTATTGTTTAAGAACATATTTTTCTATATTTATAATATTACACTCAATTTAATCCATTCCTTTTGTCCTTGGGTTCTTCCTGAGGGTTACGGGGTGTATATGTAATGTTGTTGCATCTGTTTGTGTGTATGGTGTTGGGGGTGGGGGTGTTGTGTGTTGCGTGTGTGTGTCACACTCTTTTTCCTCCCCCTCCCTTGTGTACTAGGGCCCGTATTTATACTTTTTGACGCTAAACTGCGCTAACGCAGTTTAGCGGCAAAAATTTTTGCGCCGGCTAATGCCATTCTGAAGCACCATGCGGGCGCCGTATTTATTGAATGGCGTTAGCCGGCGCAAGCAGACCGGCGCTGCCTGGTGTGCGTGGAAAAAAACACGTACACCAGGCAGCGCCGGCGTAGGGAAAAATGGCGTTAGGGCGTCTTAAAAATGGTGCAAGTCAGGTTGAGGCAAAAAAATCGCCTCCACCCGATTTGCGCCATTTTTAACGACGCCCAGACGCCATTTACATGACTCCTGTCTTAGTAAAGACAGGAGTCATGCCCCCTTGCCCAATGGCCATGCCCAGGGGACTTCTGTCCCCTGGGCATGGTCATTGGGCATTGTGGCATGTAGGGGGGCACAAATCAGGCCCCCCTATGCCAAAAATAAAATTAAAATAAAAATAAAAATGTATACTTACCTGAACTTACCTGAATGTCCCTGGGATGGGTCCCTCCATCCTTGGGTGTCCTCCTGGGGTGGGCAAGGGTGGCAGGGGGGGTCCCTGGGGGCATGGGAGGGCAGCTGTGGGCTCATTTTGAGCCCACAGGTCCCTTAACGCCTGCCCTGACCCAGGCGTTAAAAAGAGGCGCAAATGCTGGGTTTTTTGCCCCGCCCACTCCCGGGCGTGATTTTTGCCCGGGAGTATAAATACGACGCATTTGCGTCGCAGTCATTTTTTTAGACGGGAATGCCTACCTTGCATCTCATTAACGCAAGGAAGGCGTTCACGCAAAAAAATGACGCTCTTTCCTCATACTTTGGCGCTAGACGCGTCTAACGCCAAAGTATAAATATGGCGTTAGTTTTGCGCCGAATTTGCGTCGAAAAAAACGACGCAAATTTGGCGCAAACGGAGTATAAATATGCCCCTAGGTGCGGTACTCACTGTGGTCGTATTCCCTGGCGTTCATGCTCCTGGTGTATGAGAAGGTACACCAGCATTGGGAAAAAGTGCAGCTCGGGCTCCATGGTGTACTTGAGTGTCGAGAGGTGAGTCGCTTCCCTTCAGAGTACTGTTTCCGCCGTGCTTTTGATGGCGTTGGTACCGCCCCGGAAGAGCTGGCGGATAGGCATGTTGTAATGCAGTGGGCAGTACATTGTCTTTTGCCTGGCTGTTAGCAGTTACCGTTGCAGTGTTTGTTGCTACCGCCGTGGTGGTCAGTGTGTTAAAGTGGCTGTGTGTGTTGGCGGTTTCCGCCGTGGTCATGATTCAAATTTTTTTACCGCCAGCCTGTTGGCGGTGTTACCGCCGCTTTATCACCGACTGCCAGGGTTGTAATGAGGGCCATAGTATTTTTTCCTACACACATAAATATATACATATATATATATATATATATATATCTATATGTATATATATATATATATATATATATATATATATATATATATATATATATATATACATATATATATGTATACATACATACATATGTGATTATATACATGTGTATATATATATATATATATATATACATATATATATATATATATATATATATATATATATATATATATGTTGTTTAAATTAATTCCATACAAAATGGATAGTACTTTATAATAAATATAAACATTTTACTTCCGGCGGATTTAAAAAAAACAATATATATATATTGTTCATTTAATTTAATGTATTTAAACTAATAAAACATTTAATTTAAATTAGGTTAGTAGTGCTGTGGCCTTTTTGTTTTGGTCTACTTTTAAAATAAATATATAAAAATAATTTAGGTTAATATTTAACATAACATTTTCTATCTTTTTTTAAAATTTCATAATTTTTTTTCTTCCTATTCCCAATACTTTACCGCAGGAAGATCTCTACATTTAATGCTACCACTAAAAAAGTCCAAAGTGTCTTTCACTGTGTCCTTCCTTTGGTGGTAGAAGTTGATGTTCCTCAATTGTTTAGTGTGATATATAAATGGGAGGGGTTTTGGAAGGAGCAAGGAAGGATTTAGGGGAGGGTTTAGGGAGCCAAACAAAAAATAGTAAAGCCATCCCTATTCACAAACTGTCATTTTAAAGTTACTACAGCCAAAATGGACTCAAAACAGTTGCAAATGTACTCCAGCTCAGACCTCAAAGTCCAGAACCACACATGGCACTGGTATATATAATTGCTCTGGTATGTTCAAAGTGTGCATGCAGTTCCTTTTGCCGCGTAGGCTCTCATTATTCTAATGAGACTACTGGATTTGGAGCACCAAGATCGCCCACGGTGTGGGAGACTGAGTCTGACCCATTGCAGGTGACACCTGTCGCTCTAAATCCGGGTTTTGCTCCGGCTAACTAGCAGTGCCTCATCTCCACCAAGAGATAGAGATGATTGGGCAGCCGAGCGCATGACATATTATACCTCTCAGGGAAGTCGTGGTCACTCAGGTCACATCCGGTTCTCTCATTTACAAATCGGTCTCATATATAAATGACAATAAGAAACAGTATGAGTTTAAAAGACTGGTTTAATAAAACAACTGCATTTTAGTTAGCAAAGCGTGAGCTGCAATAACCTGGACGACACAACATGACAATATTAAAATGGTGATGAGGAGAGTGAAGCATAAGAATAACGCTATCATATTGTCACTAGAATCTATGGACTATTTCCTATCTAAGTCATAATCTGAGCACAGCATGTTGAGCTCTAATTCTGCCTTTCAGGTTCCCCCGGGAGGACATCAACCCTCATACCTGAGCAAAGGCCTGTAGTCTGTGTTAGCATCTGCAGCGAAGCACTCAGTCGTGGTTCACTGGCTGGAATCTCCCTCTTAACATGTAATGGGACTAGGAAGTGTTTTTATAATAACACAGCTGATGTTCTAAGAAAATGTACCTACGTAAGGATGTGTATTTTCTATGAATGTTGGAGAATAAACTTCTACCACGTTCACCGGCAATGTACCAACTGTAGCCTTGACTGAAGCACAAAGTGATCAGGAATGTCTGGTTTGAGGACAAAGTGCTGGGCTAAGCAAAAACAGTTAGATAGATGAAAATAAAACAAGACCCTAAAACTGGTTATTGTAATGATAACAATGCAAAGCTGAATAAAATATATCTAGGTCAGAGTGCACAGCGGCCTAGTGTGTTAAACTAACTTGCATGGAGCTATAACTAAAATGGCTACACAACACCCTCCCCTTGTTGGTTAAAGTGGTTCAAAGCCAAAACTAAAATTACATTGCTAAAATCTCAACCTAAGATATATATAAAAAAAACAGGTCAATTTTGACAAGTTAAAAGAACACACAAGCATACTACGTGGCAATTTAAAACATGAGCATGTTGCTTATAACCAAATTAAACTGGTATGTCAATTTAGAAAAGTTCCATTACTAAGTACGAGCCATGGAGACCAGGAGTTCTTCTACTTCGGCAGGTGTCAGAACCAGAAAGTCTGCGCCAAAAATGATCAAGAAGCAAGTGTGTTCCATAGCCCCAGTGTCAACCAAGGCGGCATCCCATGGAGTGCCCATTGATGAGTTGTTGGCAACTTCCTCCAGGAAGGGTAACTCATAATTAGCTTCACGTAGCAAACGCAACCTCAGTGCGCATGTCTGGTAATGAACCCTCAGCGAGAACATCAACAGATCAGCATCTATTGCTGGGGGGGCTGCTGTGAAAGACAAACTTCCAGTGCACGTTCGGAAGAGCACCAGAGGCACCGAAACACGGGCTGCACACAACACAGAACCGGTCTGAATGACAAAGACCAGTCACACTCCAATTGCTCCAGGAGTGTTGCTCCAAAATGCTGCATCATACGCTCACGACACAGCTGCGCTGATGGGAGCGCCATCATTTCTCCTCGTTGCGGCGGGACAGCCACTGCGCATAAACAACAGCAACAGCAGAATGCTAGCTAATAAAGCCAAAGTTATCGGAAATCCCCCAAAAATACTACCGAAAATTGAGTCGATAGCTGAAGGTATCAAACCGAATATGGAGAAGGAGTGAACGAAAGCAGAACCAACAGCTTTGAAAAAATGTGCGATTCAAGTTGTGCTGGACGCATTAAATATGCGTCCCACGAGTTCACCAAAGTGTCTCTAAGTTTGTATTTAACAGGGACTGTATTTCTGCTGATGACCTTGCCACTTGAAGTACGTAGGTCTCGCGCGCAGATGTAAGAGCCACATGCTTTTGAAACAGTAAAGCCTTGAGTCTACTCAACTTGTCAAAATTCACATTAGAAGTAGCAATGTAACGCCAAATATCAGCTACCTCCTTAATTTTAGTGGGTGGAAACAGGATGTTCCCGCAGCATGTAATGACCTTAGAGACCGAAACAACGTAAACTATTCTGGCCCGCATGCCAAAACAGCCTTCACTATTGAGAAGGACGTAGCTGCCATTTGAAAGCACCTGGAACGTAGGCCTAATCAAAGGGACTGGGACTCCCTTAAGATAACAAGCCAAGTTTGCAGCCGAGGCGTTACACGCCCCATGCAAGGACAGCTGTTTACAAATCATCGAATGGCTGACTGAAGTCTCGCATTCACTGCTGCTAAGACCTCTGTCATGCCATTGAAGCATTTGTTCGAGAAGGGAAGCTCCCACACCTCATGGATGTAACTATCTCCCAGATTTTCATATGTGCCTACTGGAATGTGTTTTAAACAGGAGGTGAATTGTAGTGTGGAAATAGGCAGATTAATAACCCCATGTATTAACCACTCAGCTGATGGTATTTCAGTCACTGTAAAAGCCAACTTTTCTAATTTCTCAAGGTTAAGCATGACATAAGTTACTTCCTTTTTAGCCATTAGTTGTTGTTGTCGCGTTAGATTAAAAGAAGAAAATATCTCCCTTGCACTGACGTGCTGCCATGGAACGCGACCCGCCTTCAATGATAGAAGCGTCCAATCCAACTGCATAATGGACCTGATCTGACTATGTCCATGGTATAAAGAAGACATATTGGATTGTATAATGTCTATAGCAGAAGAGACAATGTTGTTGATCTATTTGCCTTAACTGGGCAGCAGCATCTTGTTGGGAAAGTTTCCATATTTCATAGCATACTGCATATAAGAAATGCTTCCTATGTGGTAATCTGGGGCCTGACAAGAAATCTTGTAAGTCAGTGGAGTTAGACAGGAGGTTGAGGTGTTCTCTAACCACGTTCAGTGTGGATGATTTTAGCCACTATTGGCATAATTGTCCCACACTATGGGGGTCATTCCAACCCTGGCCGTCGGTGTTAAAGCGGCGGCGGAAACCACCAACAGAGACCGCCACTTCAACACACCGCCCGCCACGGCGGGACAAACAAACAGTGCGGCGGTCACCGGCAACAGACAGGCGGGAGACAATGTACCTCCCACCCTATCACAACCCACCAATCCGCCACCTTTTCCGGGGCGGTAGCCCCGCCGATAAAAACACGGCGGAAACATCCATTTCAAACGGAAAACGCTCACATCCATACACCCCACGAGGAATCTGGACAGCATGGAACCAGAACTCCACATCCTCCCAGCGATTGTCTTCCTGCTCCTCTACCAGGAGCACGAACGTCGGCGCAGAAGACAATGGTGAGTACTGCACCTACGACACAGGGGAGGGGGGAGGCAAAAAAATACGGGGACACACATATGCGACACACCCACCCTCACCCACTACAACACACACATCAATGCATAGCAACACATCACAGTTACCCCCCCAACTCCCCCGGAAGAATGCAAAGACAAAAGGAAATGATTATAAACATTGGAATATATTGTATAACTGGCTTTAAAATATATCACACATCTAAAACTTTATATACATAAATTGTCCAGTCTGATATGTGTATCAGGCATTGTTCGTGGGCCACTAGGCCCAAATCACATGGGCAAAGCCCACACAGGATACCTGACTCCAACGGAGAGAACACTGCAGGGGCATCAAATATCAAAACTACAGGCACCTCGGGGAAGGGAAGGGGGGGCACCTCAGCCAGATGAGTCCACGACGCCAGATCCACGAGGGGCCTCCATGGCCACTGTTCCATCCTGGGGAGTGCAAAGCCACAGTCTCTCAAGTCTCTACAGTGGGTGGCTTGCCCACTGTGCCATCCTGGGGAGTGCAAAGCCACAGTCTCTCAAGTCTATACAGCGGGTGGCTTGCCCACTGTTACATCCTGGGGAGTGCTAAGCCACAGTCTCCCAAGTCTCTACAGTGGGTGGCTTGCCCACTGTGCCATCCTGGGGAGTGCAAAGCCACAGTCTCTCAAGTCTCTACAGTGGGTGGCTTGCCCACTGTGCCATCCTGGGGAGTGCAAAGCCACAGTCTCTCAAGTCTATACAGTGGGTGGCTTGCCCACTGTTACATCCTGGGGAGTGCTAAGCCACAGTCTCTCAAGTCTCTACAGTGGGTGGCTTGCCCACTGTGCCATCCTGGGGAGTGCAAAGCCACAGTCTCTCAAGTCTATACAGTGGGTGGCTTGCCCACTGTGCCATCCTGGGGAGTGCAAAGCCACAGTCTCTCAAGTCAATATCAGTCTCCACATGGTACTGGAGGGGGAGTAGTGCCCAGAGTGCTTCGTGCAGCCCTGCCCGACACAGATGCGGGCCTGCCCCTTCCGCCAATGGGCCAGCGGTGCTTGAGACGGCGGTGCCCAGTGGAGCGGTGCTTGAGATGAAGGGCCCAGCGCAGCGGTGCTTGAGATGAAGGGCCCAGCGCAGCGGTGCTTGAGACGGCGGAGCCCAGCGGAGCGGTGCTTGAGATGAAGGGCCCAGCGGAGCGGTGCTTGAGATGAAGGGCCCAGCGGAGCGGTGCTTGAGATGAAGAGCCCAGTTCAGCGGTGCTTGAGACGGCGGTGCCCAGCGGAGCGGTGCTTGAGATGAAGGGCCCAGCGGAGCGGTGCTTGAGATGAAGGGCCCAGTTCAGCGGTGCTTGAGATGAAGGGCCCAGTTCAGCGGTGCTTGAGACGGCGGTGCCCAGCGGAGCGGTGCTTGAGATGAAGGGCCCAGCGGAGCGGTGCTTGAGATGAAGGGCCCAGTTCAGCGGTGCTTGAGACGGCGGTGCCCAGCGGAGCGGTGCTTGAGATGAAGGGCCCAGCGCAGCGGTGCTTGAGACGGCGGTGCCCAGCGGAGCGGTGCTTGAGATGAAGGGCCCAGCGGAGCGGTGCTTGAGATGAAGGGCCCAGCGGAGCGGTGCTTGAGATGAAGGGCCCAGTTCAGCGGTGCTTCAGACGGCGGTGCCCAGCGGAGCGGTGCTTGAGATGAAGGGCCCAGCGCAGCGGTGCTTGAGACGGCGGTGCCCAGCGGAGCGGTGCTTGAGATGAAGGGCCCAGCAGAGCGGTGCTTGAGATGAAGGGCCCAGCGGAGCGGTGCTTGAGATGAAGGGCCCAGCGGAGCGGTGCTTGAGATGAAGGGCCCAGCGCAGCGGTGCTTGAGATGAAGGGCCCAGGGCAGCGGTGTTTGAGATGAAGGGCCTAGTTCAGCGGTGGTTGAGACGGCGGTGCCCAGCGGAGCGGTGCTTGAGATGAAGGGCCCAGCGGAGCGGTGCTTGAGATGAAGGGCCCAGCGCAGCGGTGCTTGAGATGAAGGGCCCAGTTCAGCGGTGCTTGAGACGGCGGTGCCCAGCGGAGCGGTGCTTGAGACGGCGGTGCCCAGCAGAGCGGTGCTTCGGATGAGTGCCCAGTTCAGCGGATCAGCCCATGGCGTGGAGGTCATTCGCCACCTGACCTGTGGCTGGCTGCGCCTTCCTGCCCACCTGGGATGGGCCTGGTGGCACCCTCCTGGGCTGCAGTACCGGGCCTGTTGGTGTCCTCCTGCCCACCTGGGATGGGGCATGCGGGGCCCTCCTGCACAGCTGGGCTGCTGGCGGTCTTGTCGGGCGTGCTGCCCTTCCCAGCCTTCCCTGGTCGCCTGTGGCCCTTCCCCACCTTTGGCGGTGTGCCAGGTGGCAACACACTCCCTGCCGGAGCCATGGTAGGGATTTTGGTCCCAGGTGTTTTACGCCTCTCGCGCCGGCCACTGACAATCTTCGCATGTTTTTGCGGCGGTGGGCTGCCCGTGCCTTGGCTCCCTACTGAGCTGGCTGCCCTTGAGGGTGGGGGACTCCACAGTCCATGGCAGACTGTCTTCACAGGGCCCGCTTTTGTGGTGGCTGAGGTGCTGACTGGAGTCTTTTTAGATGGACGGGGTGGGGGAGTTGTTGGAAAGAGGTCAAGTTTGGAAAGGAAAATAAGTTTAGGAAGAGAGGGATGGGTAGGTGTAGTAGGTATGGGAGTGGAGGAAGAGGTTGTGGTTGGAGGAGTTTGAAGTCTGGTGTCTTTGGGTGCAGGTGCTTGGGCTGGAGGCTGTCGTGAAGTGGATGGCTGTTGGGTGGGTGGCTGCCTGCGTTTGTGTAGCTTGGAAGAGGGGGTGACAGACACACTGGGGGAGGACACAGGGGACGTGTGAATGGTAGTGGGGGTGGTGACTGAACGTGTGTGGTGGGTTCTGGTGGGTGTGCTGGTGATGGACGTAGTGGCTGAAGATGTTGTGCATGCAGGTGTGAGTGGAGACGTGACAGGGAGGGAGGAGGGAGACGAGGAGGAGGGGGACACAGTGGAGGCAGTGGGTGTTGGTATGTCTGCATGTGGATGTTGCTTGTGTGAATGCCTGTGTGATGTGTGGTGCTTATGTCTGTCTGAGCTTCCCTTGGGTGTTGAGGTGTGTGCAGGCTGGTCTGATGGTGTGTCTGGGATAGGCAGAGGTACAGGGGATTGGGTATGGGTGGAGGAAGTTGGAGGGGGGAGGCTAGAGACAGGGACAATTGCTGCCATCAGTGCTGAGGCCAGAGTGTTGAACGATCGCTGATGGGCAGCCTGACCCGAATGAATGCCCTCCAGGAATGCATTACTCTGGTGCACCTCCCTTTCTACACCCTGGATGGCATTCAAAAGGGTAGACTGCCCAACAATGAGCGTCCTCAGGAGGTCAATGACCTCCTCACTGAGGGCAGCAGGGGTGACAGGGGCAGGGCCTGAGGTGCCTGGGGCGAAGGAGAAGCCCACCTTCCTGGGTGAGCGGGCACGGGGCAAACGCTGAGGGGCTGCTGGGAGGGCGGTGCTGGTGCGCTGGGTGGCGGCTGTACCTGTTGTTGCGGGGGGCACGGATGTTGCCGCCACCACAAGGGAGCTCCCTTCAGAGGACGAGTCGCTGTCACTGACATCCGCACGAGTCCCCGCTGTGGAGCTCCCCTCGCCCTCCGTCTGACTGGGGAATTCCAAGTCAGTTGCATGGCCCGCCATGGCCATGTGAGATGCAGCTCCCTCGTGCTCCGATGCCACTTCTCCTCCGCCTGATGATGCTAATGCACAAATAAACAGGAAGACAACAAAAAAGGGGGGTGGGGAAAAATAAAGAAATGTTGAGTGCATGCATTGGCGACACTGTTGGCGGACAGGACAGACACAGAAGCCCCCTGCACTACGCCGCGCACTTGGGGACAACTACGCAATCCGTGGGACATGGCCTACAAGCCTATGGGCGACCTCTGCTCACATACATGACACAGGGCAATGAATAGCTGTACTTGGCACCCTTACGGAGGGGCCTAGCCTACAGATATCGCCCTGGCCTTGGGATACCCACATCCCTCCTCCCCCACCCAGACACCTCCACTGCTCGCAAAGTCACCATGATTTGAGTGTACTCACCCCCTTGTGTCTGCTGTGATGTCCTCATGCGCCCATCCAAATCGGGGTAGGCCACCGCCAGGATCCAGGACATCAGGGGGGTCAAAGTACGACTGGCACCCCTCCCACGTTAGGAGGCCGTCCCCAGCTGAGCCTCCGCCGTCTTCCTGCTCCAGCGTCGGATGTCCTCCCATCTCTTCCTGCAGTGGGTGCCCCGTCTGTGGTGGACCCCCAGGGTCCGGACGTCCTTGGCGATGGCACGCCAAATACCGATTTTCTGGTGGGCGCTGACCTATGTGACATGTACAAGAATAACCATCACCTTCTGGATGCTCGATGTGAGTGGCCCCCCATCCCCACCCTTGCCATTTCGCACATGCTCTCATCTGTCGTTTGATGCATGCCTCAATCGCTCCCCTCTCCACCATCTTTCATCCACCTGACTCAACACAGGCATTGCCCACAAAGCATGCTCCCAGTGTACTTACCTGTTGGTCTGGAGGACCGTAGAGTAGCGCATACTGGGGGAGGACCCCATCCACGAGTTTCTCCAACTCCTGAGCAGTGAAGGCAGGGGCCCTTTCCCCAGTCGCATGAGCCATTGTCTCAGCAGCACTTGCAGTGTAGGTCCTCTCCTGTGGAAGATCAGGTATCGAGTGATTAAGCAGATAGAAAATGGCGGTCACGCCCGTGGCGGTGTGTACCGCGACCGCTGGCGCACATCGGCATTGGCTCCTGAGACCCATAGGGTTCAATGTTAACCAATGCAGCTTTGCGCCACGGTCTTCGACCGCCACGGTGTCCCACGCCAGCGCATTGACCTCACATCCCATTGTCGCACTTCACAGGTCAGGCAGCCGCCATTTCAAGGGCCCACATGCCTTATTTTCTACTGCGTCACACATACCTAGGCCTTGCATCGACACTCATACAAGCCATTCAATGCATTGGGAATCGTGTTATGTGCAAGCTGTGGTTACGTACCTGTGGGTTGATTCTGTGCTCGCTGTTGTCCTTCATAGGCACCGTCTGCTGGGACATGCGAGGAGATGGAGAAATCTTCCCGCGTACAGACCGCTGGTGGACCTGTCGACAATGGAGGAAAGACATGTCATACTGACATACAGGCTTGACCGAGCCACTATACAGGAACTGTGTGCCCAGCTGGAGCCAGACCTGATGTCACCAATCCGCCAACCCACAGGGATCCCCCCTCTAGTTCAGGTGCTGTCAGTGCTCCATTTCCTTGCAAGTGGGTCATTTCAAACAACAGTGGCCATATCATCAGGGATGTCCCAGCCCATGTTTTCCAAGGTGTTGTCCAGAGTGTTGTCTGCCCTGCTCAAACACATGCGGAGCTACATCGTCTTCCCTGAGGTGGGGGATTTGGCTACAGTGAAGGCTGATTTCTATGCTCTTGGACATATACCCAACATCATTGGTGCCATTGATGGGACACATGTTGCTTTGGTCCCCCCCAGCAGGAGTGAACAGGTGTACAGGAACAGGAAGAGTTATCATTCCATGAATGTCCAGATGGTGTGTTTGGCTGACCAGTACATCTCCCATGTGAATGCCAAGTTCCCTGGGTCAGTGCATGACGCGTACATCATGCAGAATAGCAGCATCCCTTATGTGATGGGTCAACTCCAGAGGCACCGTGTGTGGCTATTAGGAGACTCTGGTTACCCCAACCTGTCCTGGCTACTGACCCCAGTGAGGAATCCCAGGACAAGGGCAGAGGAACGCTACAATGAGGCCCATGGGCGAACTAGGAGGGTGATCGAGCGGACCTTCGGCCTCCTGAAGGCCAGGTTTAGGTGCCTCCATATGACTGGTGGATCCCTAATGTACTCACCAAAGAAGGTGTGCCAGATCATCGTGGCCTGCTGTATGCTTCACAACCTTGCTTTGCGACGCCAGGTGCCTTTTCTGCAGGAGGATGGTCCAGATGGTGGTGTTGTAGCAGCTGTGGGGCCTGTGGAGAGTGAAGAGGAGGAAGGCGAAGAGGACGACATAGAGAACAGGAACACAGTAATGCAGCAGTATTTTCAATGACACACAGGTAAGAATCCACACCGGCATATTACATATACTTAACCCCTACTACCTCTCTACTGTCTGACCTTTTCCCCCAGTGTATGGTAACTGAGTTGTGACTTTCCCTTCCGATTTCAGAGATGTGGGCCCCACTGCGTGACATCTGCTATGTTTCCCATGGACTACAGCTGTGTGACAGTGGTATGTTGTCATCACAATGTACATATACATTTTGGCACGGTCATGTCTAATACATTTGTATAAAATCACAGGCAGACTCCAGACTGTTTTGTGCAATAAGTGTGTTTATTAGGGTGTTCAAAATTTGTGGGTGGTTGCAAATCGGTGAGGGGTGATGGTGGAGGATTGTCCATGGCAGAGTCCAGACTATCAGTATCACAGGTGCATTGTCCAAATGCCTGTGGAAAGTGGAGCAGGGACAGTTTAAGGCTGGACAGGGTGACAATGTGGGACAGTGGGATGACAATCAGGGAGGTATCCTTTGCTGGCGGGGATCTTGGCATCTTACTCTGTCTTCTTCCTGGATCTCAGGGCCCGCTTGCGGGGTGGTTCTCCTTCTGCAGGGGGTGGGGTTCTGGTGGCCTGTTGGTCTTGTGTCAGGGCCTCCTGTCTACTAGCGTCGGCGGAGGTGGTAGGCAGTTCTTGGTCAATGCTAGTGACAGGGGCCCTTTGTGGTGCCACAGTGTCCCGCAATGTGGTGACTACCTGATTCAGAGCCACTTCGATGGTGCCCATGGCGGAACTGATGTTTCTTAGTTCCTCCCTGAACCCCATATACTGTTGCTCCTGCAGAAGCTGGATCTCCTGAAACCTTGCCAGGACCGTCGCCATGGTCTCCTGGGAGTGGTGGTAGGCTCCCATGATGGAGGAGAGGGCCTTGTGGAGAGTGGGTTCCCTGGGCCTGTCCCCCCCCCTGTCACACAGCAGCCCTCCCAGTTCCCCTGTTTCCCTGGGCCTCTGTCCCGTGGACCGTGTGCCCACTACCACTGCCCCCAGGTCCCTGTTGTTGTTGGGGTGGTGGGTTAACCTGGGTAGTGGTGGACACACCGCTGATTGATGTGTCCTGGGGACAGAGATATGGGCCCGCTGGGCTGTGCTGGTGTTCCCAGAGGGGGGAAGGTCTGCTGTGGCCTGTGGCTGTCTGAGGGGAACCGACTGTCCCGAGGTCCCCGATGGGCCGGGCTGGTCATCAGATCCAGGGAGACAGAGCTGCTGTCATCACTGTGGGCCTCTTCTGGGGGTGGAGTGGACATTTGTGGACCCTCCTGCGCAGTGACGTTGCGTTCGGGTCCTGCAGGGGTATAAAAGTATGGTTATTGCTTCTGTGTGTGCCATAGCGTGCAATGGGTGGGTGCCTGTGTACCCCTATGCTTGCATTCCTGTGTGGGGGCTTTTGTGACAGTGGTTTTGGGGGGGGATGGTTATGTGCAGGGGGCATGCGTAGGTGATGGAAGTCCATGCTTTGTGGTCGCATGCAGGCCTTGGTGTTGGGATGGGTGGGTTGTGATGGTGAGACATTTGCATGGATTGGCTGTGATGGGGGTGAGGGTGGGGGTATGAGTTGGCATGCAGGTGGGGTGGGGGGGATGAAGTAGTGAAGATGAGACTTACCAGAGTCCATTCCTCCAGATACTCCTGCGAGGCCCTCAGGATGCAGGATCGCCAAGACCTGCTCCTCCCATGTTGTAAATTCTGGGGGAGGAGGTGGGGGTCCGCCGCCAGTCCGCTGCACCGCGATGTTGTGCCTGGATACCATGGAACGCACCTTCCCCCAAAGGTCGTTCCACCGCTTCCTGATGTCATCCCGATTTCTTGGGTGCTGTCTCACAGCGTTGACCCTGTCCACTATTCTGCTCCATAGCTCCATCTTCCTGGCAATGGTGGTGTGCTGCACCTGTGTCCCGAAGAGCTGTGGCTCTACCCGTACAATTTCCTCCACCATGACCCTGAGTTCTTCGTTAGAAAACCTGGGGTGTCTTTGCGGTGCCATGGGGTGGTGTGGGTGATGTGTGGGGTGGATTGTGTGGTGCTAAGTGTGGTGATGTGTATTGGTGTGTAGTTTGAAGTGCGTGGTAATATTGCTGGGTGACAGTGAATTGCGCGTCTGTGTGCTCGTATCTCTTTTCTCTGTGCGTGTTCACGAATCTCTAGTAGTGGGGGTTTGTGGGTGATGTGGGTGTGTGTTTTATATTTAATTGGGTGTGTGGGACTGTTGTTTGTATGTGTATCAGGTGTGTGTATTTCAAATTGTCCAATGTGGTTGTGTTTTGGAGATGTGTGTGTATTTAGAGCGCGGCGGTGTGTACCGCCAATGGAATATCGCGGTTGAAAGACCGCTGCGTGGATTCGTGTGTCGTGATAGTGTGGGCGTATTTCTGTTGGCGTGACGGTGGAGGTTTGGTCATCGCCAGTTTCTCGCTGCCCTTTGGTGTGGCGGACTTTTGTGGATGTCTGTATTTTGGCGGTTTGCCTGTTGTGGGTCAGAATGACCGTGGCGGTTTACCGCGGCCGCGGCAGTGTTATGGCGGTCTCCTGCACGGCGGTAAGCGCCTTTTACCGCCGAGGTTGGAATGACCGCCTATATGTTGTAATTATATCTGCATGCTCTGGTGATATATAGCGAGGGTCTGGCCTACTCGTCCTAAAACCCAGAGGAGTTATTAAAACGTTGATGACACCCAGTGGTATCTATTGGCCATAACAACCACCCGCCAGGATGTGTCAGTGAAGCTTTAAACGTACCATGCTGGAACCACTCATCAAGCTCATCTTCAGTGGCATTTATATATTTTTGCCATTTGCCATCTAGGGTAGACAAAACGTGGGCCTAGGTGAGCATTCTGAGCTTGTCCTTCTTGAAGAAGAAAAACAGAAGGTGAAGAATGAGGACAGGATGAAGGCCTCCTTCCCTCTTTAGCACCAGGAAGTAACAGGAGACCTGACTTCTGATGCCAGGAGCCTCTCTATGGCCCCCTTGTCCAAGGGAGCCTGAACATTTACTTGCAGGATCGGCAAGTACTCCTCTGGAAACCTTTGTGGTGTAAGGGTAGTTTTGGAGAGGTAGAAAAGAAAGGGCATGCCTATCCAGTTTGAATGATTTGGAGCACCCATTTGTCCCCTGGGATGCTCTGCTACCTGTGAAGGTAGTGAGCAATCCGACCTCCTACTAGCCAACTGAGCATCACTGAGGACAACTTAAAGTGGTTATATGGTGTCTGCGGCTGGAGAGGCCGGGTACTGGGTAGTTCCTTAACCCTGGGGCCATGGCAGCTGGCAGGCAGAGTCCCAACCTCTGCTTCGAAAGGCCTGGGAGGTCTGCTGTTGCTAAGGCAAGGTCTAATGTGGTCTCTGCTAGACCCTTACTCTGAATCCTTGAAAGAGGCAAAATTGTTCCAGGAAATGGCATGTAGGCAGTGCCAGCCCAAGGGTGCGCACTGTGGCCTTGCTCTCTTTGAAGTGCTCCAACGCTGAGTCCGCCTTGTCTCTGAAGAGATGCGTGTCATCAAATGGCACGTCCACCAGGAATTGTTGTATGTTGCTCGAAAGCCAATCAAAGCATGGCATGAAGCACAACACTGGTCCCAATTACTTTCCTCAGTCAACCACATATTTTGCTGTGTCTTGCCCGTCATCTATGATCTGCTGGTGGTTAATTCTCAAGTCATCCAGGACTGATGGCAAGATATCCATCACCATAATTCACAAAGCATGCGAATAGCGACCTAGAAGGCAGTTGGAGTTGGCCGGATGTCAGACAAGGCTGCCAGAGGAGAACATAGTTGTTGCAAATGTCTTTATGAGTTTCAACTCTGTATCTGGTCAGTCTTCTGGTAGAGGCCTGGACTACCAGACTCTCCATTTGGGATGCTGCAGGAGAAAGAATGGGTTTCCTGGGACACATCTGTGTCTCCTCGCTAACTGCCTGTTATATGGTGGGCAAGAGCCTTGCTTCGCCCAGGTGCCCAGCCATGTATCAGCGTGAGCCTCACTAAAAGGTAAAAGAGTTTCCAGTGACGACTGCTCTGACTGCGGGACCTCTATGAGAATATTTGTCTTAAACTGAGTGGATGGTATTTGTATGTTGGGGAAGTCTGCTACCCTCCCGATGACTACAGTGAAGGAGGCCAACTCTTCTGTAGCTGCGCCAGGAGTGGGTGAATGTAGGCCAGTGTCTAGGAAGATACTGAGTCCACTGGCATCTTGGAGGTCCAAAATAGATTTTCCTCATCACAAACCTGTGAACTATCATCATCATGGAGGTGAAGTAGGTTGTAATGTAGAGGAAGCCTTTCAAATGTGAATATGCTAGAGGGTGGGATGGGTGCGACTTTAGTGGAGGTTGCGGTGCATTTCCTTTGGAGTCAAAAATGAGTACTGGCTCCTTCTCCAGCATTTGTGCTGGTGTCAATGCTTGAGGTTGTGGCGTTCTTTGAGGCCAAGGAGTAGGCAGTGGTGCCAGTTTGGGACTGACCCTGGAGCTTTGTCGAGGGACACAGTTGCGTCAGGGAGGGATCCAACTACAGCAGACTGAATGAGGCCCCCTCAGATCCTTAGGGCATGAAGGCACTCCAGCGGGATCCAGAAGGGCACCATCAACTTGCACCGAGGCCTGGACTTTCTGCATTGTCACCAATGGACCCAGAAACTGGGGTAAAATTGGGACCAAAGCCAGTATCGGTTTTGAGACCATGGCTTAGAGCAGTGATACTCAAAGTAAGGCCCGGGGGCCGCATGCGGCCCTTTTGACATTTACATGCTGCCCCAGGGCAGCAGTAGCACTAGGTTGCTGTTTACTCGACTAAACAGGCAATACTTTATTTAAACATTATTAAAGATAACGAAAGGAAGTAAGGAATGTGTCCTGAATGCCTTAACTGCAGGAACACTTTCACTTTTTAAGAAATCATGCAGCAAATGTCTGCAACTATGATAAGGGTTCTTATAAATTCAAAAAGTGTATATCATATACATACAGGACCAATAAATTTTACTGCATCAGATTATATCAGTGCATGGAGAAGTATTTTTTTTTAAGAACAATAGATTTCAAACATAAATCAGAAACATTCATTCTTACCCACACCTTGATAACAATGCCAGTAGTGAATTAAGAGCCAAGTCAGTTGTTATCTGCACTCTTTGATTGGCCTGATTTGCTATTAACCCCTGCCAGGCCTTTTCCACTCCCGTGCCGAGCCTTTTTTTGGCTATTTGGGGAAGTTCGCGCTTAGGCCATCATAACGTTTTGTTCACATAAGCTACCCACACCAAATTTGCGTCCTTTCTTTCCAACATCCTAGGGATTCTAGAGGTACCCAGACTTTGTGGGTTCCCCCGAAGAAGACCACGAAATTTGCCAAAATACAGTGAAAATTTAGTTTTTTTTTTAAAAGTGGGAAAAAGGTCTGCAGAAGGCAGTTCGTGGGTTTATTCCCTGAAAATGGCATCAACAAGGGTTTGCGGTGGCAAGATCACCATCTTCCCAGCCTTCAGGAACAGGCTGACTTGAATTGGAAAACCCAATTTTTCAATACAATTTTGACATTTTACTGGGACATACCCCATTTTTATTATTTTTTGTGCTTTCAGCCTCCTTCCAGTTGGTGACCAAAATGGGTGAGAAACCAATGCTGGATCCCAGAAAGCTAAACATTTCTGAAACGTAGACAAAATTCTGAATTCAGCAAAGGGTCATTTGTGTAGATCCTACATGTGTTTCCTACAGAAAATAACAGCTGAAATAAACAAATATTGAAATTGAGGTGAGAAAAACAGCCATTTTTCACCACGTTTTACTCTGTAACTTTTTCCTGCGATGTCAGATTTTTTTAAGCAATATACTGTTACGTCAGCTGGACTCTTCTGGTTTTCGGGTATATATAGGGCTTGTAGGTTCATCAAGAACCCTAGGTACACAGAGCCAATAAATGAGCTGCACCTTGCAATGGGTTTTTATTCTATACTGGGTATACAGCAATTCATTTGCTGAAATATAAAAAGTGAAAAATAGGTTTCAAGAAAACCTTTGTATTTCCAAAATGGCCACAAGATAAGGTGTTGAGAAGCAGTGGTTATTTGCACATCTCTGAATTCCGGGGTGCCCATACTAGCATGTGAATTACAGGGCATTTCTCAAATAGACGTCTTTTTACACACTGCCTTACATTTGGAAGGAAAAAATTTAGAGAAAGACAAGGGGCAATAACACTTGTTTTGCTATTCTGTGTTCCCCCACGTCTCCCGATAAAAATGGTACCTCACTTGTGTGGGTAGGCCTAGCGCCCACGAAAAGAAATTGCCCAAAACACAACGTGGACACATCACATTTCTTCCTAGGGGAATCCAAAATGGGGTGACTTGTGGGGCTCTGACCAGGTTCTGTTAACCAGAAACCTTTGCAAACCTCAAAATGTGGCCAAAAAAACACTTTTTCCTCACATTTCGGTGACAGAAAGTTCTGGAATCTGAGAGGAGCCACATATTTCCTTCCACCCAGCGTTCCCCCAAATCTCTTGATAAAAATGGTCCTTCACTTGTGTGTGTAGGCCTAACACCCATGAAAGGAAATGGTCCAAAACACAACGTGGATACATCACATTTTTTCACAGAAAACAGAGGTGTTTTTTACAAAGTGCCTACCTGTCAATTTTGGCCTCTAGCTCAGCCGGCACCTGGGGAAACCTAGCAAACCTGCACAGTTTTGAAAACTAGACACCTAGGGTAATCCAAGATGGGGTGACTTGTGGGGCTCTGACCAGGGTTCTGTTACCCAGAATCCTTTGCAAACCTCACAATTTGCCTAAAAAACACCTTTTCCTCTCATTTCGGTGACAGAAAGTTCTGGAATCTGAGAGGAGCCACACATTTCCTTCCACCCAGCGTTCCCCCAAGTCTCCCGATAAAAATGGTACCTCACTTGTGTGGGTAGGCCTAGCGCCACAAAAGGAAATGGCCCAAAACACAACGTGGACACATCACATTTTTTCACAGAAAACAGAGGTGTTTTTTACAAAGTGCCTAGCTGTGGATTTTGGCCTCTAGCTCAGCCGGCGCCTAGGGAAACCTAGCAAACCTGCACACTTTTGAAATCTAGACACCTTGGGGAATCCAAGATAGGGTGACTTGTGGGGCTCTGACCAGGGTTCTGTTACCCAAAATCCTTTGCAAACCTCAAAATTTGCCAAAAAAACACCTTTTCCTCTCATTTCGGTGACAGAAAGTTCTGGAATCTGAGAGGAGCCACAAATTTCCTTCCGCCCAGCGTTCCCCCAAGTCTCCCGATAAAAATGGTACCTCACTTGTGGGGGTGGGCCAAGTGCCTGCAACAGAAAAAGGCCCAAAACTTGTAGAGATTGAGGGGATAGCACAGCGAGTTGATAAGCACATATGTTTCTTTTATATATCTTTTAGGCTGACTCTGCTTTGGGGTCCCATGCAAGTGAGGTATCATTTTACTTGGGGGACTGAGGGGAACGCTGGGTGGTAGGAAATTTGTGCAGCAGCGGTGATCCTACAAAGAAAAGTGAGGAAAATATGATTTTTGTATGAAAATTTTGAGGTTTGCCGAGGAGTCTGGGTAAGAAAATGATGGGGGATCCAGGCAAGCCACACCTCCTTGGACTCCTTGGGGTGTCTATTTTTAAAACATGTCTGGGTTTGGTAGGTTTCCCTAGATGAAGGCCGCACCCAGGACCAAAACCATAGGTGCCCCCTGCCCCCCAACACAGGTAGTTGTGCAATAGATCATTTTGGTGTGTCCACATACTTATGTGATGTTCCAAACACTAAAATTGTGAAAAGAAATGCACTTAGGTTATGTTAAAAAGACCCCTCACCCACCAACGAAGTTGGTGGCATGCGTCATCATCGGGGTCCCACCGAGGCACGTAGCGTGTCACAGGTGTGCTGCGACACCTGATTACAGCGGAGCAGGTTTTGTCATTTTTACCACACATACTGGTTGGATTTGGCACAAGGGTAGGTCGCTCCCCCTGCCTCTGCAGCTCCTCCAGCTCCTCCAGGTTCCTGAGTTCCTGAGACCCACCTCACAGTAAGTACCCCCCACCTCCCAGCCCCTCGCCCTGCCCCACGCTATTCACCCTCTCTCCTGCTCCTGCTTCTTTTCCTCCTCTCTGTCTCTTCCTCCTCGCTCCTCCTCTGCAATCTTCTTCTGTACTCTTCTTTTCCCCGTCTTCTCTCTTCTTCTGCGTGCTCCTCAGCCTCTCCTGTCGCCTCTCTTCTTCCTCATCTTGTTCTGTGGTCTTCTGCCTTCCGCTCTTCGTCTTCTGTATCTTCTTTGGTGATCTTCTGTTCGTCTGCTCTTCTGCTTATTCGTTCCCTGCATCTTCCTCTGTGTTCTTCGGTTCTTCTGTGCTCTTCTTTTCTGTTCTTCTGTGTTCTTCTGGTCTTCTGTGTTCTTCACTTCTGTTCTTCTGTATTCTTCTGGTCTTCTGTGTTCTTCTGTTCTTCGGTTTTCTCTGACTTCTGTCTCTTCCCGCCCCTGTCTCTGCCCTCCTGCTCCTGCCTCACCCCCCTCCCTCACTCGCCTCCCCCTCACTATCACCCCTATCTACCCTTTCGCTACCTGCCTCCCTCACTCCTCTACCTATCTCTCCATCTAACTCCCTCACTCACCCCCTCCTCCTATCTACCTATTTTTCTATCTCTCCACCTATTTCTCCATCTATCTATTTCCCTATCTCTCCCCCGTCCTGACACCCCCTCTGTTACCTATCTTCCTATCCTCTCACTCTACCTCTCACCCTCACCCACCTCTACCACCCCCCCTCCCCTATCTTTTCAACCCTACTCCTATCTATCTCCCTATTCTCCTAAAACTCTAACACTCACCCCACCCACCCTTAAACCCCCCTCCCCCAGCTCTTCTCACTCTACCTGTCCCCCCTCCCTCGCGCTTTCCCGCCGCGACCTCCTGCACGCCCCTGCCCCCAGCTCCCATTCGCCCCCAGCTGACCCCTCCCCCCCTCCTCCCTCTTATGGCGGCCGCTGCGCGACAGTGGTAGCGACCCTTGACCCAAGGGTAGGTCGCTCCCCCTGCCGCTGCAGCTCCTCAGGCTCCTCCAGGTTCCTGAGTTCCTGAGACCCACCTCACAGTAAGTACCCCCCACCTCCCAGCCCCTCGCCCTGCCCCGCGCTACTCACCCTCTCTCCTGCTCCTGCTTCTTTTCCTCCTCTCTGTCTCTTCCTCCTCGCTCCTCCTCTGCAATCTTCTTCTGTACTCTTCTTTTCCCCGTCTTCTCTCTTCTTCTGTGTGCTCCTCAGCCTCTCCTGTCGCCTCTCTTCTTCCTCATCTTGTTCTGTGGTCTTCTGCCTTCCGCTCTTCGTCTTCTGTATCTTCTTTGGTGATCTTCTGTTCGTCTGCTCTTCTGCTTCTTCGTCCCCTGTATCTTCCTCTGTGTTCTTCGGTTCTTCTGTGCTCTTCTCTTCTGTTCTTCTGTGTTCTTCTGGTCTTCTGTGTTCTTCTCTTCTGTTCTTCTGTATTCTTCTGGTCTTCTGTGTTCTTCTGTTCTTCGGTTTTCTCCGACTTCTGTCTCTTCCCGCCCCTGTCTCTGCCCTCCTGCTCCTGCCTCACCCCCCTCCCTCACTCGCCTCCCCCTCACTATCACCCCTATCTACCCTTTCGCTACCTGCCTCCCTCACTCCTCTACCTATCTCTCCATCTAACTCCCTCACTCACCCCCTCCTCCAATCTACCTATTTTTCTATCTCTCCACCTATTTCTCCATCTATCTATTTCCCTATCTCTCCCCTCCGTCCCGACACCCCCTCTGTTACCTATCTTCCTATCCTCTCACTCTACCTCTCACCCTCACCCACCTCTACCACCACCCCTCCCCTATCTTCTCAACCCTACTCCTATCTATCTCCCTATTCTCCTAAAACTCTAACACTCACCCCCCCACCTTTAAACCCCCCTCCCCAGCTCTTCTCACTCTACCTGTCCCCCCCTCCCTTGCGCTTTCCCGCCGCGACCTCCTGCACGCCCCCGCCCCCCAGCTCCCATTCGCCCCCAGCTGACCCCTCCCCCCCTCCCTCTTATGGCAGCCGCTGCGCGACAGTGGTAGCGACCCTTGACCCAAGGGTAGGTCGCTCCCCCTGCTGCTGCAGCTCCTCCAGGTTCCTGAGTTCCTGAGACCCACCTCACAGTAAGTATCCCCCACCTCCCAGCCCCTCGCCCTGCCCCGCGCTACTCACCCTCTCTCCTGCTTCTTTCCCTCCTCTCTGTCTCTTCCTCCTCGGTCCTCCTCTGCAATCTTCTTCTGTACTCTTCTTTTCCCCATCTTCTCTCTTCTTCTGTGTGCTCCTCAGCCTCTCCTGTCGCCTCTCTTCTTCCTCATCTTGTTCTGTGGTCTTCTGCCTTCCGCTCTTCGTCTTCTGTATCTTCTTTGGTGATCTTCTGTTCGTCTGCTCTTCTGCTTCTTCGTCCCCTGCATCTTCCTCTGTGTTCTTTGGTTCTTCTGTGCTCTTCTCTTCTGTTCTTCTGTGTCTTCTGTTCTTCTGTATTCTTCTCTTCTGTTCTTCTGTATTCTTCTGGTCTTCTGTGTTCTTCTGTTCTTCTGTTCTTCTGTTTTCTCCGACTTCTGTCTCTTCCCGCCCCTGTCTCTGCCCTCCTGCTCCTGCCTCACCCCCCTCCCTCACTCGCCTCCCCCTCACTATCACCCCTATCTACCCTTTCGCTACCTGCCTCCCTCACTCCTCTACCAATCTCTCCATCTAACTCCCTCACTCACCCCCTCCTCCTATCTACGTATTTTTCTATCTCTCCACCTATTTCTCCATCTATCTATTTCCCTATCTCTCCCCCCCGTCCCGACACCCCCTCTGTTACCTATCTTCCTATCCTCTCACTCTACCTCTCACCCTCACCCACCTCTACCACCCCTCTCCCCTATCTTCTCAACCCTACTCCTATCTATCTCCCTATTCTCCTAAAACTCTAACACTCACCCCCCACCCTTAAACCCCCTCCCCCAGCTCTTCTCACTCTACCTGTCCCCCCCCTCCCTCGCGCTTTCCCACTGCGACCTCCTGCATGCCCCCGCCCCCCAGCTCCCATTCGCCCCCAGCTGACCCCTCCGCCCCCCCCTCCCTCTTATGGCGGCCGCAGCGCGACAGTGGTAGCGACCCTTGACCCAAGGGTAGGTCGCTCCCCCTGCCGCTGCAGCTCCTCCAGCTCCTCCAGGTTCCTGAGTTCCTGAGACCCACCTCACAGTAAGTACCCCCCACCTCCCAGCCCCTCGCCCTGCCCCGCGCTACTCACCCTCTCTCCTGCTGCTGCTTCTTTTCCTCCTCTCTGTCTCTTCCTCCTCGCGCCTCCTCTGCAATCTTCTTCTGTACTCTTCTTTTCCCCGTCTTCTCTCTTCTTCTGTGTGCTCCTCAGCCTCTCCTGTCACCTCTCTTCTTCCTCATCTTGTTCTGTGGTCTTCTGCCTTCCGCTCTTCGTCTTCTGTATCTTCTTTGGTGATCTTCTGTTCGTCTGCTCTTCTGCTTCTTCGTCCCCTGCATCTTCCTCTGTGTTCTTCTGTTCTTCTGTGCTCTTCTCTTCTGTTCTTCTGTGTCTTCTGGTCTTCTGTGTTCTTCTCTTCTGTTCTTCTGTATTCTTCTGGTCTTCTGTGTTCTTCTGTTCTTCTGTTCTTCGGTTTTCTCCGACTTCTGTCTCTTCCCGCCTCTGTCTCTGCCCTCCTGCTCCTGCCTCACCCCCCCTCCCTCACTCGCCTCCCCCTCACTATCACCCCTATCTACCCTTTCGCTACCTGCCTCCCTCACTCCTCTACCTATCTCTCCATCTAACTCCCTCACTCACCCCCTCCTCCTATCTACCTATTTTTCTATCTCTCCACCTATTTCTCCATCTATCTATTTCCCTATCTCTCCCCTCCGTCCTGACACCCCCTCTGTTACCTATCTTCCTATCCTCTCACTCTACCTCTCACCCTCACCCACCTCTACCACCCCCCCTCCCCTATCTTCTCAACCCTACTCCTATCTATCTCCCTATTCTCCTAAAACTCTAACACTCACCCCCCCACCTTTAAACCCCCCTCCCCAGCTCTTCTCACTCTACCTGTCCCCCCCTCCCTTGCGCTTTCCCGCCGCGACCTCCTGCACGCCCCCGCCCCCCAGCTCCCATTCGCCCCCAGCTGACCCCTCCCCCCCTCCCTCTTATGGCAGCCGCTGCGCGACAGTGGTAGCGACCCTTGACCCAAGGGTAGGTCGCTCCCCCTGCTGCTGCAGCTCCTCCAGGTTCCTGAGTTCCTGAGACCCACCTCACAGTAAGTATCCCCCACCTCCCATCCCCTCGCCCTGCCCCGCGCTACTCACCCTCTCTCCTGCTTCTTTCCCTCCTCTCTGTCTCTTCCTCCTCGGTCCTCCTCTGCAATCTTCTTCTGTACTCTTCTTTTCCCCATCTTCTCTCTTCTTCTGTGTGCTCCTCAGCCTCTCCTGTCGCCTCTCTTCTTCCTCATCTTGTTCTGTGGTCTTCTGCCTTCCGCTCTTCGTCTTCTGTATCTTCTTTGGTGATCTTCTGTTCGTCTGCTCTTCTGCTTCTTCGTCCCCTGCATCTTCCTCTGTGTTCTTTGGTTCTTCTGTGCTCTTCTCTTCTGTTCTTCTGTGTCTTCTGTTCTTCTGTATTCTTCTCTTCTGTTCTTCTGTATTCTTCTGGTCTTCTGTGTTCTTCTGTTCTTCTGTTCTTCTGTTTTCTCCGACTTCTGTCTCTTCCCGCCCCTGTCTCTGCCCTCCTGCTCCTGCCTCACCCCCCTCCCTCACTATCACCCCTATCTACCCTTTCGCTACCTGCCTCCCTCACTCCTCTACCAATCTCTCCATCTAACTCCCTCACTCACCCCCTCCTCCTATCTACGTATTTTTCTATCTCTCCACCTATTTCTCCATCTATCTATTTCCCTATCTCTCCCCCCCGTCCCGACACCCCCTCTGTTACCTATCTTCCTATCCTCTCACTCTACCTCTCACCCTCACCCACCTCTACCACCCCCCTCCCCTATCTTCTCAACCCTACTCCTATCTATCTCCCTATTCTCCTAAAACTCTAACACTCACCCCCCACCCTTAAACCCCCTCCCCCAGCTCTTCTCACTCTACCTGTCCCCCCCTCCCTCGCGCTTTCCCACTGCGACCTCCTGCATGCCCCCGCCCCCCAGCTCCCATTCGCCCCCAGCTGACCCCTCCGCCCCCCCCTCCCTCTTATGGCGGCCGCAGCGCGACAGTGGTAGCGACCCTTGACCCAAGGGTAGGTCGCTCCCCCTGCCGCTGCAGCTCCTCCAGCTCCTCCAGGTTCCTGAGTTCCTGAGACCCACCTCACAGTAAGTACCCCCCACCTCCCAGCCCCTCGCCCTGCCCCACGCTACTCACCCTCTCTCCTGCTGCTGCTTCTTTTCCTCCTCTCTGTCTCTTCCTCCTCGCGCCTCCTCTGCAATCTTCTTCTGTACTCTTCTTTTCCCCGTCTTCTCTCTTCTTCTGTGTGCTCCTCAGCCTCTCCTGTCGCCTCTCTTCTTCCTCATCTTGTTCTGTGGTCTTCTGCCTTCCGCTCTTCGTCTTCTGTATCTTCTTTGGTGATCTTCTGTTCGTCTGCTCTTCTGCTTCTTCGTCCCCTGCATCTTCCTCTGTGTTCTTCTGTTCTTCTGTGCTCTTCTCTTCTGTTCTTCTGTGTCTTCTGGTCTTCTGTGTTCTTCTCTTCTGTTCTTCTGTATTCTTCTGGTCTTCTGTGTTCTTCTGTTCTTCTGTTCTTCGGTTTTCTCCGACTTCTGTCTCTTCCCGCCTCTGTCTCTGCCCTCCTGCTCCTGCCTCACCCCCCCTCCCTCACTCGCCTCCCCCTCACTATCACCCCTATCTACCCTTTCGCTACCTGCCTCCCTCACTCCTCTACCTATCTCTCCATCTAACTCCCTCACTCACCCCCTCCTCCTATCTACCTATTTTTCTAACTCTCCACCTATTTCTCCATCTATCTATTTCCCTATCTCTCCCCCGTCCCGACACCCACTCTGTTACCTATCTTCCTATCCTCTCACTCTACCTCTCACCCTCACCCACCTCTACCACCCCCCCTCCCCTATCTTCTCAACCCTACTCCTATCTATCTCCCTATTCTCCTAAAACTCTAACACTCACCCCCCCACCCTTAAACCCCCCTCCACCAGCTCTTCTCACTCTACCTGTCCCCCCCTCCCTCGCGCTTTCCCACCGTGACCTCCTGCACGCCCCCGCCCCCAGCTCCCATTCGCCCCCAGCTGACCCCTCCCCCTCCCTCCTCCCTCTTATGGCGGTCGCTGCGCGACAGTGGTAGCGACCCTTGACCCAAGGGTAGGTCGCTCCCCCTGCAGCTCCTCCAGCTCCTCCAGGTTCCTGAGTTCCTGAGACCCACCTCACAGTAAGTACCCGCCACCTCCCAGCCCCTCGCCCTGCCCCGCGCTACTCACCCTCTCTCCTGCTTCTTTTCCTCCTCTCTGTCTCCTCCTCCTCGCTTCTCCTCTGCAATCTTCTTCTGTACTCTTCTTTTCCCCGTCTTCTCTCTTCTTCTGTGTGCTCCTCAGCCTCTCCTGTCACCTCTCTTCGTCCTCATCTTGTTCTGTGGTCTTCTGCCTTCCGCTCTTCGTCTTCTGTATCTTCTTTGGTGATCTTCTGTTCATCTGCTCTTCTGCTTCTTCGTCCCCTGCATCTTCCTCTGTGTTCTTCGGTTCTTCTGTGCTCTTCTCTTCTGTTCTTCTGTGTTCTTCTGGTCTTCTGTGTTCTTCTCTTCTGTTCTTCTGTATTCTTCTGGTCTTCTGTGTTCTTCTGTTCTTCTGTTCTTTGGTTTTCTCCGACTTCTGTCTCTTCCCGCCCCTGTCTCTGCCCTCCTGCTCCTGCCTCACCCCCCTCCCTCACTCGCCTCCCCCTCACTATCACCCCTATCTACCCTTTCGCTACCTGCCTCCCTCACTCCTCTACCTATCTCTCCATCTAACTCCCTCACTCACCCCCTCCTCCTATCTACCTATTTTTCTATCTCTCCACCTATTTCTCCATCTATCTATTTCCCTATCTCTCCCCCCTGTCCCGACACCCCCTCTGTTACCTATCTTCCTATCCTCTCACTCTACCTCTCACCCTCACCCACCTCTACCACCCCCCCTCCCCTATCTTCTCAACCCTACTCCTATCTATCTCCCTATTCTCCTAAAACTCTAACACTCACCCCCCACCCTTAAACCCCCCTCCCCCAGCTCTTCTCACTCTACCTGTCCCCCCCCTCCCTCGCGCTTTCCCACCGTGACCTCCTGCACGCCCCCGCCCCCCAGCTCCCATTCGCCCCCAGCTGACCCCTCCCCCTCCCTCCTCCCTCTTATGGCGGTCGCTGCGCGACAGTGGTAGCGACCCTTGACCCAAGGGTAGGTCGCTCCCCCTGCTGCTGCAGCTCCTCCAGCTCCTCCAGGTTCCTGAGTTCCTGAGACCCACCTCACAGTAAGTACCCCCCACCTCCCAGCCCCTCGCCCTGCCCCGCGCTACTCACCCTCTCTCCTGCTCCTGCTTCTTTCCCTCCTCTCTGTCTCTTCCTCCTCGCTCCTCCTCTGCAATCTTCTTCTGTACTCTTCTTTTCCCCGTCTTCTCTCTTCTTCTGTGTGCTCCTCAGCCTCTCCTGTCGCCTCTCTTCTTCCTCATCTTGTTCTGTGGTCTTCTGCCTTCCGCTCTTTGTCTTCTGTATCTTCTTTGGTGATCTTCTGTTCGTCTTCTCTTCTGCTTCTTCGTCCCCTGCATCTTCCTCTGTGTTCTTCGGTTCTTCTGTGCTGTTCTCTTCTGTTCTTCTGTGTTCTTCTGGTCTTCTGTGTTCTTCTCTTCTGTTCTTCTGTATTCTTCTGGTCTTCTGTGTTCTTCTGTTCTTTGGTTTTCTCCGACTTCTGTCTCTTCCCGCCCCTGTCTCTGCCCTCCTGCTCCTGCCTCACCCCCCTCCCTCACTCGCCTCCCCCTCACTATCACCCCTATCTACCCTTTCGCTACCTGCCTCCCTCACTCCTCTACCTATCTCTCCATCTAACTCCCTCACTCACCCCCTCCTCCTATCTACCTATTTTTCTATCTCTCCACCTATTTCTCCATCTATCTATTTCCCTATCTCTCCCCCCTGTCCCGACACCCCCTCTGTTACCTATCTTCCTATCCTCTCACTCTACCTCTCACCCTCACCCACCTCTACCACCCCCCCTCCCCTATCTTCTCAACCCTACTCCTATCTATCTCCCTATTCTCCTAAAACTCTAACACTCACCCCCCCACCCTTAAACCCCCCTCCCCCAGCTCTTCTCACTCTACCTGTCCCCCCCTCGCGCTATCCCGCCGCGACCTCCTACACGCCCCCGCCCCCCAGCTCCCATTCGCCCCCAGCTGACCCCTCCCCCCCTCCTCCCTCTTATGGCGGCCGCTGCGCGACAGTGGTAGCGACCCTTCACCCAAGGGTAGGTCGCTCCCCCTGCTGCTGCAGCTCCTCCAGCTCCTCCAGGTTCCTGAGTTCCTGAGACCCACCTCACAGTAAGTACCCCCCACCTCCCAGCCCCTCGCCCTGCCCCACGCTACTCACCCTCTCTCCTGCTTCTTTCCCTCCTCTCTGTCTCTTCCTCCTTGCTCCTCCTCTGCAATCTTCTTCTGTACTCTTCTTTTCCCCGTCTTCTCTCTTCTTCTGTGTGCTCCTCAGCCTCTCCTGTCGCCTCTCTTCTTCCTCATCTTGTTCTGTGGTCTTCTGCCTTCCGCTCTTTGTCTTCTGTATCTTCTTTGGTGATCTTCTGTTCGTCTTCTCTTCTGCTTCTTCGTCCCCTGCATCTTCCTCTGTGTTCTTCGGTTCTTCTGTGCTCTTCTCTTCTGTTCTTCTGTGTCTTCTGGTCTTCTGTGTTCTTCTCTTCTGTTCTTCTGTATTCTTCTGGTCTTCTGTGTTCTTCTGTTCTTCTGTTCTTCGGTTTTCTCCGACTTCTGTCTCTTCCCGCCCCTGTCTCTGCCCTCCTGCTCCTGCCTCACCCCCCTCCCTCACTCGCCTCCCCCTCACTATCACCCCTATCTACCCTTTCGCTACCTGCCTCCCTCACTCCTCTACCAATCTCTCCATCTAACTCCCTCACTCACCCCCTCCTCCTATCTACCTATTTTTCTATCTCTCCACCTATTTCTCCATCTATCTATTTCCCTATTTCTCCCCCCCGTCCCGACACCCCCTCTGTTACCTATCTTCCTATCCTCTCACTCTACCTCTCACCCTCACCCACATCTACCACCCCCCTCCCCTATCTTCTCAACCCTACTCCTATCTATCTCCCTATTCTCCTAAAACTCTAACACTCACCCCCCCACCCTTAAACCCCCCTCCCCCAGCTCTTCTCACTCTACCTGTCCCCCCCCTCGCGCTTTCCCGCCGCGACCTCCTGCACGCCCCCGCCCCCCAGCTCCCATTTGCCCCCAGCTGACCCCTCCCCCCCTCCTCCCTCTTATGGCGGCCGCTGCGCAACAGTGATAGCGACCCTTGACCCAAGGGTAGGTCGCTCCCCCTGCCGCTGCAGCTCCTCCAGCTCCTCCAGGTTCCTGAGTTCCTGAGACCCACCTCACAGTAAATACCCCCCACCTCCCAGCCCATCGCCCTGCCCCGCGCTACTCACCCTCTCTCCTGCTGCTGCTTCTTTTCCTCCTCTCTGTCTCTTCCTCCTCGCTCCTCCTCTGCAATCTTCTTCTGTACTCTTCTTTTCCCCGTCTTCTCTCTTCTTCTGTGTGCTCCTCAGCCTCTCCTGTCGCCTCTCTTCTTCCTCATCTTGTTCTGTGGTCTTCTGCCTTCCGCTCTTCGTCTTCTGTATCTTCTTTGGTGATCTTCTGTTCGTCTGCTCTTCTGCTTCTTCGTCCCCTGCATCTTCCTCTGTGTTCTTCGGTTCTTCTGTGCTCTTCTCTTCTGTTCTTCTGTGTTCTTCTGGTCTTCTGTGTTCTTCTCTTCTGTTCTTCTGTATTCTTCTGGTCTTCTGTGTTCTTCTGTTCTTCGGTTTTCTCCGACTTCTGTCTCTTCCCGCCCCTGTCTCTGCCCTCCTGCTCCTGCCTCACCCCCCTCCCTCACTCGCCTCCCCCTCACTATCACCCCTATCTACCCTTTCGCTACCTGCCTCCCTCACTCCTCTACCTATCTCTCCATCTAACTCCCTCACTCACCCCCTCCTCCAATCTACCTATTTTTCTAACTCTCCACCTATTTCTCCATCTATTTCCCTATCTCTCCCCCCGTCCCGACACCCCCTCTGTTACCTATATTCCTATCTTCTCACTCTACCTCTCACCCTCACCCACCTCTACCACCCACCTCCCCTATCTTCTCAACCCTACTCCTATCTATCTCCCTATTCTCCTAAAACTCTAACACTCACCCCCCACCCTTAAACCCCCCTCCCCCAGCTCTTCTCACTCTACCTGTCCCCCCCTCCCTCGCGCTTTCCCGCCGCCACCTCCTGCACGCCCCCGCCCCCAGCTCCCATTCGCCCCCAGCTGACCCCTCCCCCCTCCTCCCTCTTATGGCAGCCACTGCGCGACAGTGGTAGCGACCCTTGACCCAAGGGTAGGTCGCTCCCCCTGCAGCTCCTCCAGCTCCTCCAGGTTCCTGAGTTCCTGAGACCCACCTCACAGTAAGTACCCGCCACCTCCCAGCCCCTCGCCCTGCCTCGCGCTACTCACCCTCTCTCCTGCTTCTTTTCCTCCTCTCTGTCTCTTCCTCCTCGCTCCTCCTCTGCAATCTTCTTCTGTACTCTTCTTTTCCCCGTCTTCTCTCTTCTTCTGTGTGCTCCTCAGCCTCTCCTGTCGCCTCTCTTCGTCCTCATCTTGTTCTGTGGTCTTCTGCCTTCCGCTCTTCGTCTTCTGTATCTTCTTTGGTGATCTTCTGTTCGTCTGCTCTTCTGCTTCTTCATCCCCTGCATCTTCCTCTGTGTTCTTCGGTTCTTCTGTGCTCTTCTCTTCTGTTCTTCTGTGTTCTTCTGGTCTTCTGTGTTCTTCTCTTCTGTTCTTCTGTATTCTTCTGGTCTTCTGTGTTCTTCTGTTCTTCTGTTCTTCGGTTTTCTCCGACTTCTGTCTCTTCCCACCCCTGTCTCTGCCCTCCTGCTCCTGCCTCACCTCCCTCCCTCACTCGCCTCCCCCTCACTATCACCCCTATCTACCCTTTCGCTACCTGCCTCCCTCACTCCTCTACCTATCTCTCCATCTAACTCCCTCACTCACCCCCTCCTCCTATCTACCTACTTTTCTATCTCTCCACCTATTTCTCCATCTATCTATTTCCCTATCTCTCCCCCCCGTCCCGACACCCCCTCTGTTACCTATCTTCCTATCTTCTCACTCTACCTCTCACCCTCACCCACCTACCTCTACCACCCCCCTCCCCTATCTTCTCAACCCTACTCCTATCTATCTCCCTATTCTCCTAAAACTCTAACACTCACCCCCCACCCTTAAACCCCCCTCCCCCAGCTATTCTCACTCTACCTGTCCCCCCCTCCCTCGCGTTTTCCCGCCGCGACCTCCTGCACGCCCCCGCCCCCCAGCTCCCATTCGCCCCAGCTGACCCCTCCCCCCCTCCTCCCTCTTATGGCGGCCGCTGCGCGACAGTGGTAGCGACCCTTGACCCAAGGGTAGGTCGCTCCCCCTGCCGCTGCAGCTCCTCCAGCTCCTCCAGGTTCCTGAGTTCCTGAGACCCACCTCACAGTAAGTACCCGCCACCTCCCAGCCCCTCGCCCTGCCCTGCGCTACTCACCCTCTCTCCTGCTTCTTTTCCTCCTCTCTGTCTCTTCCTCCTCGCTCCTCCTCTGCAATCTTCTTCTGTACTCTTCTTTTCCCCGTCTTCTCTCTTCTTCTGTGTGCTCCTCAGCCTCTCCTGTCGCCTCTCTTCGTCCTCATCTTGTTCTGTGGTCTTCTGCCTTCCGCTCTTCGTCTCCTGTATCTTCTTTGGTGATCATCTGTTCGTCTGCTCTTCTGCTTCTTCGTCCCCTGCATCTTCCTCTGTGTTCTTCGGTTCTTCTGTGCTCTTCTCTTCTGTTCTTCTGTGTTCTTCTGGTCTTCTGTGTTCTTCTCTTCTGTTCTTCTGTATTCTTCTGGTCTTCTGTGTTCTTCTGTTCTTCGGTTTTCTCCGACTTCTGTCTCTTCCCGCCCCTGTCTCTGCCCTCCTGCTCCTGCCTCACTCCCCTCCCTCACTCGCCTCCCCCTCACTATCACCCCTATCTACCCTTTCGCTACCTGCCTCCCTCACTCCTCTACCTATCTCTCCATCTAACTCCCTCACTCACCCCCTCCTCCTATCTACCTATTTTTCTATCTCTCCACCTATTTCTCCATCTATCTATTTCCCTATCTCTCCCCCCGTCCCGACACCCCCTCTGTTACCTATCTTCCTATCCTCTCACTCTACCTCTCACCCTCACCCACCTCTACCACCCCCCCTCCCCTATCTTCTCAACCCTACTCCTATCTATCTCCCTATTCTCCTAAAACTCTAACACTCACCCCCCCACCCTTAAACCCCCCTCCCCCAGCTCTTCTCACTCTACCTGTCCCCCCTCCCTCGCGCTTTCCCGCCGCGACCTCCTGCACGCCCCCGCCCCCCAGCTCCCATTCGCCCCCAGCTGACCCCTCCCCCCTCCTCCTCCCTCTTATGGCGGCCGCTGCGCGACAGTGGTAGCGACCCTTGACCCAAGGGTAGGTCGCTCCCCCTGCTGCTGCAGCTCCTCCAGCTCCTCCAGGTTCCTGAGTTCCTGAGACCCACCTCACAGTAAGTATCCCCCACCTCCCAGCCCCTCGCCCTGCCCCGCGCTACTCACCCTCTCTCCTGCTCCTGCTTCTTTCCCTCCTCTCTGTCTCTTCCTCCTCGCTCCCCCTCTGCAATCTTCTTCTGTACTCTTCTTTTCCCCATCTTCTCTCTTCTTCTGTGTGCTCCTCAGCCTCTCCTGTCGCCTCTCTTCTTCCTCATCTTGTTCTGTGGTCTTCTGCCTTCCGCTCTTCGTCTTCTGTATCTTCTTTGGTGATCTTCTGTTCGTCTGCTCTTCTGCTTCTTCGTCCCCTGCATCTTCCTCTGTGTTCTTCGGTTCTTCTGTGTCTTCTGGTCTTCTGTGTTCTTCTCTTCTGTTCTTCTGTATTCTTCTGGTCTTCTGTGTTCTTCTGTTCTTTTGTTCTTCGGTTTTCTCCGACTTCTGTCTCTTCCCGCCCCTGTCTCTGCCCTCCTGCTCCTGGCTCACCCCCCTCCCTCACTCGCCTCCCCCTCACTATCACCCCTATCTACCCTTTCGCTACCTGCCTCCCTCACTCCTCTACCAATCTCTCCATCTAACTCCCTCACTCACCCCCTCCCCCTATCTACGTATGTTTCTATCTCTCCACCTATTTCTCCGTCTATCTATTTCCCTATCTCTCCCCCCCGTCCCGACACCCCCTCTGTTACCTATCTTCCTATCCTCTCACTCTACCTCTCACCCTCACCCACCTCTACCACCCCCCTCCCCTATCTTCTCAACCCTACTCCTATCTATCTCCCTATTCTCCTAAAACTCTAACACTCACCCCCCCACCCTTAAACCCCCCTCCCCCAGCTCTTCTCACTCTACCTGTCCCCCCCTCCCTCGCGCTTTCCGCCGCGACCTCCTGCACGCCCCCCAGCTCCCATTCGCCCCCAGCTGACCCCTCCGCCCCCCCCTCCCTCTTATGGCGGCCGCAGCGCGACAGTGGTAGCGACCCTTGACCCAAGGGTAGGTCGCTCCCCCTGCCGCTGCAGCTCCTCCAGCTCCTCCAGGTTCCTGAGTTCCTGAGACCCACCTCACAGTAAATACCCCCCACCTCCCAGCCCATCGCCCTGCCCCGCGCTACTCACCCTCTCTCCTGCTGCTGCTTCTTTTCCTCCTCTCTGTCTCTTCCTCCTCGCTCCTCCTCTGCAATCTTCTTCTGTACTCTTCTTTTCCCCGTCTTCTCACTTCTTCTGTGTGCTCCTCAGCCTCTCCTGTCGCCTCTCTTCTTCCTCATCTTGTTCTGTGGTCTTCTGCCTTCCGCTCTTCGTCTTCTGTATCTTCTTTGGTGATCTTCTGTTCGTCTGCTCTTCTGCTTCTTCGTCCCCTGCATCTTCCTCTGTGTTCTTCGGTTCTTCTGTGCTCTTCTCTTCTGTTCTTCTGTGTTCTTCTGGTTTTCTGTGTTCTTCTCTTCTGTTCTTCTGTATTCTTCTGGTCTTCTGTGTTCTTCTGTTTTTCTGTTCTTCGGTTTTCTCCGACTTCTGTCTCTTCCCGCCCCTGTCTCTGCCCTCCTGCTCCTGCCTCACCCCCCTCCCTCACTCGCCTCCCCCTCACTATCACCCCTATCTACCCTTTCGCTACCTGCCTCCCTCACTCCTCTACCTATCTCTCCATCTAACTCCCTCACTAACCCCCTCCTCCTATCTACCTATTTTTCTATCTCTCCACCTATTTCTCCATCTATCAATTTCCCTATCTCTCCCCCCCGTCCCGGCACCCCCTCTGTTACCTATCTTCCTATCCTCTCACTCTACCTCTCACCCTCACCCACCTCTACCACCCCCCCTCCCCTATCATCTCAACCCTACTCCTATCTATCTCCCTATTCTCCTAAAACTCTAACACTCACCCCCCCACCCTTAAACCCCCCTCCCCCAGCTCTTCTCACTCTACCTGTCCCCCCCTCCCTCGCGCTTTCCCGCCGCGACCTCCTGCACGCCCCCGCCCCCAGCTCCCATTCGCCCCCAGCTGACCCCTCCCCCCCTCCTCCCTCTTATGGCGGCCGCTGCGCAACCGCGCCGCTGGCGCGCTGGACCCGCACCAGAGGCAAGCCCGTCTGCGCCCGTCCGCGCCTGGCCCATGCCCAGCGCCACGACCCCTGGTCCCCAGCTCTCCCGTACCCCGCTGACCCGCTACTACCCCACCACCCTCCACGCCCTCAACCCCGGGCGCTCCAACACCTGCTTCCAAGCCCACCCCAAACGCACCCATAGACCCTTCGCCTGTAACTCCTGCAAACGCATCTTCCACCATGCAACTACCACGACCACCAGCCCACGCGCCATCAACCACCTCAAGTGCATCCTGGTCAACGCTCGCTCTGTCCACAAACACGCCGTTGAACTCTGGGACCTCCTGGACTCCACAGCTCCGGACGTCGCCTTCATCACGGAAACCTGGATGAACGCCTCATCAGCTCCAGACATCGCCACTGCCATCCCCGAAGGATACAAGATCTCCAGAAAAGACCGCACCAACCAAGTAGGAGGAGGTATCGCCATCGTCTTCAAAGACTCCATCAGCGTCACCACCTCCACCGAAGACACCCCTCTCGCCGCTGAACATCTGCATTTTCAGATTCGCACCGACCCCAGGACCACCCTCAGAGGATCCCTCGTCTACCGTCCCCCCGGACCGCGCGCCCCTTTCAGCGACGCCATCGCCGACTTCATCTCCCCGCACGCCCTCGCCTCGCCGGTCTACATCCTCCTTGGCGACCTCAACTTCCATCTGGAACAGAACAACGACCCCAACACCACCGCCCTGCTCGACAACCTCGCCAAACTCGCCAAACTCGGCATCAAGCAACTGGTGAACACCGCCACCCACATCGCCGGACACACGCTTGACCCTATCTTCTCCACCAGCAAACACATCTTCTTCAGCCACACCTCCGCTCTACACTGGACCGACCACAGCTGTGTCCACTTCACATTCCGACGCGAGACCCGCCACCTCCGCACTCAACCCATCCCTCGTCGACAGTGGAACAAGATCCTGAAGAGCAACTCTTCTCCGCACTCGCCGCCAACCAACCCACCCTCACCACCGACCCCAACGACGCAGCCCTCAGCCTCACGAACTGGATCTCCAACTGCGCAGACAACCTTGCTCCCCTCAAACCCACGCATCGACAGGCCAACACCAAAAAACCTCTCTGGTTCTCTGACACCCTCATAGAATCAAAGAAAACTTGTGGCGCCCTCGAGAAGGCCTGGCGCAAGGACCACACCGCTGACAACATGACCGCCCTCAAGAACGCAACCCGCGAACACCACCACCTGATCCGCGCTGCCAAAAGGAACTTTTTCACGACAGACTGGACAAAAACAGCCACAACAGCAGAGAACTTTTTAGCATCGTCAAGGAGTTCTCCAACCCCAACGCCAACGCCAACGCCGTCACGCCCTCACAGGATTTGTGCGAATCCCTCGCCACCTTCTTCCATCGCAAGATCAGCGACCTCCACGACAGCTTTGGACACCAGACCCAACCAAGCATCACCGAACCTGCACCCCCGGCCATCACCCTCAACGACTGGACCCACATCAACACTGAAGAAACCAAATCCATCATGAACTCTATCCACTCCGGCGCCCCTTCGGACCCCTGCCCTCACTTCATCTTTAATAAAGCCGACAACATCATCGCCCCGCACCTCCAGGACGTCATCAACTCTTCTTTTTCTTCTGCTACCTTCCCCGAATGCTGGAAACACGCCAAAGTCAACGCCCTACTAAAGAAACCTACGGCTGACCCGAGCGACCTGAAAAACTTCTGCCCCATCTCTCTCCTGCCCTTCCCAGCCAAGGTAATAGAGAAGACCGTCAACAAACAGCTGACCACCTTCCTGGAAAACAACAACCTGCTCGACCCTTCACAAACCGGATTCCGAACCAACCACAGCACGGAAACCGCCCTCATCTCAGTCACAGACAACATCAGAACCCTGATGGACAACGGTGAAACAGTCGCCCTCATCCTCCTCGACCTCTCGGCTGCCTTCGACACCGTCTGTCACCGCACCCTAATCACCCGCCTCTGCTCCACCGGGATCCAAGGCCAGGCTCTGGACTGGATCGCCTCCTTCCTCTCAAACCGTTCCCAAAGAGTTTACCTCACACCGTTTCGCTCAGACCCCACCGAGATCATCTGCCTGCGGCGTACCTCAAGGCTCATCGCTCAGCCCGACACTCTTCAATGTCTACATGAGCCCCCTCGCCGACATCGTACGCAAGCACGACATCATCATCAACTCCTACGCCGACGACACCCAACTTATACTCTCCCTCACCAAGGACCCCGCCAGCGCCAAGACCAACCTACAAGAGGGTATGAAGGACGTCGCAGATTCGATGAGGCTCAGCCACCTAAAGCTGAACTCTGACAAAATGGAAGTCCTCATCCTCGGCAACTCCCCATCCGCTTGGGACAACTCCTGGTGGCCCACGGCTCTCGGCACCGCACCGACCCCCGCAGACCACGCCCGCAACCTCGGCTTCATCTTGGACCCTCTTCTCACCAGGACCAAGCAAGTCCTCCGCCTGCTTCCTCACCCTCCGCATGCTCCGCAAGATCTTCCGCTGGATCCCCGCAGACACTAGAAAAACCGTGACCCACGCCCCCGTCACGAGCCGCCTGGACTATGGCAACACCCTCTACGCTGGGACCACCGCTAAACTCCAAAAACGCCTGCAACGCATTCAAAATGCCTCGGCCCGCCTCATCCTCGACGTACCCCGCAACAGCCACATCTCCGCACACCTGAGACACCTGCATTGGCTCCCAGTCAGCAAAAGGATCACCTTTCGACTTCTCACCCACGCACACAAAGCCCTCCACAACAAGGGACCGGAATACCTCAACCGACGCGTCAGCTTCTACGTCCCCACCCGCCTCCTCCGTTCCTCTGGGCTCGCGCTCGCTGCCGTCCCTCGCATCCGCCGCTCCACGGCGGGTGGGAGGTCTTTCTCCTTCCTGGCAGCCACGACCTGGAACTCCTTCCCCACCAGCCTCAGGACCACCCAGGACCACTCCGCATTCTGGAGACTCCTAAAAACCTGGCTTTTCAAGCAGCAGTAACCCCCCCCCTTTCCCCTAGAGCCTTGAGACCCGCACGGGTGAGTAGCGCGCTTTATAAATGTTAATGATTTGATTTGATTTGATTATGGTTCAGTGGATCAAATTTTATTAACAAGAGATTTCCCAAAAGAGCAAGCGCTGTTAATAACTGAAAGGCCAAAAAACTGAACCAATGACTCACAGCTTGTGAGCTGTAAAGCCACGGCAAGGCACCAACCGCTTTACAGTCCATTTACACACCTTTCATACATGACACGCACAATACCATTCACGCCGCCAGCCACGGGCCCAGCACATTACAACACTCGCATCGACAGACAGCGCCACTCAAGGGCCCATCACTTACATACGCCCACATGCCTGATACAGCAATCACACTAGCTGATGGGAGTGTGTGGACTGGTGTTTGGATGGCAGTGTGTTGCAGTATCCAACTGCAAGTCAATATGTACACTATGTACACCCTCAGCCAAGCGCCACTCCACACACAATGTCATTACTTTTTTTTTTTAAACAAAGAAACCACTAACATATTAGAAATAATTACAAAACTACAAGCACAAAAGCTCTAACTAAGTACATGACAGAAATGCCAACCATGAAACTGAACACATGAAAATACAAAACAGGCAGTTTACACTCATGGTTGTTCCCAGTAATTCTTCTGGGTGTGGTAATTCTTAAAACAACCACCCACACACAGCCCAGGCTTTGAAGGACAATCTGGGCAGTACATTTCAGTCTCTCTCCGGATACCTCTTTGAAAACACACTCTACATTTCTTAGCTGGAAAGTATTTTTGGGTGTGGGAGGAATGTGCTCAGCAAAGTGGCGATCTTTTAATCTAGCCACATCCTCCACCACTGCTTCTCTAGGAACTCTGGCCTGTTCCATCACAATAAGGCTCTTTATCACTGACTCCTGAAATTTCACAAATATCATCTTTGACTTTGGAGACCTATCCTTAAACACAATAAAAGCATTAAAAGTTGGTAAGTGGAAGCGGTGAATTGCTAACTTCTTATACCAAACGTAAGACTTACGAATAGAAGTATAAGGTTCCAACCTTTGATCATCTCTGTCTACACTTCCCATGTGCTTATTATAATCTAAAATGCACACAGGTTTGCGCACTTCAGCAACCTGACCCCAAACAGTCACGGGGGAAGTACTCTCATCATGGAGGGTACTTAGCATGTAGACATTCCTCCTGTCTGAAAATTTCAAAGCTAGCAGCTCATCATTCCGCAAGGCACTGCACTGTCCCCTCTCAAGTTTTTTACAGACAAGCTCCCTTGGGTAGCCTTTCCGGTTACAACAAATTGTGCCACAAGCAACAGTGTCCACTCTAAACAATTCCTTGAACAACTGCACTCCAGTGTAAAAGTTATCTACATACAAATGGTGACCTTTGTTGAACAGTGGTCTTCCAAGTTCCCACACAATTTTCTCAGTAACTCCAAAAGTGGGAGGATAACCAGGGGGGCCAATACTGGAATCCCGACCAGTGTAGACACAGAAATTATATACATATCCTGTACTACTTTCAGACAGCATATACAATTTAATTCCATATCGTGCCCTCTTTCTAGGAACGTACTGCCTAAAAACCAAACGCCCCTTGAAGAGGACCAAAGACTCATTCACAGCTATTTCTTTGCCTGGAACATAGACGTCTGAAAAACGATCTACAAAATGATCAAGGACAGGCCTAATCTTAAAAAGACGGTCAGAATCAGGGTGATCTTGTGGCGCGGCTAATGCATTGTCAATAAAATGCAGCCTCCTAAGAAGAAGCAAATACCGATTACGACTCATGGTTGCAGGAAATATAGCTGTTGCCATCAAGGGACTAGTAGACCAATAAGAAGCCAGTGACGGCTTCCTTATCAACACCATCAAAAGAGTCAAACCCAAAAACCTTTTCATCTCCTCCAAATTTGTGGGAATCCACTGGGTAGCTCTAGAGTGTGGCCTAAGTCTAGCAGCGTTGTCCCTCGAATACTGCTCCGCATACAAATTAGTCTGCTCAACAATCTCTTCCAAAAACACATCATCCACAAATAACTCAAAGAAATTGACAGGCAAAAAGTTATCTGTATTGACTCTACACCCCAGGAGACCAGTAAAGGCAGGAACCTCTGGCTGCTCCATGTTTGGGGCAACCCAGAGTTCAGGTCTTCTAACGGGAAACCTTTCAGCCCCAGGTTGCTGCACTAATGGCACATCAGTGTCCTCCTCTAAAACAGGCCCTTCATTTGCACTGGGTGTGGTTTCCTCATCAGAAGATTCCTCTCTGACAGAAACTTCACTGCCAGAATCTCTCACTTCCTCCTCTGCCTCAGATGCAGAGTCCGTCTCATAATCATGATCCGACAATGACTCAAAAAGCATACCAATCACCTGCTGAGCGGTCATCCTGCGGCTAGCCATGATCTTTCCTACGAAAATTAACTGGACAAATGCACTACCAACAACCAGCACTGTGTAAGATAAGTAATAAAGTGTAGCTTTATTAGTAAGAGTTATAAACTCAAAAACTATACCGCTCACTTGCCTGAAAAAGCTTGAATCGCCAGCAACTACTCTGCACAGACACAGCAATCACCAATGATATCCCACTAAAAAGAAAGAAAGAAAAGCAAATTAGAAATAAGATAACACAAATATCATTGTGCACAAATCTAAGGACAATTTCACACAAACCTGCATTTAGTACACCACCTACAAACATGTCATTCATGCATGACAACAATAGTCCTTTGGAGTAAATTGTTTTTACTTACCTAAAACATGCAACTATGCAAACCGCAGGTCAACCACTGCCAAAACCGCAAGGAGCCACAGCAAAGAAAGCAAAAGCTTTGAACTAGAACAAAAAGAAGGAAAAAAATGATCACAAATGCAAATACTTCGTCAGTTGACAAACATCCCACCATCAAGCATTTAGAAATTGGTGCCTAAATGGATTCTGCCATAGGGGCAGACTGGCCTACTAAAAAATAGGCCTATCTGCCCCAAGGAGGGCAGAAAATACCTTTAGTAGTGTGTCCCCATGAGGAGCGACCCTTGCCTAAGGGGCCACCCCCCAAACAAAACAAAAAAACACACACTATCCCTGGTGCCTACGTGGCTTCTGCCCCCTTGGGGACAATGGGCCTAAAAAACAAAATAGGCCCATCTGGCAGAAATGGCCTTGGTACACGTGCCCCCAAAAGGGGGTGACCCTTGCCCAAGGAGCCACCCCTCCATCCACTAACACACACTATCCCTGGTGTCTAAGTGGCTTTTTCCGGGCCTAAAAAAAAATAGGCCCATCTGCCCCTAAGGGGGGCAGAAATGGCCAACAGTTCAATGCCTCCCTGGGAGGGGGGGGGCCTTGCCCAAGGGGACGCCCCCCTACATAAATAAACATATATAAAAAATCCCTGACGTTCTAGTGGTTTTCTGCCCTCCTTGGAGGCAGATCAGCCTAAAAATAATAGGCTGATCTGTCCCCAAGGGAGGCAGAAATGGCCTTGGTACACGTGCCCCCAAAGGGGGGCGACCCTTGCCCAAGGGGCCACCCACCACCCCCCCTCCACTAACACACACACACTATCCCTGGTGCCTACGTGGCTTCTGCCCCCTTGGGGACAATGGGCCTAAAAAACAAAATAGACCCATCTGGCAGAAATGGCCTTGGTACACGTGCCCCCAAAAGGGGGTGACCCTTGCCCAAGGAGCCACCCCTCCATCCACTAACACACACTATCCCTGGTGTCTAAGTGGCTTTTTCCGGGCCTAAAAAAAAATAGGCCCATCTGCCCCTAAGGGGGGCAGAAATGGCCAACAGTTCAATGCCTCCCTGGGGGGGGGGGCCTTGCCCAAGGGGACGCCCCCCTACATAAATAAACATATATAAAAAATCCCTGGCGTTCTAGTGGTTTCTGCCCTCCTTGGAGGCAGATCAGCCTAAAAATAATAGGCTGATCTGTCCCCAAGGGAGGCAGAAATGGCCTTGGTACACGTGCCCCCAAAGGCCCAAACACAATTTGGTAAAGTGTGGACGCTGAGATTAATGCCAGGTTTTCTGGTTTCACTTTGAGCGATTCAGCCACTAGATCTATATGCTTTGCTGCCCCCTCCACCCACCATAATGCCACAACTCCTCCCCATCCAGAGCCCCCTTCTACCTTTGATCGCCACGCTGCTAGCATCAGTGCGGCCCTCGGTCACACCACAGACCAAACTTTGTGGCCCGTGGGAAAATTTTTGTGAGTACCCATGGCTTAGAGGCACCCTGGGTTCCGCATGATTCGTCAAGGTGGGACAAGGGGTTGCTATTCTTTGTCTTCTTATGCTTCTGCTTAGACTTACCTGACGACTTTGATCAGAAAGAACAGTGCTCACAGGATCAGCCTCAAGAACAGGAATGTTTCTTTGCCCTCGACTTCCCGGTGGACCCTACCTTGCATGCCATTAGGCGATGTTCAGCCATCTAGAGCTTGGCCTTGAGGTCCAGAGAGGCCTTCGGATTCATCTAAGCACGTTTGTCACATGGCGCAAAGTTATGTGAGGAGCTCAAACTCCGAAGACCTTGTGTGGGTCTGTCACTGACATTTGCTGTGGCAATCCTTGCAGGACTTTAACACCTGCCATTTGCACACTAGAAACATTTTGAAAAAATAAAGTCTGTCAGTCCTGATGGAATTCGAGGGAGTGAGGTCCAGATCTGTGTCAGAAGATGAAGAAAGAAAGGAAGTGACGTCAGGGTGCATATGTGGTGCCTATGTATGGGCCCCAATGTCACATCCAGGGCAAGATAGATCCAACACGGAGATGCACAATACCACCTACTAACGTGAGAGTGAACTGCTGAGAAAATTTGCAGGATCCACTGTGACTCCTGTTTGAGTTTACAGATTGACCTTATAGAAATACCATGCTGCGGAGGATACAGATATGTATTGACAGTGATCTACAAGTTCACAAGATGGGTGGAGTCTGATCCAATGCACAGGTATGATGATATGACTTTGGCAAAACTGTTGCTCAAAGAATTGATTCTGGGGTACATAGATAGTGATCAGGGAGGACATTTCAAGAAACAAAAATCATTAAACTAATATGTGAGACGTATATCACACAAAGACTGCAGGATACTTGTTGCCCTCCATCTTTGGGCATCGTGGAGGGTTTGAATGTTGCCACAGAGAACAAGCTGGTGAAGTTATGCACATCCACAACTTTGAAATGACCCGATGCCATACCTGTGGTGCTAATTAATATCTGCTGCACACCAAACAAAAAGATAGGCCTGTCCCCTCATGAGATCCTGAGAGGGTGGCAGATGAGGATTCCTGGCATGCCCTCAACTGTGTTGTCGTCAGTATCTGATGATTTGATCATAGACTATTGAAAAGATTGTCTAATGTTCAATGCTCTGGGTCTCACCAGGTCCAGCAGGCAAGCCCAATACCTTTAGCTGCGTCCAAGTGAAGAACCACATTTGGAAAAGCTGTCTCCAACCCCTCTGGAAGGGGCACTACCAGTTCCTGCAGGTAACGAACATTGTTGTGAAATGTGAATAACTGCAATCTTGGGTAAGTGCATCCCATACTAAAAAAAAAAATGAAACCAGTATAAGAGGGTGTCAAGGGCCTCAAAGGTGAGCTGCCAGAATCGTCAGCTGAGGTATTTAGGCCCTCATTATGACTCCGGCGGGCGGCGGAGGCCGCCCGCCAGAATTCCGCCCTCCGTAATACCGCTCCGCGGTCAGAAGACCGCAGAGGGTATTATGAGTTTTTCCCTGGGCTGGCGGGCGGTCTCCAAAAGACCGCCCGCCAGCCCAGGGAAAAACTCCCTTCCCACGAGGATGCCGGCTCGTAATAGAGCCGGCGGAGTGGGAAGGTGCGACGGGTGCTGTTGCACCCGTCGCGTATTTCACTGTCTGCAAGGCAGACAGTGAAATACATTTTGGGGCCCTCTTACGGGGGCCCCTGCAGTGCCCATGCTGTTGGCATGGGCACTGCAGGGGCCCCCAGGGGCCCCGCGACTCCCCCTCCCGCCATCCGGTTCCCGGCGGGAGAACCGCCAGGAACTGGATGGCGGGAGGGGAGTCGGAATCCCCAAGCCGGCGCAGCAAGCTGCGCCGGCTTGGAGGATTCCTTGGGGGCAGCGGGAAACCGGCGGGAGACCGCCGGTTTCCCTTCTCTGACCGCGGCTAAGCCGCCGCGGTCAGAATGCCCCGCGGGGCACCGCCGGCCTGTCGGCGGTGCCTCCGCGTCCAGCGGCCCTGGCGGTTACAAACCGCCAGGGTCGTAATGAGGGCCTTAGTGTGGAAAAACCTGGCCACTGCAACTGCAAATTGAGTTCCTCTTGATACTCAATTTTACCCTCCTCAATGTGCTGCACATTTCAGAACAGCTATCTATGATAGCATTTGAAGCGCTCACAACAGATCAAGATAAACCCCCTCTGTGACAAAAGCTGCCCATAACCATGCACTACACCAAACTAAAAGCAAGATTCAATATAAATTGTCACATTTGCATTTTTCGCTCAACAACATGATCTGGTGAGAGCAATCAATTTAGCAACTTGTGCTATCTGTACATTTGCTAGAGAAGAGGCTTCTATGACTCTTTCAGTGGTGCACACAGCATATGCAACCCTTAAACTTAAATTTAATACATAATTTCTAAAACATGAGCCATCTATGAATACGTTAGCACAATGTTTCAGGGTTCATCTTTGATGTCTGGAGGAGGTTTTGTGCACAGTTGTGTCATCTGCACACAATTGTGACTGTTCTTCTTCATCATCTTGCTGGGAAGGCAAAGGCAATAATGCAGAAACATTCAAAAATGCACACCTTTTTGTAAGATATGGTGGGAGTAGCAAGCACGGTTATTTTGTGATATTCGGGCATCCATCAAATGTTGTGTTTTACATTTTGTTAACAGCATTTCAACTGAGTAAGGTATATACAATGTCACAGGATGCCGAAACACAATATTATCACACTGTTCCACAGCCATTGTCACTGCAGCACAGGCTCTCAAAAAATCCAGGCAGATGCTGCTACAGGATACTAGGAAGCTGAAAAATATGCAATTGGGTGCTGTCAATCACAATGCCATTGCGTCAACATAGACAAAGGGCTTCCCTCCCTCTCAGTTCAATACAGGAAAATGTATTTATTGTAGTCTGGCATACCCAGGACTAGGGATGAACACAAAGCATGATTAAGCTCTAGAAATAAATTCTGACAATCCACCAACTTGGGCACTGGAACGAATATCTTTCCTTGGCAGTGGTTGAAGGGGGTCGAAAACAGGTGTCATAGTCTCCAGAGACAGGTTCCTCGTAACTTTCTGTAACTCACCTCTGTAAGGTTTACTTTAGACTGATAATATCAGAGTTTTGTAATCAAGACCTTATTCCACATATTAGCCAAATGATTCATCAAAGGAATAGTGTCCAATTTACATGCCTCTCTTGTACATGGGGCAACCAGCAATTCATCAGAGTACTAAACCACAAAGATCCATGACCAAAATACAAAGTTTCTAAATTCTCGTTAAGGGCTTCTGAGTAAATAGAAATTTTTTTGGTTTACCCTTGTGGAATTATCTGCCAAGAAACCACCAGTGGTGGCTCCTCTGGCGTCGCTCTAACCACCCCCCACTCCCCGCCATCAGCAACCGCTGAAAATCCATTAACAAGGAAAGGATAATAAACTAAGGGGCATACTTATACTTGGTTTGCACCATTTTTGTGTCTTTTTTTTAATCCTAAAATGGAGCAAACTTAACTCTATTGATATTTTGACGCTAGACCCGTCTCACGTCAAAATATAGAAGTTAGCACCATGTTATGGATGCGGCAAACTACCTTGCGCTAATTAGATGCAAGGACGGTGTTCCCATCCACAACATGACGCTAACCCCTGCGACCATATTTATACTACGGTGCAGAAACGGCGCACCTGGAGTAGGCGGACACAAAATATGGTGTTAAGCCTGCTTAGCACCATTATTTAACACCTGTGTCAGACCAGGCGTTAGGGTACCTGTGGACCCATTTCCATGGCTAAATACAATGGAATGAGTCCACAGATGTCCACCCTAAACCCCAGGAACACCCCCAAAGACCCACACCAGAGGGACGCTATAGGATGGGGGATCCCATCCTGGGTAAGTATTGGTATTAGTTTTTTTTCTGTGCCATTGGGGGCCCCTTACATGGGCCCCCCTGCCTGGCACTGGGTCTTATAGCTTTGCCCAGGGGACCAGACACTGGTCCCTTGGGCTGGCCATTGGGGTGGTGGGCATGACTGCTGTCTTTACTAAGACAGGAGTCATGTTTGGGTGGTAGTGCGTCAGAAAATGACACTAGGCTGGTTAGGGGCATACTTAATGCTGCTAACCAGCCTAGCGTCATTTCTGACCCACTAATGCCTCCCCCCCCCGAGTAGTGTCTTTTTTTTAGACGCTAGCCTGTTCTATGTGCCACCGTCCGCCATTCCATAAGTATGGCACCCGGCAGGTGCTATGGAATGGCACTAGTAGGCGTTTAAAAATATGGTCCTACGTTTAGTATCCTTTCCTTGTTAAAGGGGCAGGGCATGTGGGATGAGGAGCACTGAGGGGAGTGCACTGTGCACTCCTGTAGGAAGCTGGCCCGGTGTGTGGTGGGTACCTATGGTACTTACACCTTATACCAGGTCCAGGTATCCCCTCTCAATGAAATGTAGGCAGTGTCTAGAAGCTAGGTTCTCTAGAGGTAGCTGTGAATGAGCAGCCAAGGCTTATCTAGGAGACATGCAAAGCTCATGCAATACCACTACAGTCACATAGTACTTACACAGAAGAAAGAAAACACTTGGCTGTACAAAAATAAAGGTACTTTATTTTTGGAACACAGTATCTGAAAATACCAGAGAGGCAACCCTTCAATAGGAGGTAAGTAAATGCACTACATAAACACACTAATAAACAGTAAGAAGCATAGAAACGTTAGAAAACAGTGTAAAATAGCAATTTGCAATAGTAGCCCTAGGGGGAGCCCAAACCATATGCTAAGAAAGTGGAATGCGAACACAGGGTCCCCACCTAGGTAAGTGAATCGTATAGAGGGGAGCTGGAAGTACCAGGAAACCACACAGGTAATCAATGGAGTACACCCCAGCGACCGGGAATGCAGGAGTAAAACAATGGATTGCCCTAAAACCACCCCAAAGGATGAAAAGAAGAAAATTAAGACACCCAGAACAGCCTGTAAGGAAACAGCCGCGAAAAAACAAAGATGGTGACTTGTGGAAAGAGGGGACCAAGTCCAGAAGTGTCAATGGAGTCCATGGGGAGTAGGCGATACTACCCACCCAGAGGTACCTTTCGGAGTTGGTCGACGAAGAAGGAAGACAGGTCAGCACTGTAGCACAGAAGCCGGAGAAGAGTTCCTGATGTGTGCAAAAGGTGTCCCAAGCTGGAACCTGGATGGCAGATAAGTGTTGCTGAAGGATTTCCACCAACAGGCTTCGGCAAAGACAAACTCGCGGTTGGAGGAAAAAGGATGCAGCCGGAGACCAGCAAGGTCTAGGAGGACTCTACCCATGAGGGGGAGTCACAGGGGACCCCCCATGTCGCAGAAGGCCCACACGAGCAGAGGCAGCACCCACAAGTGTCCCACATGACAGGGACACAGAGTTTGTTGAAGCAGCCCACGCAGCACCACAGAAGTTGCTCCCACGTCGCCGTAGGAGCACGCAGAGGTCCAGAAGTTGCAGGAGGGAGTGTTGGGGGATGGAGCAACACATCGCCTGAAGTTCTCCTTGGAGGTGAAGCAACAAACCTTGGCAGATGCAAAGGACGCAGTGCACGGGGGTACTGTCTTGCGTGGAGTGGAAAGGAATTAACACCACCAAATTGCCAAAGTTGGTAGAGAGGACCAAGGGCAACTCTCCGGGCCACCACCTGTGATGCAGGACCCACGCCACTCAGGATGAGGGGAGATCCAAGCAGCTGGTAGTCGATGCAGCCAGGTACCTGTAGTTACAGGGGAGTCATGCCTTCACCCCAAGGGAGATTCCTTCTTCTTCATGTGCAAGCTGAAGAGTTGCAGTCTTCTTAGGATGCACAGCTGGGGAAATGTTGCAAAGCTGGCAGGAGTTACGGATACAATGTTGCAGAAGTGTCGTCCTCGTGGATCTGCAGCTTGCAGGTTTCTGGAGGGTCCACTTGTGGTTCCTGAGGCCAGAAGTCGAAGTAAAGGTTGCAGATGAGTCCTGCTGGAGTCTTGCAAGCCGAATCTGAGGACCCACCCCAGAGGAAGACCCTATATAGCCCAAAGAGGGGACTTGGTCACCTAACCAGATAACAACCTATCAGAGGGTGCCTCTGACATCACCTGCCTGGCCTGGCCACTCATATGCTCCCAGAGTTCTCTGCCAAACTTGGAATCAAGATGGCAGAACAATGGGACCCTCTGAAGGAGCTCTGGGCACCACCCCTGGGGTGTTGATGGACAAGGGTGGGATCACTCCACTTTCCATTGTCCAGTTTTGCGCCAGCCAGTCACACTTATTTCCAAAGGGGGAGGGTGTTACCTCCTCTCCCAAAGGAAATCCTTTGTTCTGCCTTCCTGGGCTTGACCAGATCAAGCAGCAGGAGGGCAGAAACCCATCTGAGGGGTGGCAGCAGCTGGGCTGCCCGGGAAACCCCTGTAAGTCTGGTGCTAGCAAGCTCCTCTAAGGAGCCCCCAGAGTGCTTTGGATCATACTTCCAATACTTGCAGCAGTATTGGGGTATGATTCCGACATGTTTGATACCAAACATGCTCAGGTTCGGAGTTACTATTATGTAACTGGGTGGTGACATTTGTCCAGTACACGTGTAAAATTGTGTCCCCACACTCACGAAGTCCAGTAAAATGGAGCTGGGATTTGTTGGGGCACCTCTCCTAGTGCAGGGGTGCCCTCACACACAGGTACCTGCACCCTGCCCTCTGGGCTGAGAGGGCCTACCATAGGGGTGACCTATTGTGACCTGGTGCAGTTACCTGTAGTAAAACTGGGTGCATGCATCCAGTTCACGCAGGCTGCAATGGCAGGCCTCCAGAACCCTTTGCATGGGCTTCCTATGGGTGGCAGAATAACTGCTGCAACCCGTAGGGATCCCCTGGAACCCCAATCCCCTGGGTACCTAGGTCCCATATACTAGGGACTTACATGGGGCACCAGTATGCCAATTGTGGGGAGAAAAGGTTACCAGCAACCACATTTAGAGGAGAGAGCACAGTCACTGGGGTCCTGGATAGCAGGATCCCAGTGAACACAGTCAAACACACTGACTAACAGGCCACAAGTGGGGGTAACCAAGCTAGAAAGAAGCTACTTTCCTACAACTCCCCTCAGAGTGCATGTGTGTTTGGCGGGCCGTCTCGGGCTAGCCAAACACACATGCGCATTGTGCTTTCTCCAGCCCTGGCACTGTGGTGCCGGGCTGAGAGAGCAGGCAAAGGCTCCCAGTCTGCCTGGGAGCGCCCTGGGTGGGTGCTCCCAGCCAGTCCTAATGCTGCTTTGAGGAGTGTCAGGATTGGCCGCAGGGCAAGCTGGGAGCCTGTGTCTGCCTAGCCTGGTGCGGAGACGACAGAGGGTCTGCGGTACAGAGGTCTTTTTTTTTTAGGTTATAAATGTCCCCCCCATCCTGTATCCCCCGTGAGCCACGGCTGCAAACCGCAATATTTTTGAATGTGAAAGCGGATATTGACTGCCTTCATGCAATGGTATTAAGAAAAATGTTGAGCAAATATTTATACAGTAAACCCTTCTGCCATGGCCGGGATATGGGACATAATCACGTCAATGTTTGAGACATCGAGGAAATTAGATATCACTATATCATTAATCACTTTTAAATCTTGGACCACCTTCCAATATACCCCATCAGCTTTGCACACAGGGTGAAGGGGGCTGTTGCATGGGCTTGATTCTATTCTTCAGATAATATCCCATCTCAATAACTCTTGCATTACAGGCTCAATTACTGCTTCCTGTGAAAATGTATATTGGAGTACCTATAGTAATCTTACACTCTTCTTCAAACTTACATGTACCAGCTGGGCACTGTGCATCTTCCCTATTTCTTCACTCTTCATTTCCTAGAATCCAGTCGCATTGTGTTGTACAAATTTTCAGGAATCTCATTTAAATCTTGAGTGTCATACTCTGCACTATCGTCAGAGGCATCACTTTAAAATATGTTTTAGGATCTTGTTTGTATGAAGATATCCTCAAGTGGTCTTGCTCAATAGATCCCTTCTCAACAAATTACTGGCCTGTATTAACTGGACAAAATTCATATTGTCCTGTGATGATACCTACAGTAACCTGGATGGGCTTTGAAATGGGATGAGTGATAACAGAACTGTAAATGCTGACTGCTTGTACTGATTTTCCTGAGAGGAGTAATTGGGGTACATCTGTAGGTCTTATTGTAAAACATGCAACCCCAGTATCAACCAAGAAAACCACAAGCTGTCCATTCATTCTCCCTTCACATAGGGTCCTTCTTGATCTACTGGGAGCAAAGGAATAGGCAAACAGTTACCCCCTCACTTGTGTAGCCCTATGGGACTTAACTAGGTTCCATCAGAACTCCTGAGGTAGAAGCAAAATGAAGAACAGCATTGTTTAGCACAGACACTGTCTGGGCTGCAGGCACCATGGCAGAGAGAGGAGGAGCAGCTGTTGGATAGAACTGAGTTGGCGCTACAGTCGGAAGAGTAAGAACAGCCATTAGGGGTTGGGGTGATTTGCCCAGCCGGTGGGTTGAATTGATTCTGAGGGACTGCCCCTGTGGCATTACCCCTTTCTCATTCTGGGCAATTGTTTCTCCAGTCTCCTGGCTTTCCACACCTGAAACATGAATTGCTTTGACATTCCCCATCCCTGTTGCTTCTTCTCCTTTACCTTTCTCAGCCTTTCTCAGCCACCTCGGCCTCTTCTCATATGTACTGGTTTGTTTGCACATGCACCCATACTGCCAGCTACGCATCTGATGTCTGTACAAAAATTAATCATCCTCCTGTTTACAATAAAGATATTCACTACAATTTAGTGCACATGCCAGCATTTTCTATATTATTTTAGCTTGCCAACAGATAACAGACTGTTGCGCCTGAGTGCTAATATAGAGCTGCAGTCCCATCACAATCTCATCACAAAAGCTGACAACAATTCCCAGATGAGCTGCATCCTCAAATCCTCTATGCTGCTTCTACACTTACGATAATCTTTCAGAATAAGCACGTATATTCTTGTCTTTAGTCTGAGTACTCTGCATGATTTTTTACCGATGTACACGTTGCTGTGGCACTGTTGTCTTTAAATACTGCATCACCTCTTTGTAATTTTCCATCACTACTGAGTGTTCAAATTTTTGATGCACACGCAGAGCTTCTGCATCCAGCCACTTCACGGACACCTTACAACTGCCCCACAAGTAACTTTGTTATTCTTCCTACTTCGGTGTGTCACTTTTTGGGGCCTTCCTGTAAACTCGGAAAGTCCTTTGAAAATTACCACAAATAATACCTGGTCCAAGGTACATTAATATGTATCGGTTGTCCGTCGGACCCCAGTACCTCTCTCAATGGATATTCCTCCAACAAATCTGTATGCATTTCTGAAATATCACCCTCAGTCTCTGCTGTCTGATTTGTTTGCGACTCTTTATCCTTTATCAACCTTACATATCCTCCTACTTTCTTACCTTTTTCAACAAATCCTCAAACCAATGCTGCAACATCAACAATTTTTTCCTCACCTCTGCCTCATTCAAATTTAATATGTGTAACAAATGTATTCTCTTTTTTCTGCAAATCCACTCTTAGAAGCCCAGCTATTATTATAAAAAGTTAATGACTTGCCACTCTCACTGACTACTAGCCTGAACTAGCAAATGAACAAGATCATTTCCACTTACTCCTTCCCATGCCAGCCTTTCTTTGAAAATGTGTCATAATATTTCAACAGTTTCTCCAGGAGTTTCTCTGGCACTGTTTTTTGTGCATAAAGTGTAAACGAACATTCAAAAGATCTTCAACAAGGCAATCCTTCTCCGTTCCCTCAGCCGCCCAAGATGCTACTAAATATAGATATTAGCAGCCTCTTCACAACACCTTCACACCAACAGTCCCTTCGCTTATGCAAGAAGTCCTTGCGCACCTTTCCCTTTACTTTAATTTTGTTACCCCTACAAGTCGCTTGCAGTTCCTATTCATTCCGCACCTCAACCTCTACTGGTCGAGGTGGCTTTTTCCATTCATTCAAGTATCTTTGCAAGTTCTACAGATGTTGCGTTTCAAATGACCTCATCTCAGGAAATTGGAATTTCTTGTCCTTCTTAGTGAGTTTATGCTTTCATCCACAAATAATTATGCATGTTGATCATTATCGACATTTCGGGCAGGGGTGGTCCCTTGGAGGGAGGTAGCTGTGCCGCGTCTAACCTGCCTTAAAGTTAGACTTACCCATGACTGGGGAAACTTACTATCCAAGCATCTGGAGGGAAACTGCCCCTCCTAAGACATCTTCACACTCTTACCTGAGGGGAACCACTCCTCCTAAGACACTTCTGCACTTACAACTTCTAAAGGAGAAATCTGGCACAGTTCATCTATCTTCTGTGTCTATGAAAGTCTGAATAAGGGTGAGGTCCTCTATCACGTCTGCCTGTAACCTCTAATCAATTTCCACACCCGAAGGACCTACTCCTTCAGCATAAATCACTCATAAACCTGGATGGGAGTCACCCCTTTTCTGAATGAAAACACAGACACTTTTCCTTCACTAGATTGCCCTTTTACAAGGTGAATGGAAAGGGAAAAAACTGGCATGCTTTCCAACTCTCAAAGGCAACCAAAGTGCAGTTTATCTATACATGCTCCTGTTAACCTTTACTCTCTGTACCCTGCCCTCAAAGAACTACTATGGTTAAGAATGTGTCACTTACCAATGCAACCAAGTAGAGCTTTGAAGCAGAGGTCAGACTGTTAGGTGAATATCTCTTTGTTTCGCAAGCTTTCTGTGTCTGCTGAGATCACTGTGACTTGGCTGCACGGATCCTCTGATCCGACAATATGGTTCAACAGTGTGCCCTTGTTTCCCCATCAAACTGTCAATGCTGAGTTCTTGAATAATATTAATTAGGGTTGTTCTTTGAGAGTGAAGTTTATTCTGCTGAATGACATACACCAAGCTAATGCTCAAACAATGTCTGACACATACACTTTAAGAACAAATGATATACCCTTTAACAGCAACAGAACAGTTTGGTTTTCAAGCAATAAAGACAGTTGTGCATTCATTAGACATATTAACAATTCCCCGCGGGTACAAATGATAACATTAGAAAAACTGTGTATTTTTTCTATTGCAAGAACAACTTAGCAAACAAGACATCGTATTTCACTTCCTCACTTTATCATGCTGTAAGTAGATGCAAAACACCATTTTCATTTTTAGCTTCAGAAACCTAAGCATGTGTTAGTGCTGCAGACATATGCTTATGTTGTTAATAAATGATGGAATTGGTTCAGTTGCATGCAAGTCGGTTAGTTAGCGTTATAAAAAAAACCTTGGGGAGGCAGAATGCCCAGCTCCAAGATGAAGCTCCTTGCATTTGGAAAGCAATCTGCTTCAATAAATACCTCAGGGGACCCTGTATATCCCCACAGCTGTGAGGAAAAAGGGTAGAAACTCCACAGGGCTGCCTCTCACGGCATTACAGTAACCGTTGATAACTGCACACACACAAGAGAGGTTGGTGTATCTTTCTGGCCTTCCAACATGGTGGCTCCAAGGTAAATGAGAGCTGCGGTGTACCCATACAGGTGATCGAGCTTGAACGCACGTGAGGTCTGGACACCAGCGATGACCACTGTGACTGAGTGCCCCACAGCAGGGGTCCAGCACAGAGAGAGAATAATCTCAGCTGGTGGCCTGCTGGATGAGCTGTGCAGGCTACTGTGTGGCCTCTGGTCGGATGTGCAACTACCATTGGCCTGCTATCTCCTGCCCCCCGTGGACATCTACACCCGGTGAGTGGGTCGAGGGGGCTGTACGACCTGCTCGTGCTTTCCGGACAGAGTGAGTGGACGGCAAAGGCCACCTGACCCCTCATCCAATCTGACAATATCCATGTGATTCCATAAAGGTAGTGATAAGAATCAAAGCCTGATACAAGTGGAGACTAATAGCACTCGCATCCAGGGAGCCTCATATAATTCATCCAATGCTCACCTGAGAGTTGAATCAAGCAAGCTCACAACTGCTGCCTCAGAGAGTGCGAGAGGCCCATGTTGAAGCACGTTGCCGAATCGACAACCTTGGCTTGAATAATCAGCAATTGTATGTTTCCGTAACACTGTAAACCTTGCCGACAGCCACGTGTAGTCATCCTCTCAAAATATAAAGAACTATCCTGAATCAAACAGTGTTTGTACGTGCTTGCAACGTGGATGTTGTCAGACTGGATGAGGAGCCAGTGGGCCTTCGTCTTTCACTCACTATGTCTGGATTCCATGAGACCTGGAGCACAGCTCAAGGTTGCCCCTTCCATTTTGGGTGCAGTCCTGATGAAGACCCTTTGTTTAAGATTTCTAAGTGGCTCCTCCTTTCCTTGGGTTGAAACGTTGACAATATTTTTGTGATTTCACCTGCATTGCATTCCTTTTCCACATGAGGGGCATAGGAATGAACAATGCCACCCCCATTTTTGGATGGACTGTATATTGATACTCAGGATTATATACAGACAGGTTATAAACTAACTCTGCATGATTCACTACATGTCGGTCTTGTATTTTTGTATGAGCACTTATGTATAGGTATTTTGTATAACAAAGCAGCAACCATTGTATTCCAAGATGTGAAATATATTCATGATTATTTTCAAATATAGTTGGAAGAATTTTTCATTGATTTGTTTCTGTTGTTGTTTTTCCTCTATGCTCTTTCTTTTCTGTCTCTAAATGATTGTGCGTTCACTGTACAGAATTGTGGTATATTAATTTGGTTATATATCCTTTATATGTGTTCGGAGGACATCTTTGTTATATGTACCACAATATACCCCTGTGAGTTTTTGGGTCACCCCATTGTTTTGTAACCATTTTATGTTAAAACTAATTTATATATAAGTGTGCCATTCCCAAGCTATGAGATAAAAAAGGAGGGATCTTAGTAATCTCTTATCCATCCATGTTGCATTTCTTTTGAGCCACAGGAAATAGCGTGGAACAACAAGGTATCCTGCATGGTGTGACACTGTACCCAAAGCTTGCTTACTAAGTGTGTAAATTGTCAATCTTCATGTATAACCTTAACGGACAAAGTGACTAAAGGAATGTGTACGTAGGGTTCATACCAGGCAGATCAACTGCCCATAACCTGCATTCTGTCTTTGCTTTAATTCAACAACTAAATCCTTAAATTGAAGTAGTGGTAGTCTTTTTAGACACCACCAAGCGCTCAGACTCACTTGAATGGGAGTTTCTCTTTGCAGTACTAGGCATGATGGGACTCTGTGTGTGTTTTTTTACCTTGATTCGCCTGTTATATAAATCTCCCACCGCTAGGGTTAGGCTAAGGGGAACTTATTTCAGATCCCATTATTACCGGAAGGGGCAACCAACAGAGATGGCCGTTCTCCCCTTTACTTTATGCCCTGGCCTTAAAATCATTGGCATGTGCCAATCCACAACTTTATGCTAACAAAGTCTTTTAAGTTCCTTATATGCAGATGACGTTACCTGATACTTGTGCATTCCGGCTCAAAATCTTAGTCTTGTGATTAGAGATTCTCTTTAGAGCACTATCTGGGATCTCAAATAATTGGAATAAGTTAACTATATTTGCTTTGATGCCTGGGACACAGGTCTGCACTTTGGATTTCCACTCCCTTGGTGTCCGTCTTCTATTAAATATCTCAGTATCTGGATAAGTCTTGATACAAAAACAGTAATAATAACAAACTATAGTGCTGCAATGGCAAATATCGAAGACTAGATTAAACAATGGATCCTTTATAGGGAGAAGTGCCAGATTGAAGGCGTTTACAACTTTTTCAATTATAAAAAGCACCCTACGCTACTGCCTAATAGAGGGGCTGCATAGATACACGTAAAGGTGGACACAAACCAAAAAAGGAGAAGGAAAGGTAGAAGAAATGGAAGGTAGGAGAAAAAGGAAGTGAATAAGGTGAAAAATAAAGGAATAGTGAAATAACAAAAAGGAAAGAAGAAACGTAGGAAACAGAGTCAAGGAAAAGAACGAATGAAAGAGAAAGAAGGAAAGGATGAACAAAGAATAGAGGAAGAAAGGAATAGAGAAGTCAATGAAAGAAAACAAAGAACAAAGGAAAGGAACAGATGAGAAGACAAAGCAGCAAGAAAGGAGAGATAAGTAAAGGAGGTAAGATGTGAATCAGAGTTGAAGAGAAAGGGAGTAAATAAGTAATGAAGCAGAGGAGAAAAGGAAAGAAGGACAAAGAGGGTGAGACAGACAGAGGAAGTAAGGAGAGAATGAAAGAAAACAAGAAGCAGAGGACAGAAAGACGGATAGAAGGACAGGAAAAAGAGCTGAAGGAAAGAAGGAATGCAGGAGAGAAGGAAAAAAAAAAAAAAAAGGAGAAGGCAAGAAAGGACCAAATGACAGAAAGAAAACAAGGAAAATGAATACATAGAAAAAAGAAATAAATAAATAAAAAGGAAAAGAAAGGGGGAAAGAAGGTAAGCTAGAGAGAGAAAGATGGAAAGAAAGAGTAAGCAGACAGAAAAAAGACAATAAGGAACAAAGAAAAAGAAAGATGAAGAAAACACATAAAGGGAAAGAAAGAATAAGAGAACAGAGAGAGAGAAATGAAAGAAGAAAAGTACGTGCTAAATGACTGTCTGAAGTCATGAAAGGAAAACTTTTTCGTGGTAGTTTTCAGAAAGGTTAACAAACAATGTGCGCTGAGGCATTTATGTTCAGGCGTTTTAAGGAGTAGCAGCAGCACACAGAACCGTACTCACAGTGTTTTTAAGTGGAGCATTATCAGATAGGGATGCTGGTGAATATTTTGTAACTCCAGGCAGCGAGCTACTCCAACACAGCCTGTGAGCTCCTGGTAGCTCGCAATCAACATGTTGGAGAAGCATGCTCTAAAGAAAATGGTTATTTTACCCTGATTCATGTTCATGTTCTATAACATACCTATTCCTCTTAACACTTTCATGACAGTGGGACCTCACATGGTTACTCTTGCATGGGAATGTTGACAGTCCAGAATTCATAGGGAAGTTTGATCATTACACTAGGAGCGGGGGATATGGCAGCTTCAGGTTGTGAACTACATTTGTGTGGAAAAGCATACTGTTTCACTCCTCATTGTAACTGGCTCATTTAGCTGTTGAGCAGGCTAATGCACATCCAATCCTTCTGACCACTATGTTTGGTCCAATGCTGTGGATGTGTGGAATATAACTAAGTGCCTAGTTCACAACTTGCATGGGATGATCTTCGGAAAAGATTACCATGAACAATCCTATACACTGCAAAACAATCACTGGTCCACTACCCTAAAAGTCAACTTACTGTTGAGAAGTCATCCTCTCACAGGATACAAAACTAGGGGTTGGCCAAAGTCAGGGACCTATTCCCAGGAGGAAAATTCCTTGCACGTGTTAATATTGTAAATAATAAGGACTCCACTGTATTAGACTGCTTTGTGAATTTCCGGTTTGGGGAGCATGAAAGGTGAACTACCCCTCTTTTCCTCAGGAATCCAAGCTTGCAAACTTTTATGAAATCGGAAGAAACTCAATAACCGCTGTTACCCAGTGTTGACCCTTACATAACATTAAATAGCACCTCAAAACTGCTGCAATATTTTATAAGCATCTTGGTCTGCCATCTATTTGTAGATGGTAACTGGCAGAAATAAACAGTCAGATTGCTAACGTCTCAGTCATCCTTGCCAGAAATGAGTCATTAATTGTGCCTTTCTCTTTGTAACTATTTCCTCGGGTAAACCCATGTACCCTAAAGATTTTTTTTAGGAAAATATGTACAAGCTGAGGGGCTGCAGGTAATCTGATTAGATTATTAAAATGGGCAGCTTCAGTAGAGCATGAAATCACAGAACTCTTCATAGGTCCCTCAGCGGCGGCCATTTTGAAGCCAGAGTAGAAGTTCACCATGATCCAGAGGGTCATTGTTAAACAATTGCAATACATAGTTGTTGCAGCCAGGACATTATTGCCGGAATTAGGAGAAACCTTGCAGACTGTGGCTATACCTTTAGCTTTAACAAAAGACTGCATACAGAGAATTATTCTAGGAAACCATTTGTATTTAATAATTTGAGACTGCATTTCAAGCACAGATCCAGGTTTCACCATTTAAAGATGATGAACCTGTATTTGCACACATTATTTTCATGTCAGGAGTGGAAAGGATTTACATCTCTTTACAGACTGTAAGCCTTTCTTTTTTGTGTTGTAATTCAGAATTAATAAAAGTAATGAATGTGACTGCATGCTAGCATGCAAACTTTATACTACAAATGTGTGTGTGTTATGTTTCAGTTTAGGAACTTGTCCATTTGAATCGAATTTGAATCACAAATGTGTTTGTATAATGGAATGCAGTTGTTTGTAGTGAGAAAAGCATAATAGCTCAGAATACAGTTGATCTTTACTTCATAGATAACTGTATTTCAGCCGTAGGAAGACATTGAGTTTCAACAAGCCTTACACAGTTTGAGATACAGAGCTATACTAATAGTATATACTATGTGCATGGGCGTAGGAAGTGTGGGGGGTGCGGGGGACGTATCCCCCCCAGATTGTGGAGGGTGGGGGACACAGGGATGAAGGTGGGGGGGACAAGGGGACAAAATAATTTCACCTTTTACATCTATTATTCAGAGGGCCATTAGCGCACAAAAGCGCTACTTATAATAGCCCTGCACTGACCATCCTCCAATCTGATGGTAACAGAATGAAGGTGAGTCAGGAGGCCCTCTGCCGTTTTGTTTGTCCTGTTCACAGCTGTGGGCATTAAGGGTGCTCATAAGAACAAAGGGCACGAGGAGGAGAAGATTTTGGATGATTACTGTCTGCATCACCTGTGTAGGAAAGTACCATCTTGCCTGGCATGTTACCCCCATATTTCACTGTATATATGTTGTTTTAGTTGTATGTGTCACTGGGACCCTGCCAGCCAGGGCCCCAGTGCTCATAAGTATGTGCCCTGTATGTGTTACCTGTGTTATGACTAACTGTCTCACTGAGGCTCTGCTAACCAGAACCTCAGTGGTTATGCTCTCTCATTCTCTTTCCAAATTGTCACTAACAGGCTAGTGACCAATTTCACCAATTTACATTGGCATACTGGAACCCCTTATAATTCCCTAGTATATGGTACTGAGGTACCCAGGGTATTGGGGTTCCAGGAGATCCCAATGGGCTGCAGCATTTCTTGTGCCACCCATAGGGAGATCTGACAATTCTTACACAGGCCTGCCAGTACAGCCTGAGTGAAATAACGTCCACGTTATTTCACAGCCATTTACCACTGCACTTAAGTAACTTATAAGTCACCTACATGTCTAACCTTTACCTGGTAAAGGTTGGGTGCTAAGTTACTTAGTGTGTGGGCACCCTGGCACTAGCCAAGGTGCCCCCACATTGTTCAGGGCAAATTCCCCGGACTTTGTGAGTGCGGGGTCACCATTACACGCGTGCACTATACATATGTCACGACATATGTATAGCGTCACAATGGTAACTCCGAACATGGCCATGTAACATGTCTAAGATCATGACATTGTCACCCCAATGCCATTCTGGCATTGGGGAGACAATTCCATGATCCCCCGAGTCTCTAGCTCAGACCCGAGTACTGCCAAACTACCTTTCCCGGGGTTTCACTGCAGCTGCTGCTGCTGCCAACCCCTCAGACAGGTTTCTGCCCTCCTGGGGTCCAGCCAGGCTTGGCCCAGGAAGGCAGAACAAAGGACTTCCTCAGAGAGAGGGTGTTACACCCTCTCCCTTTGGAAAAAGGTGTCAGGGCTGGGGAGGAGTAGCCTCCCCCAGCCTCTGGAAATGCTTTGATGGGCACAGATGGTGCCCATCTCTGCATAAGCCAGTCTGCACCAGTTCAGGGATCCCTCAGCCCTGCTCTGGCGCGAAACTGGACAAAGGAAAGGGGAGTGACCACTCCCCTGACCTGCACCTCCCCTGGGAGGTGCCCAGAGCTCCTTCAATGTGCTCCAGACCTCTGCCATCTTGGAAATAGAGGTGCTGCTGGCACACTGGACTGCTCTGAGTGGCCAGTGCCAAAAGGTGACGTCAGAGACTCCTTCTGATAGGCTCCTTCAGGTGTTGCTAGCCTATCCTCTCTCCTAAGTAGCCAAACCTCCTTTTCTGGCTATTTAGGGTCTCTGCTTTGGGGAATTCCTTAGATAACGAATGCAAGAGCTCATCAGAGTTCCTCTGCATCTCTCTCTTCACCTTCTGCCAAGGAATCGACTGCTGACTGCGCTGGAAGCCTGCAAAACTGCAACAAAGTAGCAAAGACGACTACTGCGACCTTGTAACGCTGATCCTGCCGCCTTCTCAACTTTTTTCCTGGTGGTGCATGCTCTTGGGGGTAGTCTGCCTCCTCTCTGCACTAGAAGCTCCAAAGAAATCTCCAGTGGGTCGACGGAATCTTCCCCCTGCAACCGCAGGCACCAAAGAACTGCATCACCGATCCTCTGGGTCTCCTCTCAGCATGACGAGCGAGGTCCCTTGAACTCAGCAACTCTGCCCAAGTGACTCCCACAGTCCAGTGACTCTTCAGTCCAAGTTTGGTGGAGGTAAGTCCTTGCCTCCCCACGCTAGACTGCATTGCTGGGAACCGCGTGTTTTGCACCTACTCCGGCTCCTGTGCACTCTTCGAGGATTTCCTTTGTGCACAGCCAAGCCTGGGTCCCCGGCACTCTAACCTGCATTGCACGACCTCCTGAGTTGTCCTCCGGCTTCGTGGGACCCTCTTGTGCAACTTCGGGTGAGCTCCGGTTCACTCCACTTCGTAGTGCCTTTTCCGGCACTTCTGCGGGTGCTGCTTGCTTCTGAGTGGGCTCTTTGTCTTGCTGGGCGCCCCCTCTGTCCCCTCACGCAATTGGTGACATCCTGGTCCCTCCTGGGCCACAGCAGCATCCAAAAACCCTAACCGCGACCCTTGCAGCTAGCAGGGCTTGTTTGCTGCCTTTCTGCACGGAAACACTTCTGCACGACTCTTTACGACGTGGGACATCCATCCTCCAAAGGGGAAGTTTCTAGCCCTTGTCGTTCTTGCAGAATCCACAGCTTCTACCATCCGGTGGCAGCTTCTTTGCACCCACAGCTGGCATTTCCTGGGCATCTGCCCACTCCCGACTTGATCGTGACTCTTGGACTTGGTCCCCTTGTTCCACAGGTACTCTCATCAGGAAATCCATAGTTGTTGCATTGCTGGTGTTGTTGTTTCTGGCAGAATTCCCCTATCACGACTTCTGTGCTCTTTGGGGAACTTAGGTGCACTTTGCACCCACTTTTCAGGGTCTTGGGGTGGGCTATTTTTCTAACCCTCACTGTTTTCTTACAGTACCAGCGACCCTCTACAAGGTCACATAGGTTTGGGGTCCATTCGTGGTTCGCATTCCACTTCTAGAGTATATGTTTTGTGTTGCCCCTATCCCTGTGTGCCCCCATTGCATTCTATTGTGACTATACATTGTTTGCACTGTTTTCTATTGCTATTACTGCATATTTTGGTATTGTGTACATATATCTTGTGTATATTTGCTATCCTCATACTGAGGGTACTCACTGAGATACTTTTGGCATATTGTCATAAAAATAAAGTACCTTTATTTTTAGTATATCTGTGTATTGTGTTTTCTTATGATACTGTCCAAGTGACACTAGTGGTACTGTAGGAGCTTCACTCGTCTCCTAGTTCAGCCTAAGCTGCTCTGCTAAGCTACCTTTTCTATCAGCCTAAGCTGCTAGACACCCCTCTACACTAATAAGGGATACCTGGGCCTGGTGCAAGGTATAAGTACCCCTTGGTACTCACTACAAGCCAGTCCAGCCTCCTACAACCTGCTGCCGCCTTGAAGAGGAGCACTGCAGGAGGCCTTTAAGAGGAGCTGCAGGACAATGAGGAAGATCTAAAGAGGAAACAGAGTCCCACTCAGCCTGGTGCCTGCAGGCTAGAAAGGAGACTGTGAAACACAGTATTTGTATTTGCCGAAGATCACACCAGTTGATGAAACAGTGAAGTCGAGATTGGGCCCAGATACACAACAATTTAGGTTTTAGAAGGGTATAGTTTTCCAAGATTTATGCTTAATGCTTTTTTATCTAGGTAACAAAGGGCTTGATTATAGCGTGGCTAACAGGGAGAAGCCATATTTCATTTCGGGCCGTTATGCCTAGCGTTATTATTTATGTTGTTGTTATTGTTACATACTTAAGCATATTGAAGTATATTATCTTTTCTTTATCTTTTCTTCACTCTACTCTGAAACAATCTATCCTATGCCACTGCACCCTATACCACTTTTCTCCACTCTGTGCTACTCTACGCCTCTGCAATCTATGCTGTACCACTCCACTCTACATCACTCTACTCTGCAGCACTCTACACTACGCCACTGCAATCTATGCTATTCTACTCTAACTATTGTACACTACGCCCCTGCACTCAGCCAATGCACTCTTCACCACTTTACTCAAAACCAATGCACTCTATGCCACTACACTCTATGCCAATCTACTCTGCACCACAGCACTCTATTCCACTGCTTTCAATGCCACTGTACTCTGCGCCACAGCACTCTAGGCGACTGCACTCTATGCCACTCTACAATACACCACTGTACTCTGCGACCCTCTAATCTGCAACATTACACTCTGTCACTGAACTCCACGCCACTCTACTCTGCACCACTGCATTCAATGCCACTGTACTCTGTCCCAATGCACTCTTTTCTGCACCACTGCACTCTAATCTACTCTACACCACTCCACTGTAGGTACTTCACTCTACTTTGAAATCATCTCCTCTATGCCACTGCAATCTACGCAATTCCACTCTTTGCTATGCCAGTCTAATCTACCCTGCACCACTCCAATGTACCCTGCGCCACTCCAATCTGCTCTGCACTTCTCTATGCTACTGCACTCTACATCACTATGCTCCACTCTGCAACAATCTACTCTTCACCACTATACTGTACTCTGCAGCAATCTACTCTATGCCACAGCACTCTATGCAACTCTATTCTACTCTGCACCACTGTACTCTAAGCCACTCTTCTCTACTCTGCATTACTCTACATCACTGCACTCTACACCAATGCATTCTATGCCACTCTACTCTACACCACTGCCCTTTATGACACTCTGTTCTGCAACACTGCACTCTGCCACTGAACTATACTCCTCTCTACTCTGCACCACGGCACTCTACTCTGCACCGCTCAACTATATGCCACTTTACTGCACTCTACACCAATGTACTATATGCCACTACACTCTATGCCACTCTACTCTGCATCACTGCACTCTGCACCAGTCTACTCTATCTTGCACCACTCCACTCTACCATGCACTGCATCACTCTATGACACATCACTCTGAACCACTGCAATCTATGCTGTGCCACTCCACTCTGCTCTCCTCTACTCTTCACCACTCTACACTACTGCACTGTACGCTAAACCAGTGCAGTCTTCGTCAATGCACTCTACACCACTTTACTCAAAACCAATGCACGCTATACCACCACTCTACACCAATCTACTTTGCACCACTGTACTCTATGCCACTTCACTCTAGACCACCCAACTCCACTCTATGACACTTCACTCTGACATTACATTCCATGATACTAGACTCTGACACTCTATTCCATTAAACTCTAACACTTTCTCCACTCTGTAACTCCCTACACAACTCCCTATACGCCACTCCATTCCACTTTACTCCACTGTATGCCACTCCACACCACTCTATGCCACTTCAGTCTGCAATACTCTACTCAACGCCACTGCACAACCCTCTATGCCACTCCACTATACAACAATGTACTATGCTCAACAGCAGTCTACCCAACTTTCTCTATGCAAGTTCACGTTACTTTACTTCACTCTACTCCAGTTCACTCATAAATGCCTTTCCACTCTACGACACTCTACCACTCCACTCTATGACACTCTACTACACTGTGACACTACTCCACTCTACTACTACTTTATGGCATTGGCGCTTGATTAGAGATTCAGATATCCATTGATTGCCTTCACACTCATATTAGACGTGAGTCAGATTTATCTTGGCCGTTTTGGTTACAAGCACTCTGTAACCCTTTTAACTCAAGCTTAACGAAGGCTTAGGATGATCCTGATACTTGTCTAGGGGATCGAAATATCGTCGGCCAAAGTACCTTGACTTGAATTTGTGATATTGTACATAAGTTGGCATAAGCATAGGTACTATGAGCTAATGACTTCTTGATTCACTATTTGAGTCATTCATGTAAAAGTGGGTGTATAAAAGCTTGTAAATCATTATTGTGGATGCTAACCTTGTAGGAAAGTAGCCTCTTTCTAGCTTGGTTACTCCCACATTTGGCCTGTTTGCCAGTGTGTTTGAGTGTGTCTACTGGGATCCTGCTAATCAGGACCCCAACAGTTATGCTCTCTCCCTTAAATTGTGGTTGTTGCATACTGGTAACTCAGTATTTCACCCAAGACTGGCATACTGGTGCCCCCTTATAAGTCCCTATTATATGGTACTTGGGTACCCAGAGCATTGGGGTTCCAGGAGATCCCTATGAGCTGCAGCATTTATTTTGCCATAGGGTGCCCATGCAAAGGCTTCTGCAGGACTGCCATTGCAGCCTGCGTGAAAAGGTGCATGCACCCTTTCACTGCCAGTTACACTGCACCAGGTCACTTATAATTCACCCCTATAGCAGGCCCTCCAGCCCTGAGGGTAGGGTGCAGAGTACCTGTGTGTGAGAGCACCCCTGCACTAGCAGAGGTGCCCCCACGACCTCCAGGACCATTTTCCCAGACTTCTGGAGAGGGGGGATGCCATTTTACACGTGTACTGGAAATAGGTCACTCCCTATTCCCAGCTACATAATGGTAACTCCGAACATAGGTATGTTTGGTATCAAACATGTTGGAATCATACCCCAAGGCTTTTACAAGCATCGGTTGTATGATTTCATGCACTCCGGGGGCTCCTTAGACGACCCCCAGTATTGCCATTCCAGCCTTCTGAGGTTTTCCAGGCAGCCCCAGCTGCTGCCACCTCTCAGACAGGTTTCTGCCCTCCTGTTGCTTGAGAAGCTCAAGCCGAGGAAGGTAGAACAAAGGATTTCCTTTGGGGGAGGGGTGTTACACCCTCTCCCTTTGGAAATAGGTTTGGAAGGGGTAGCTTCCTTCCCCAGGCCACTGGAAATGCTTTGAAGGGCAAATTTGGTGCCCTCCTTACATAATCCAGTCTACACCATTTCAGGTACCCCAGTCCCTGCTCTGGCACGAAACTGGACAAAGGAAAGGGGAGTGACCACTCCCCTGTCCATCACCACCACAGGTGTGGTGCTCAGAGCTCCTCCAGAGGGTCCCTGGGTTTTGCCATCTTGGATTCCAAGTTGGCAGCGAACTCTGGGAGCATCTGAGTGGCAAGTGCCAGCAGGTGGTGTCAGAGCCGTCCCCTGATAGGTGCTTACCTGTTTAGCTGACCAATCCCCCTTTCAGGGCTATTTAGGGTCTCTCCTTTGGGAGGATCTTCAAATTCAGATTGCAAGACTCCAGCAGGAATCCTCTGCATCCTTTACTTCACCTTCTCACCGAAGAAACTGCATCTGGACCCTCCAGGAACTAAACTGCAACAACGAAGCAAAGACGATTTCTGGAACATTGTAACTTCAGCTCCTGCCAGCAACTGCAGCTGTTTCACGGTCGTGCATCCTCAGAGGACAGCCTGTCTTCAGTCTGCACCAGAAGAATGAACGAATCTCCCGTGGAGTGAAGGAGTCACTCCCCTGCTTCAGCAGGCACCTCTCTGCAATGATGACCATCTGCATGGGTCCCCTCTCCTGACGAGTTGCATGGATCCTGCATCGCGGGTGGTAGACTGAAGTGGTCCCGATGGTCCTGACGTCCTACTGTCCAACTTTGGTGGAGGTAAGAGCTTGCCTTCTCACGCAAGACAGTACCCCGTGCACCACGTGTTTTTCAGTTGCCAAGGCGTGTGGCATCCTTCTATGAAATTCTTTGTGCACAATGTAGCTCCGGCCCCCAGCACTTCTTCCTGAGATGCACAGCTTCCTGAGTGGTTCTCTGGCGGCGTGGGAGCCTTTGTTTTGTGCTGCGTGGGCCTCCTTTTGCAACTCCTTTGTCCCCGTGCTGGGGGACTCCTGTGTGTGCTGGCTGGTATTCTGTTGGCTCTCTGAGTTGCTGAGAGCCCCCTCTGACTCCTCCTCCTGGGTAGAGTCCACCAGGTCCCTCCTGGTCCCGGGCAGTGCCATTTTCCACTAACCATGAGCTTTGCCTGTGCCAAGGCTTGTTGGTGGAATCAAGCGATGCAAACCAAACTGCAATCATCCATCCGGTGTGGGATATCATCTGCACCAACCCGCATCCATCTTCTTGGGTGCAGTACTGACTGTTGTTCTTCACCAGTGGTTCTTCTTTTGCACCTTGATTTGGGTTAGCGGGGGCTCCTGTCCTTCCTGGACTCTTCTGTGCTTCTTGGACTTAGTTTCATTCTTCCACAGGTCTTTAAGTCCAGGAATCCACCCTTTGTGTCTTGAAGTATCTTCTGGTTCTTGCATTATCTTCTTTCTCGTGTTCTTGTGTGTTCTGGGAAAGTTACTGTGATTTACTCCTGCTTTCCTGGGCTCTGGGGTGGGTTCTATTACTTACCTTTGGTATTTTTGAATACTCCCGGCACCCCTCTACACACCATACTTGCCTAGGTGGGAAACCGACATTCGCATTCCACTTTCTTAGTACATAGTTTGTGTTTCCCCTAGGCCCATTTCTAACCATTGTGATTTTCACTAATTGCACTGTTTTTATTGCTATTGCTGCATACTAGTGTAAATAATTGGTGTATTACTTACCTCCTAAGGGAGTATAGTCTCTATGGTATTTTTGGCATTTGTATCACTAAAATAAAGTACCTTTATTTTTGTAACACTGAGTATTTTCTTTCATGTGTGTGAGTACTGTGTGACTACAGTGGTATTGCATGAGCTTTGCACGTCTCCTAGATGAGCCTTGGCTACAGCCACCCCTAGGGAGCCTGGCGTCTGTGCACTGCCTACATCTCACTAATAAGGGATAACTGGATGTGGTATAAGGTATAAGTACCATAGGTACCCACTACAAACCAGGCCCGCCTCCTCCAAACCACTGTACTATATAGGTTACTTTTTAAATTTTTCTTGTAATTGACGACATTGGGTCATCCAGATAACTTGTGTAATGCCCGAATACCAGTCTTTCTCGATTTCCCCTGTTGATGTTTTCCCACTACATTTGATCTTTTATATTTTGATTGAATAAATGCATAAAACATTCCATTTGCATACTACTTTAATATCATTGTTTATGGGAGTGGTGTTGCATTTTTTTCCAGAGACCCCTGTTCCTTCAAAGTTAAGTTTACTGCTCCATTCTAGGACACTCTACTTACTCCATGATACTATACCACACCAGTCGATGACACATCATTCTCCTTTATGCAATTAACGTTTGAGCCATGCTGAATAGTAGTCTCACTAGTGTACAGCATGGCTAAAACACATTGGCAAAGGCAATAGAACTTACAAAGGCGAGACCTATTGGCTTTGCCACTGCTTGTTTATAAGGTATGAACTTTAAGGTGACTTGCAATATCCTTATGTACACAGGGGGTATTTTACCCCATATAATACACGGTCACACCACCAACTTCCCACAAACCACTTAAAACCTTAGTGCATAGGTTCTGTCATTCCAAGCTATTAAAGTAGAGCAGAAGAAAGAAAAGCAACATTCAATTTTTTGCTTTAAATAGCTTTATTAATTATGCTCCTTGACCTGATCTGCCTTTTACCTTGGCTGCTAGCTCTGGCAGAAGGCATTGTAATGTCAGAACTCGACTGTAATACCCTATCATAGTCATTTTCTGATGTCTTTTCTTTATAATCAGTGAATGTCTTTTCTTTACACGCTGTGACTTGGTGCATCACAAACAGCCGTTTCTAAAGAAATTAGTGACTGCAGTTTATACAGAGATTAGAGAATCCATGTTTATATAGACTGTAACTCCAAGAGTTTCTTCAGTTGAAATGCTTCTAGTTATGACTGATGTGGAGCTGAGCTTCCCAAGATCACACACAGGAGTAGAAGTGTTATTAGAACTATGGTTTCCGAGCACAGTTCACAACTATTGTACCTAATCGCTTTTGATCTCTCCAGTACGGTTCCAATTGGCATGAGGCGAAGGGCATGATGGGTGTGGGGCGCAAAGGGTCTTCCTTTTTACCCTCCTACCTTGATTTGCTTGGTGCATGAAGATGCAAGGTTAATCAACATGTTATTTTCACATTTGAGCTAATTACTTTGTGAATATAAATAACAATAAAAGATACTTTCAGACTGTGTAAACATGCCTTCCTTCCTCCCTATTTCACTTCCAATATATATGATTGTGTATATTTATCGGAGCCTGCAGTTCGTAAACAACGAGCGATTTGTATAGGGTTGATTGAAAGTCCCCAAGGCTGTCGCTGTCCCCCCCAGAAATGTATTGTCTCCTACGCCCCTGACTATGTGATATTAGAAACTAGACGTTGTAACAAGATTGATACAAATATTAAAGGCTAATCGTCAGATGTCGACGCCTCTCCTGTTTGTGCCTAGCCATTGGATCAGTGTGGTGATATCCAGTGCCCCTGTTTTCTTTCTCATCTCATTCTCTTTTCCCAAGACGTATTTCTATCCAACATATTTGGGGTATGGGTTCAGAAAGGTGTGGAAACATACGTTGCCCTTGTTTGATCCAGATTACAATTTTTTAAAAAGATATAATACCTCTTCAAAAATATTGGAATGTATGCAATCCATTACTCCTTTTGGCCTCCATCCACGAACCCACCAACAGACTAACATGTCAATGCGCGAAAAAGCACTTCCTCTCCTACTAGGCCTTCCAGCTTTCGACTAGTTTTCGCGGCGCCGTTACAAACCCAACGACAAAATGAGGGGCCCACGCGGAGCGACACAAAGCAAGGGGTGTACACCTCCGACGGGCCCCACAAACCGCGCACGGGGCCCTAAAATGGCGGCGAGGAAAAACCCGCGCATGCGCCCCCCACCCCAGCGCGCATCGAGAGAACGTTCGAGGCGAAGAGAGCGCGCGGAAGATTGTCGCGAGCCCCATGCGAAGGCGCGCGCAGCTCACGGGCCACGCGGCGCTGCCTGACGCGAGGAGACCAACGGCCGCTTCTTCAACAGCCTCGGCCAACCCGGGCCAGCCATCGCCGCACGAGCTCTGTCTCAAGCCCAACAGTCAGTCGGCTCCTGAAAGGGTGAGGGCCTTCTTTACGGGACAGAACTCAGAATGACAACTGAGGACCTAGAGCGTCTGAGTGAAATGTGCGAATGAGCTCCATAGACGGCGCTGCGGGGCAATTATTTATCCCCCCGAGAGTTTTTATAGGCCGGAAGTGCGAGTCCAGACCCTGGGTGGCCTGGGTGTCTGACAGGGTGGATGACAGAGTGATAGAAGTGAATTTTAAAAGGGACACCTTGGGCCGCAGATAAAAGCGAAGGGGTGGCTTACTAAGGTTGTGCATAGGCAGGGCCTCTGGAATTCATGCAATGTCGCCTTTTACGCAAAATCAAGAGATTGCTGCCTTTGTTACATAATCAGTGCTCCCTGTTTTAGGGTATTTTTTTTTAACATTTTCCCCTGTATATTTCCATATTTTTTGGATCAGCTTATTGGTATTTATCCATATTTATTTTGTATTTTGAGAATAAATGTAGTCACAAAGTGGTAGATTTCCACATTAATTTAACTGATAAATATACTCACATACTTCGGTGCCTGTCGTGGTTTATCAAATTAAGCACTCAAATATAGCAAAACACTACACCCTTAGGTAAATATTAGCATTATATACAAATATAGATTAACATATTCCTGTCTATACTAAAATCGCATCCTATTTTTTTTAATAATGAGGTAACACTATCACAAAATGTGCTGCATTATGCTCCACAATTTTCATTCCCTTCTGTGTAATTTAGTCAATCCTGTCACAAAATTAGTCCCTCCCGCCATATAATTCCAGTGGTCCTGTACATAGGGTTCCCAGCTTTATGGTATTCATTTATTTAATTTCTGTATGTATTTAGCTGTATTTAGTTTTTGCAAATTATATCTGTATTTATCCATTTTTATTTTGGGGTTTGTGAAACAATGAAGCTGAAACAAGTATATGTCCACATTTATTTAATGTTTGCCAGATATATTGATATAGACACCCACAAAAGATAAATCAATGAATGTGTATGAACATGGACATTTTTATATGTATTCCTGTTTAAGCCTCTTTAAAAAATCCCCCCCATTCCCCCAACCCTTACCTGTCAATCCGCACAGCTATTGTCCTGGCAGACATGTTAAGATTGTTAAGATCACTCAAGAAACAATCCAATATGTATTTTTATCCACATTTAGAAATAAATACAGAGTGGGAAAATAAATGTTTTTTTGCCTTTAAAAATCAGCAAAAACTGAAAATGGAGCGCCTTCATTATTATTATATATATACACATATGAACGTACATATGATTTGCTTAAATATTTCAATTTGACTGTCTACATATTTCTCTCGCTAGAGACACAACAAGTCAAATGACAACTGTAGGAAGTTGGCTCTGTATATACTATTTCAAAGTAAGAAATAGTGTGCACAGAGTCCAAGGGTTCCCTTTAGAGGTAAAATAGTGGCAAAAGTAGATTATTCTAATGCTCTATTTTGTGGTAGTGTGGTCGAGCAGTAGGCTTATCAGAGAGTAGTGTTAAGCATGTGTTGTACACACACAGGCAATAAATGAGGAACACACACTCAAAGACTTACTCCAGGCCAATAGGTTTTTATATAGATAAATATATTTTCTTAGTTTATTTTTAGAACCACAAGTTCAAGATTTGAAGTAAATACATAAAATGCAAGGTACTCCACACAGGTAAGTTAGGAACTTTGAATTAAAGCAATATATACAGTCTTTGTTAAAATGGCAATAAGCTATTTTAAAAGTGGACACTGCAAAAATCACCAGGTCCTGGGGGAGGTAAGCAATGGTTAGATTGTGAGGTAAGTAAAACACTTACAAGTCTCAGTTCCTGGGCATAGGCAGTCCACCTTTGGAGGTTCAAGGCAACCCCAAAGTTACCGCACCAGCAGCTCAGGGCCAGTCAGGTGCCCAAAACACATAGGCGCCTATGGAGAACAGGGGTGCTCCGGTTCCAGTCTGCCAGCAGGTAAGTACCTACCTCCTCGGGGGGCAGACCAGGGGGGTTTTTGTAGAGCACTAGGGGGGACACAAGCAGGCACACAAAAACACCCTCAGTGGCACAGGCCCGCCGGGTGCAGTGTGCAAAGCAGGTGTCAGGTGTTAGATAGGAAACAATGGAGGGACCCGGGGGTCACTCTAGCGGTGCAGGCAGGCACGGGGGGGCTTCTTGGAACAGCCACCACCTGGGCTAGGCAGAGGGTCGCATGGGGGTCACTCCTGCGCTGAGGTTCGGTTCCTTCAGGTCCTGGGGGCTGCGGATGCAGTGCTGGTTCCAGGCGTCGGGTCCCTTGTTACAGGCAGTTGCGGTCAGGGGGAGCCTCTGGATTCTCTCTGCAGGCGTCGCTGTGGGAGCTCAGGGGGGGTAATCTCTGGTTGTTCATGGGCTTGCAGTCGCCGGGGAGTCCTCCCTGAGGTGTTGGTTCTCTGAATCTCGAGCCGGGGGCGTCGGGTGCAGAGTGAGAAGTCTAACGCTTCCGTCGGGAAACGTGCAGTCTTTGGAAGTTGCTTCTTTGTTGCAAAGAAGTAGCTGGTTTTGTACAGGGCTGCTGTTCAAAGGAGTTTCTTGGTCCTTTAGTCCAGGGCAGTCCTCTGAGGCTTCAGAGGTCGCTGGTCCCTGTTGGATGTGTTGCTGGTTGTAGGTTTTCGAAGTTTGAGACAGGCCAGTAAGGCTGGCGCCAAAGCAGTTGTCATCTTCCTTCTTCTTTGCAGGCTGGTAGGTCAGCAGTCCTTGTTTCTTCAGGTTGCAGGAATCTGCTTTCCGGGGTTCTGGGGAGCCCCTAAATACTGAATTTAGGGGTGTGTTTAGGTCTGGGAGGGCAGTAGCCAGTGGCTATTGTCCTTGAGGGTGGCTACACCCTCTTTGTGCCTCCTCCCTGTGAACTCAAGATGGAGGATTTCTCAAGGCAGGGGTCACCTCAGCTCAGGACACCTTAGGGCAGTGGTCTTCAAACTTTCTAATGCCGCGCCCCCCCAGTTGAAAAATAAAAATCATTGGGCCCCCCTTCAGAATTTTTCACAATTATTTTAGAAAGATGGCAATGCTTAAATAGATCTAAACCTATTTAAACATTACAGTTAAGTACTGTTACCTTTTTAAAACTGCAATAACATGCTTCTGCTTAAAACAAAGGCATGTTATCTGTATAATATTTATTTTGGTGCCCCCCCCCTGGGATCACTTGAGGCCCCCCAGTTTTTAGACCTCTGCCTTAGGGGCTGTCCTGACTGGTGGGTGACTCCTTATTGTTTTTCTGATTATCTCCCCTGGACCTGCTGCCAAAAGTGGGGGCTGTGTCCAGGGGGTGGGCGTCTCCACTAGCTAGGGTGCCCTCTGAGGCTTACTGCTAGGTGTTACAGTTCCTGCAGGAGGGAGGTGTGAAACACCTCCACCCAGAGTAGGCTTTGTTTCTAGCCTCAGAGAGCACAAAGGCTCTCACCCCAGGGGGTCAGAAACTCATCTCTCAGCAGCAGGCTGGCACAGACCAGTCAGTCCTGCACTGAAGGATTGGGTAAAATACAGGGGGCATCTCTAAGATGTCCTCTGTGTGCATTTTTTAATAAATCCAACACTGGCATCAGTGTGAGTTTATTATTCTGAGAAGTTTGATATCAAACTTCCCAGTATTCAGTGTAGCCATTATGGAGCTGTGGAGTTCGTTTTGACAAACTCCCAGACCCAGTGCTTAATTTGTAAACAGAAAGATGCCGGTGCCCAGAGCCTTCATCTTAAACATGCGGCGTCTACAATTAAATGTGCGAGCACGGAATACTGAGGTAGCGTAATTCTGAAGCCATCTCAGGCCTCTTTAATCCATATAAAGCCACTCCCTGCCCCTTCAGTTCACTCTTGCAACTTTCTACTTTCTCTCTTTGTGACGCTTTTTCCGTTTTCTCTCCCTCTGTCTTTCCCAAATGTGTCTTCTGCTCGCAGCAAATGCTTGAGGCAGAAGACTGAGCGCCGGCCCTCAAAAATAAGTGCCGGTGCTCAGCACCGGAAACAACAAGCACAAATTAAGCACTACTCAGACCATATACTTAATATGGCCAAACTGTACTTACAATGTCTAAGAATAGACTTAGACACTGTAGGGGCATATTGCTCATACAGCTGTGCCCTCACCTGTGGTATAGTACACCCTGCCTTAGGGCTGTAAGGCCTGCCAGAGGGGTGACTTACCTATGCCTCAGGCAGTATTTTGTAGGCATGGCATCCTGAGGGGGATGCCATGTCGACTTTGCCCTTTTCTCCCCACCAACACACACAATTTACAATTACAGTGTGCATGTGTTAGGTGAGGGGTCCCTTAGTGGGGACCAACGTATGCTACAGCCCTTAGGGACCTTCCCTGGTCACAGGGCCCTTGGTACCACTGGTACCTTTTACAAGGGACTTATCTGTGTGCCAGGGATATGCCAATTGCAGAAACAATGGTACATTTTAGGTGAAAGAACACTGGTGCTGGAGCCTGGTTAGCAGGGTCCCACCACACTTCTCAGTCAAGTCAGCATCAGTATCAGGCAAAACGGGGAGGGTAACTGCAACAGGGAGCCATTTTCCTACAGGCCCTATGTCTTGGGCATCGGACAAGAGGAATTGCAAGGCCCTGCTGAGGTGATTTTCAAGGATGGTGAGAGGTCATGTATGGTGGCACTCCCGATGTAAGTAGTACATTAATTGCTCTTAATGGTCACATTATGTTAGGTTAGTTTTCTCTCACGTGAAATGCCATCCAGTCCAATGCAAGTAAGTGGGAAATGAAATGTGTCTATTTTTTCCTCGTCTTTCTTAGGAGTTCCTTGACTGTAGTGATAGCTTTTGGTGGTCTATGTGAAAGTCTTTCAGGGTCTTAGGTCATTGTAAACAATGCAACCCCGGTCCTTGAGAAAAAAGGCATATCAATCATGACATGGAACCTAGCAGGCCTTGGGAGGAAACTAGACGATAATGACTGGTGCTCGTATATTAATACCCAAGACTTATGTCTTTTTCAGGAAACATGGTCCAAAGAGCCGACTACCCTAGACGGGTTTCTTTCCTTCAATGTGGCTGCTCAACCCTCGACAAAATTGACGGGCAGAGCTAAAGGAGGACTTCTGATGCTATTAAACAAAAATGTACAGTGCACATACAAGACTTTAAAGTTCGATAGCCCAGATCTGATGGGGCTACAAATTACGTTCCAACAGGACTTTACTATAACATTTGTCAATATTTACGCCCGCTCGGTTTCGCGAGGGGCTGAGTCACCAGTCTTAAAACAGCTTCTTGACTTTTTAGATACCCTGCAATCAACTTCTTACTTAATAATAGCAGGGGATGTAAACTGCACTTTTGAACCTTCTGCGATGCTAACTGGTCTCACAGAGGATGAAGATGAAACATGGGGGATGGCCCAGTTGACTAGTGACAATAACTGTGTTAACTCTCATGTAGCTATCCAATTGGCATCCCTTTGTTTGAAACATGGTCTCAGGGCATGCAATGGCCGTATGCCCTCTGACCTGGATACTGCACCCACCTTCAAACGTGGCCCAATTACAAGCGTAATTGATTACTTTCTAGTGGATGTGAGACTGTGGCCCCTTCTGGATGATATGAAGGTGGACGTCAGAACTGAAAGCGACCATCATCCCCTGCTACTTTCTATGTCAGGTGACGTGTTTGTTAGGACTTCAAACAAACAAACTACCTTTGTCCCTATTTCTACCATGAACATCACATCCACAAAGGTCAGGTGGCCAAAGGTCCAGTCAAACCCTTACCTGTTAAGTGAGATTTATCAGGCCTTTGTAGATATCCTAGCCCCATACAGAGATCACGATTCCAATGATATCCCCTTCCTATCTATACATGAAAATATGATCACAAGATTACAACGCATATTCTATAGGAAGGATGGGGCAAGACATCAAGGAGCTACCTCTAATACATGGTTTGACGAGTCCTGCCATATGGCCAAGAAAGGACTAAAAGGTGCCCTTTTGAACGGACCCCACGGGGAAATATTACTAGCCAGACGCTTATACAAAGAATCCATCACTCGAGCAAAAAAAACCTGGGAAGACAAAACTTGGCAGAGTTTAGTGGATGCTACTCAATCTAACAACAATAAATTGTTTTGGGAACTGTTAGGCAAACGAGAGAAAGAGGGTAGGATTGGTGTGAGAAGCCATATACAGCCAGAAAAATGGGTTGACCATTTCTCTGGCTTATACAGAGAAATTGAAACTCCTACAACCTTAATTACAGGGGAAGCAGGCCAAGACCTTCCATCTACCCCCGATGAGAATTGTGGCCCAGCCCCTCTTGTAGGGGGAACACAGGGTTTTAAGAGCTATATCTGTTTTACCACCAAAGAAACAGCCAATGCTATTGGTTCCTTAAAACTTGGGAAAGCCCCAGGCCCAGACAAAATTCCAGGGGATCTCTACTCGTCAGAACCATTAGTCTGGACTTGGTATATCAATACACTCTCTAATAAAATTGCCGAAGGGGGGCAGATCCCCATGACATGGAAGGGAGCAGAAATCATCCCCATCCATAAAAAGGGTGACGCCAACCTTCCGACAAATTATAGACCAATCAGTTTAATTGACAACATCCAAAAAATATTTGCCAAACAACTCCTAGGTAGATTAACCAATTGGGCCAAAGACCAGAATATTCTTTCCCCTCTCCAAGCTGGTTTTCGCCCAAAGACCAGTACAGTGGACCAGGTTTTTAGACTGGCCATTCTGTACTGGAAGTACACAGCTCTTGCCAAACAACCATTATACATTGCCTTTGTCGACCTGAGATCAGCATTTGACTTGGTCCCGAGGGAAAAGTTGTGGGAAGTGTTACAAAAAATAGGGACTCCGGCCAATTTAATCCAACTTCTAAAGCGGTTGCATGAGGATACATATGCGCAGGTGAGATGGGGGAACCTAGGCGAATTAACGGACAAAATCCCCATAAATAGGGGTGTTCGCCAGGGTTGTGTATTGGCACCATTTTTATTTTCTATTTTTATTAACGAGGTTGTACAGGTTTTAATGACGTGCCAGAATGATGCCCCCACCCTATGCGCTCAAAAAGTTCCAATCCTTCTCTTTGCCGATGACTCTCTTCTTATTTCTAAATCCCCCATGGGCCTTCAAATTCTTATCAACAGATTTAACTCCTTCTGTTGTGACTACGGCCTAGAGCTAAACCATAAAAAGACCAAGCTAATGGCGTTCCGCTCAGGAGTGCGGAAGAAATGCACTATCCACCTAGAAGGGAACCTCCTGGATAAAGTATCCTCCATCGATTACCTGGGTGTAAGGATTGCTGACAATTTAAATTGGGGAGAACAGATTAATAAAAGTGAGGGTCGTTTGCAGCATGGTGCGGCTTCAATCCTGCGCTTTTACAGGGGCACGACAGCAAAAACCGTCTCCCCGGCAATTAAGATCTACATCGCCAGAGCACAGGGCGCTGCCGCATACGGAGCAGAGGTTTGGGGTTTTTCTGACTGTAACAGGCTCACTATTAGTGAGAATAGTTTTGCGAGGTCTCTGTGTGCTTGTCCTCTTAGTACTCCACTGCTACCTCTGTTCTTAGACTTAGGCCTGAGACGCATAGCCGATCTGATCATCCTAAGACCATTATTATATTGGATACGACTATGGACCAACCCCGAACTAGACGTTTATAAGTCCTCACTCCACGACCTGCTTATGTGCCCCAATTCAACTTCTATTCCCTGGGTCAAACATGTATCCAGTTGGTTTAACAAACTCGGCCTAAGCCACTTTTGGGAGGAACCCCATAAATTAGAAAAGGCTCATTCTATTGCGCTAAAACGCATATATTGGTCCCATGTATATAACGATCATATTACTCATAGAACTCATGGCACTTTAACAAATCATTTTACAGATTTTAAATGGTATCCTCAATTTGAACCCTATCTAGACAATATACCTGACATTCTTGGCAAAAGCTTATATGCCAGATTCCGTTTCGGGTCGCTGCCATTGAAGACATTGATGTGCAGATGGGGTACAAAAACAGATACAAGTACATGCCCAGCCTGTGACGCAAAACCAGAAACGATTGAGCATTTCATGTTTTTTTGCCCTGCTTATTCTCTTCCCAGGTCTAAGTGGATCTGTCATATCTGCCGCGATATGGGGATAAGAGATTGTGCCTCTGCCTTGAGGATTTTAAAAAGTCATCATTCCACGGTTTTAATACTTGCTGTCAGTAAATATTTATTAGTAGCATGGCGAATACGAAATTCCATTGCAAAGACTGTGTCTTAATTAGAGCCTTACTTTTATTCTTTATTCTCTTACTCTTACAAGGATTATAGGAAAGGGGCTGAAATCGTATTATGTGTATTATGTGTCCTGAGAATTCTTTTAATTATAGTATGCTCAGTAACCTATGTTCCACAATTTCTATTTATGTTTTATAATATAATATTTTTATTATTACTGGTTTTATCCTTATTTATTATTATTGTATTTTCGCTTTGATGATTGACTGATCGAATAAAGCATGTGTCAAACCCAATGCAGTAGGAGACGTCTGAAGGTATTTTGTGATCATCAGGGGTGAAAGGCCTTGTTGGTCTGTGAGAATTTTCAGGGGGTGATTGAAAGGCTTTGGAGTTCTGTGGTGTTTGGCAGGGATGACATTCGAAACCTTGTTTGTCTGGAGTGATTGTTTGGTGATTTGAAAGGCCTCGGAAGACTGTGGTGAATAACGTGGGTGATATGCAAAGCCTTGGTTCTCTGTGGTGATTGTCAAGGGTGATATGAAAGTTGCCTTGGGTGATCATCAGCCAAGATGTGAAAAGCCTTGCATGCCCGTGATGATGGTCCGGTGAGTTGCGAAAAGCCTTGTATCCCTTTGGTTGTGGTCAAGACCTATTTCTGAATCTATAGGCAAATCTCTTATTTTTCTCAGGGCAGTATGAGAGACTGTGTGCCCCATGATATATTCAAGGATGTTGTGAAACGGCCAGCTCTGATGGTGCTGAGGGTTGCAATTTTTTTGTGTTGCACAAAGTGAAAATTAGGGTCATACATTCATTACTATTTTTGAAATATTTTGTGGTTAGAATACTGCTGTAGCAAGTTCAGAAAAGGACGACTGCTTCAGAGGCTGCCAGAAATGTACATCTGTATATTGGAAACATAGAACCTTTGAAGGTCCATTAATGAAACCAGATCAGTATCCATGTTAGTTGGTCATATGCTGTAAGATATTATAAGATCTGTAAATGCTTCTGAATTATTCACAGTAACCAACAAAGATCAGAGATTTACTTATGAGTTATTTAGTTGCACAGGCGTTTTTGCCAGCATTCTAAGTTATTGCAGCTCATGATGATTAGTTCTGGAATGAGAGCACAGATGAATGCAGATTGTTACATTGTTTGTTGTTGTTTAAAATTTAATTAGAACATTGGAATGCTGGGGGCTCCATTGAAAACAATGGAATGCTGCGGGCTTTTACTGGCCGGTAAAAGGCCACAGCGCCAACATTCCGATGTTCGCTTTGTTCACAGCAACAGCTGTGAACAAAGCCTCATGGAGGCCAAGGGGATTTTAATCCCCTCGGGCTTCGTGATTTTTTTTTTTTTTTTAATAGAACATTCTGCCCTGTGTGGCAGAATGTTCTAATAGCCTTAGAACCCGCCGTAGCGGGCTCTACCGGCTATTAAAGTCCCTCTCCCTTGTTAAATGCCCTCGCCTTTGGCTCGGGCATTTAACGCGGGGAGCGGGCCTTTAATAGCCGGTAGAGCCCGCTACGGCGGGTTCTAAGGCTATAATAGAATGGGCTTTAGCTCCGTCCATAGGAATATTTCATGTTCTGTTGAGTATTTTCATTCCGCCTTCTATGAATTGTTTGCATTACAGTGCATTAGACTATTTTAAATCTCCCAAGTCCACTGGCTTATACATTAATGACTTTCTCTCATAGATGCTTTGTATATAAAAAGCAATTATGTTTTGTTCAGTTCTGTTTTTTTACTGCTGCAAGCTTTTTTCTATATTTTGTCAGTCCTCAAAATGCTAGCCAGAACTCTTGGCTTTGCCAGTGCTTGCTCTGTTGAGAAAGACTACAGGTTCTTATTTGGGCTTCATGTGACATCTACCATGAAAGCATTATTCAGTGCACCAGCTTTATTTTTGTTGCTTTATGTAGCAGCAGATGTCAGCATTTGACACATGGTGGCAATTTCAACTCAAAATCTCAGCAGTTATGTGGAGTTCACGATTTTTCATAAAAAACAGATTAGTAGTAGTATTCCCAAACCAACCATTACTTCGTAGATGGTGTTAGTTTAGTAATGGTGATATCCACAGTAACCTGTGCGCTAGCGTTGCAAAAGTCATTCGGCTACAATTATTTAAGGGACGATGTTAATTAGAAGTAGGACACAAGTCCTTTTGATTTATTTTTAGCAGGAGAATGTGTATTCAAGTGCAGTGATCTGGAATGCCATAGCCCAGTGGGCACAAATTAGGATTAAAAACAATACTTTTTTTGATTTTTTTTTCAATCAAAGCAATCTCAAACTGTTCTAGCAATGTGCTCTTCTAGAGTTCCACTTTGCTAGATTATTAGTTAGGCTTTTTAAGTTAATTCTCTAAGACTGGACATTATAAAAGGCAACACAAAGCTATATCCACACAAAAATATACAAATTAATAAATCAGTAGGTTATTTTTGGATTTCACTTGACATTTCTCTTAACAATAATAACTTATTGCACTTATACAAAGAGCAGGCACTATTTCACCCTCTTTTGAATGTTTGACAATGCCTTTGGTACACATTTTATTGGTGCTGTCTTCATGCTATCATCTATGCAGAAAAACATTTCTGCTGGGTCAGATGCAATTAGTAGAACATGCATCTTTATTAGAAAACTTTGAGGCCTAACCTGGTGGTGTTAATATTTGTATACCTACACGGATGTTCAGAGTGACCTACCTAATGGACAATGTCTATCAAGAAACCATGATGCAGTTGGTAATCTGTTTATCAAAAAAAGAGCTGCCCTGTATTCATGGAAAACAGTTGTCATTAGAGATTAATTTGTAACAAATTGTGATAATTCAGAGGCTTGCAGAGCATTATTATTTAGTCTCTGATAGTGGATAGCGCATTGATTAAATATATTTTGAAATGGAAATGGAGGCTACAATACAGACATTGAAACCTGCTGTGGATTTAATTAAATTACCAGAACATGACAAAGAGGAATACATTGCGAAGTGATTTAGTGCACTAAATGTGATGCAAATAATGAATGTATCAATGATCTATGAAACTTGCACCTACTTAACAGTAGATTTGCTGTTCCATATTGTCATCAAACTGTAAGACTGTGATTAAAGAAATTCTTGGGTTTTATACAAGTAAATGTTTTGAAACCACCCCCCCCCCAGCAAATGGAAAGCGTCCCAGCCAAATTCCGAATCAAACTTTTAAAGTTTTGTTATTAATTTTTTGAAGGGATCTAAATTAGTTATTTCTCAGTGGGTGTCAGAAATGACGAAAACCAGAGTGCACTATGATCTAAAATAATGATGTCCAGACTAACCTTGTAGCTGGGAATCAACTGTACCCTTTTAGACCAAGGACAGTCTAAGAAGATGACAATGGGTACACTCCAGCACTTTTAAAATAGAGGTAGTAGAAAATACTCATTGTACAGAACAGAGAAGTTACTGTTGTGTGAGACTTGCATTTAAAGAAGAGTTAGACATTAGGATTCCCAGTTAAACTATGGGTTCCAAAATATTTGGGCTATGTGGTATTGCAAGCTATTAAGACCCTCTGGAGGGAGAAATACACTCTGAAACGAAAATCAGCATAATTCAAGCCTGATAAATGACACATGGGCTGAAATGAAGTTTCATAAACTGAAAAAAATACCAGATGAAGGAAATCAGCCTGTCAGATGTACTGAGCACACAAACCTCTACACTCGGACCAACTCAGCACTGAGTAAGTGCATCAAAGTCCAAACTAAATGAAGAAATAGGTCAGTTGAGGAAGATGAAATAGGAGTAGAAAGAGTCTCACTTGAATAACATTCCCTGGCCAAGCTTTTCTATCCTGCCTATCTACCTGGTGTTTTTGTCTAGGCAAGATGCCACCTCTTTATCAAGTCCACAATGAATATACTGATGTTTTATTTATGCGTGTGTTTTGCATCAGATATGGTTATTATGGTACAATGTTCATAACTACTGCTCTTTACTCTGATTCAAGCATGTGAATCTATGAAAGTTCCAATACTGGAGTAAGAAAGTAAGTTACTTACCTGTAACTGTAGTTCTCCAGTATTGGAATCTTTCATAGATTCACATGCGACCCACCCACCTCCCCAGAGAAGCTCACTTCACCTTTGTCTCTCTCTCTTTTTTCTATCTTTAACGCACTTGTGCTTGGAAAATCTGAGTGCTGGAGCTTCTCTCAGGAGGATTCTGGTGTGCCTGTTGTTAAAAATGAGAGGCAGTATATTCATTAACCTTATAGTGTGTGTGACACGTTCCACATTCACGAAATATAAATACTACAAGCTGAAATTATTTTACCTGGATCTGGGAGAGACATGAGAAAGCATGGGTGGACCGTGAAGATGAATGTGGTTGCCTAGCATGTCCAAGGTAACTGAGAGCTGGCTCTGGGCATGCTGCATTGTCTTGCAGGGAGATGAGCCACATATTCTTCCAACTGCAGGGGTTGTGCCTGCCAGTTTTACTCTATATTCTTGAGGCTTGAATTTATATGCTTTATCTATTCTGGTCTCTCTGCTATAGCCTCTTTTCTCTCTGCCCCACCTCCCTCTGCTTCCTCCCGTCTCACCCTCTTTTCTTCCCACTTCACTCTCCATTTCTCTCTCATTCTGCCTCACCTGCAATTCCCTCCCTTTCCCTCCTGCAGGCTTCTCTCTCTTTTCTATGTTACCATCATATTTTTCTCACCCTTATGCCCTTCTTTTTCTATCTCTCCCTCTACCTTTCCATCCTCTCTCTGTCAGCCTCCTCTCTCTCCACCTCACACTTTTGTTTCCATCTCACCTTTCTCTCTCTGTCTCACCCTTCTCTCTGCCTCAAACTCCTGTTTCTCAGACTCGTCCTCCTTACAAACTCCCTGTTACTCACTATGTTATCTTTCTCTGCCTCACCCTTCCCTGTCTCTCTAACTCTCCTGCCTATCACCTTCCCCTCTCTCTGCTTCACCTCATCCTTCTCCCCCCACATCACCTTCCTCTTTCTCGCTCTCTCCCCAAGACCCTTTTCTGTCGGTCTTACCTTCCTGCTGCTCCATGTTCCATGTATTTTAAGGAAGCTTAAACGTATAATGTACAAGAAAGTGTTGAACGTTACACTCCTCTTGGTCTAAAAGTACTGTTCACTGGCAGCTCTCAACATTTTGAAAAGCTGCAGCACCAAGGCCTGGATTATGTAGAGGTTGCTCATGAGCACACATAAGAGGTACAAAGAACTTGGGCCCATGTGTTATTTTAAAGCGAGAGTAGGGACATGTGCAACTTTATAAAGTTTTGGATAGCGTCTACTACTGTATATTTACACCAAATAAATCTCATAACAGTTGTTGGACCAAACAAAGTTGGCAGCCTGAATAGAATGAATAAACATAAAGGGGGTCATTCAGACCTTGGCGGACGGCGGAGGCCGTCCGCCAAGGTACCGCCGACAAATGACCGCACCGCGGTCAAAAGACCGCGGCGGCCATTCAAACATTTCCGCTGGGCCGGCGGGCGCTCTCCAAAAGAGCGCCCGCCGGCCCAGCGGAAATGCCCCTGCAACGTGGACGCCGGCTCAGAATTGAGCCGGCGTAGTTGCAGGGGTGCGACGGGTGCAGTT